>NC_138350.1:93082500-93566799 GCF_046562875.1 Panthera onca
CATCTGCACGTGCACACACTCGCACGTGTGCACGCACCTGCGCGTGCCCTCACACGCACATGCATGCACATGCACGCTCCCACCCGCACCCAGTGGGGGGGGGGGGGGGGGCGTCCCTGCAGCAGCTCCGCCCTCAGCATGAAGTGTGTGCTCGTCCACAGGAACCTGGTAAGTCCCGCTGTGGCTCAGCAGACAGGCAGGAAGCAGTCACCCCCGGAGCCCCGCTCTCCGTGGCAGGTGCACACGCTCTGGCACTTTCAGCGGAAAGGAACTGAGGCCACCAGACGGCATTCCTGGGAGGCAGGCGGGCGAGGGCCAACCCGGGGACGTCTGACAGGTTGGGACCCGGACCTGAGGACACAGGGTGGGGTCACGCTGCCCAAGCCGCACGATCCTGGCGTGTTTGGTGATAACGTGCCGCCTTTGGGTCGGGTGGTGTGGCTTCTTCCCCGGTCCCAGCCGCCGAGGCTGTTGACCTCACCTGCGACACCTTGCAGGTTTTCTGGCTGTGACACGTGTGGCCCGATGTCCTTCCGACAGCCCGGCAGCACGTGACTTGCACTTACCAAGTTACTTCTCCATCTTGACGAAAGCCGTGTGAGGAGAGATGTCAAAACGTATAAAATGAGGTAGAGTGCAGCTGTCCTCGTGGCAGAAGAAGAAATACAAAGTATTCGGCTCCGCTCCTCAGCCTCCGTGAGAGGCCAGTTTTGCCTTTCCTGAATTTCCGGTCTTTTCCCAGCCCGGGCCCTGCCGCCCGTGACCTACAGGTGCCCACGTGGCCACTGCTCCCGGGAGAGTCCGCCGCCGCTGCCGGGGGTCCGCACCTGCCCGCGTGCCCTCGGGTGCCCCGCACGCCTGTCTGTGTCCTCTCCGAACGCCCACGGTCTCGGTCTTGGGCCGGCGAGGAGGGTGTGCAGGGCACAGCGGAGCCAGCCCTGGGCGGAGCCGGGTGGGGGAATTAGCTCCCGCCGCAGCCCAGCACCCGATACGGAACAATCGTGTGGAAGGGATCGGCCTTAACTTCTGAGCTCCCCCGCCACGTGGGTTGACCGGGCACATTCTCCAAGCGCAGCAAGGTTGGGACACGACGTGTCAGTTTGAGGGAGGGACGTGTAGAAGGACACCTTCAGGACAGCTGTTTCCTGGCTCTCCCCTCTCCCCAGGGGTGACAGTGTTCCAGGAAAGTCACTCTGCACTTCAGACAGGGAGCTCAGAAAGGGGACGTCCTGGTTTATTGCTTGTGCTGTGAGGAGTGTAACCCAGGGCTTAAGGTCAGGACTGACAGAGCGTTGAGCCACGCGGGACGAGGGGCTTGAGGAAGCCCCTACCCCTTGGGTCACCCCGATGGGCCCAGTCAGCCCTGCGGGGAGGAGTCTGAGCTCCCACCAGCTGGAGGGTTCAAGCCCTCCGGGAGGCCCTGACCCGGGGGCCCTGACCCGCACCTGCCACTCAGCCTGCTGGAGCCAGGTGGGAGTGGCTGCTGCCCCAGAGCCCGGGGGACCCTCGTCAGCCTGTCCCCTCCTTCTCTGTAGATGGTCTAACGGGACGAATCCACCAACGTTCCGTGCCCACTGAGCTCTGTCCAGGCCCTGGGTCGCTGCTCAGAGGCAGGTGGTGTTCAAGTGCGTTTCTGGGGGCGGAGCTGAGAGCTCAGCCTGCCTGCCGCCCCCCGCCCGCTGCCCTGGAGAACTGTCTCTGCCCGAAAGGAACCTGGAGGACAGAGGCCAGACAGGACCGCCCACCCTCCTGTCCTCGTGGGGGGTGGGGGTGGGGCCTGTCCTCCTGTCCCCCCTGGGGGGCTGTCCTCCTGGGGGGGCCATCCTCCTGGGGCAGCCGGCCTGAGACCTGGAGTCAGGCCACTGCTGAGCCGCCCCTGACCGAGCTTCCCAGGCTCTGCCCAGCTGGCCTTGCCCTTTGGGAAGCAGTGGGGACACCCAGCAGGTCCCCCCTCAGGAGGGGCTCTCAGGAGGGAGGGAGGCCGTCTAGAGTGCTTCTCACTTCCGCAGGAGCGTCTTCCAGGCGATTCTACAAGGACGGCTTCGCCCTAGGACCTCTGAGCCTCTGGAGGGTCCCAGAGATGAAGAACTAAGGGCTGTAGAGCGACCCCCTCCCAAACCGTGTCCACTCTGCAGGGCTGCCTGCCTGTGACAGTCGGGCACAGTGTCCCGTTCACATTACAAAGCTGTTTCCGCAGACTCTCCCCAGGCTGCACTCCCCACTGCCCCACGGGTCCGGTGGGGCCACTGGTGCTGCCCCCACGACAGACAGCGGGGACCTAAGACTGTTCTAGGCCAGCCCTTGCCTGGTCTGGGCTCCTCTCCCGATACTTGGTAATAATTATTCGAAGCTTAGGGAGGGGAGGGAAAGAACCTCACACCCCACCAGATGGATCCCAGCCAAAGTCAGCAGCACAGGCAGCAGGCCTCGGGGAGAAAACGGACCCTTCTGTGTTCGAAGTGACCCCAACTCTGTGCTCCCTCGGTGGAGAAGTGACAGGGGAGCCTCGGTTCTGAGGCCTGGAGTGTTTGAGGCGGCGGCCTGGGCCCTCAGGTGTGCGCGCCTGGGCACCCGGCCCCGACGTCCCCGGGAAGAGCTCAGTGAGCTTGCTCTGGCTGCAGGCCCAGCGCGTTTACCGGAAGCCAACTTGTTAGAACAGCATCAGTCGCTCTCCTTCTGATGTTGCCGGGGCCTTCCTGCAGCCCCTCAGTGACTCTCTGACCGCCTCCTAAAGTTCGGGGCCCCCAGCCTCCCTGTGCCCCGTCCCTGCCTCGCCACCGCCACTGGGGGCCTAATACCCGTTTGCTGAGCGCGTGAAGGGCAGCAGTGCGAGGATGTGCAAGCTCCGGCTTCCCGAGAGGAGGAGGGAGCACGGGAGAGGAGGCGGGCCGCTCGGTGGTCCCGGGCTCCCGGAGTCCCTGGCGGGGCCCCACCCGGGGCCCTCCTCGAGCTCCCCCGCCCCTTCCCAAGAGGGCCCGCTCCTCTCCTGTCTGTTCGCAGGCTGGGTCTCCACGCAGGACCCGGTTTGAAGACAGGGCCTCCCGCCAAATAAAGTAAGAAGAACAATGGAACTGCCGGCTCACTGCGTTGTGCGCCCGAAACCAGTGCCACACCGTATGTTAACTAGAGCGCAACGGAAACAACAGTTTTCAGAGAGAGAGCAGAGACCACGACAATGGTACGAGTAACGTTGGAAACTTCACCAGCCTGAACAGCCCACTGGGGCCTTGCAGCACACACGGGGAGACGCGGCCCTTGTCTTCTCCTTTGCCGGGAGGACCTGGAAGGGCAAGCCCAGGCCAGAGCCCACAGCGGGCGCCGGCCTTGCCGAGACGCGTGGCAACGTTCGGAGGCGTCCCTGGTAATTCACTCAGGACGTCACGACACGCACTAATGAGTGGAAAAGAGAACAGCCCCTCGGCTCTGGCAGCGCCCACGTCCTGTGGCAAGGAAAGGAAGACTCTCACCTCGGGCCCACGGGGAGCCCATCTTGCCGGGATTCCAGAATGGAAAGCCAGGGTGGGTGGGGGCACCGGAGAAGCCAGCTGTCCTGGCGGGGCCTCTCTCTCCCGTCCCAGGGGGGAGGGGGACTGGTGTCCACAGTCACTCGCACCTGCCCGTGCCGTCTGTCCTGTGGATGTTTGTCCTGAGGGCAGACAACGCCTGGCTGAAACATGAACGTCTGTGGACTGAGCGGGCTCGGAGACACGGTTGACGTCCGTATCAGCCGACCCACCGACGACGTCCCTTTTCTGTTCCGGAACCCAACCCAGGAGCTCCCGTGGCCTTGCGAGGAGTACTGGTCAACGGTTTCCTCGGTTTGGGCTTTTCTCCTGTGTCCTCATGGCCAGAGTCATTTCTGTCCCCACTGTAGGACTCCCCACAGTGGGGTGCCCTCCCACAGCCCCTCCCAGGGACAAGGTGGCCGCTGTGTCATTACCATGACGTGGACCTTGATCCCTGGGTTAGGGCAGCGTCCACCAGGTTTCTCCTCATTTTTCAGAAGTGCCCTGGGGGAGGGTCTCCGGGGCTCTGTGAACCGTGTTGCTCATCATACTTCCGTTGATTTTAGCACCAGTGACGAGGTTTATCTGCAGCCCCTCCCACTGCGGGTCTCGCCAAATGGCGGGGCCCTGTAGACACAGCCACCTGCCAGAGGAGCCTGTTCGCAGCAGTGGCCTCCGTGGGGTCCCTGCCACGCAGTCACGGCCCACAGTCCCCTGTGCCTGGACCCTGTGGCAGGGATCTAGGGGCACATTGTCCCAGCACCTCACATGCTAGATGGACACCTGGGAGGGCCTCAGAAATAACATCCGAGGGGATGAGCGCCTGGTTTTATTTGCCCTGAACGTGGAAATCTAGCATTGGACCGCCTCTGCCCGAGCTACGCGGATAAGGTTCTTCAACTCTTCTTTTTCAGCCCGTTCTACATTGGAAAGTAGCTTGCGTGAAAAGCCACGCGTATCTATCTTGCAAGATCTCCAGGACATCAGGCCAGGACGTCGTAGCCCAAAGCAGGCTCCGGTGAATTTCTGTGCTGGGTGGAGGGCCGCATGAGCACCCACACCGGCTGCTGGCAAGAGCGGGCGGGTGACCGTGAGGACTGCTCTTTGTGAAGAAGCTAAAGATAAAATGATGCACAAAGTGCACTCACATTTCCTCCCCCTCCCCCCGAGGCAGGCTTTCGGGTGTGGGAAGAGCACCTTATGGAATGTCACAGAGATCTGGAAAGTCAAGGACGTCCCAGAAACCAAAAAGGAACCTGTGTGATGATGGTGGTGGCTACTTAGCGGGCAGTCAGGAGGGTCCAGGTCAGACCTCTGACACGGAGAAGAGGGGGCAACCCACAGCCGGCCATTCTGGAGGAGGGAGAAGGTCTTGGAGGAAGAAGAAGGTCCTGGAGGAGGAAGAAAGTCCTGGGGAGGGGGCATCGTGGAGGAGGGAGAAGGTCCTGGGGGGAGCATCATGGAGGAGGGAGAAGGTTCTGGAAGGGGTGTCCTGGATGATTGAGGAGGTTCTGAAGGAGGGAGAAGGTCCTGGGGGGGGGGGCATCGTGTGGGAGGGAGAAGGTCCTGGGGGGGGGGGGCGTCCTGGAGGAGGGAGAAGGTCCTGAAGGAGGCAGAAGGTCTAGGGGGGGGCCATCCTGGAGGAGGGAGAAGGTCCTGGTGGGGGGGGGCATCATGGAGGAGGGAGAAGGTTCTGGGAGGCTGTCCTGAAGGAGGAAGAAGGTCCTGGGAGGGGCGTCCTGGATGATTGAGGAGGTTCTGAAGGAGGGAGAAGGTCCTCGGGGGGGGCGGGGGGGGCATCGTGTGGGAGGGAGAAGGTCCTGGGGGGGCCGTCCTGGAAGAGGGAAAAGGTCCTAGAGGAGGGAGAAGGTCTTGGGGGGGCCATCCTGGAGGAGGGAGAAGGTCCTGGAGGAGGGAACTGGCCCTAGTCCCAGAACCACCTGCTGTTGAGAAACACAGACTGGGCCCGGGTGCCTTGCTCAGGAGTGATCTTTCTTTGCCAAGAATATTCAAGGAGAAAAGACAATTCGATGACCATGGCACACGGTACACAGAACATAACCATAGGCTTTTTATTCAGTGTTCTTAAAAATATATTATTTGAAGTATATTAAAGAGATGAAATGTTAAGTGCGCTGAACACAACATAAATCATATATGTATGACTTACATATGTATGTGTATATATTTAGCAGTGGTTTTCCATTTCAGCAACAGAAAAAGGTATAAATATGAAACCCACACACATATGAACTTCAATTTTGTTTGCATATATTACACTATAAATACATATGCTCATGTTGAAGAGGGACAGAATGCCTGGACCCAGCCTGCACGCAGCTCCTCCTTAACTGTCCACATCGGTCTCCTGCTCCGGGTTTGAGGGAGATCCTGACCAGCCTGTCTCCGTCCCATCGTCTGCGTGAGTGATGGGTGGGGAGACCAGGGGAGTGGGCTTTGTGTTGCGTCCTATCCTGAAATCTGATCCCGCTCGTAGAGCCCCGGAGACGCCAGGGGCAAGCCTTTCACGGGGCTGGTGGGAGCCTGTGGAGCAGGGCCCTGGTCCAGAGGGAGCAGGAATGCCTTCACCGCCTCTGAAGGACCCCCTCGCTCTCACAGGCACCGATCTTGCCGCCTGAGGAACACGGGTGATGGCCCAGCAACGGGAGGCCTGGGTTCGGTGCCGTCATCTGGGCTGTGGCTCCAGCTCCAAGCCCTGACCTTGGCTCACTGTCCACAGGGCGGGAACAAGAGGCTTCAAACAGATGCGCACAGAGGAAATGTTAGGGGGACAGAAGCAGGCTGGTGGGGACTAGCCAGAGCCTAGCTGGTGCGGACAGCCCGACAGGCCAGCCTGTCCCAGACGCTGAGAGCAAATGGGGGTCTGTCCAGTACCTTGGACTCAAAGGTAAAGCCTAGCTCCCGGGTGTCTGCCAACCTGACCCCACCACTCGGCAAGGATGTGGCTTACTGGGGCTCCGATACCCCACATATCCCCCCTCTCCTGGAAAGGCCCCAGGACTTTGCATGGCTGACAGCAGAGGGAGAGATGCTAAGACACGGGCCCACCGGCTCTGGCGTCGTCCCCTGCAGCCCGTGCGAGCCCCTCGTGGAGGGTGTCCACCTGCCGTGGCCGCTCTGTGGGAAGGTGGCTCGAGATCTGGGAGGGTGGGGGCCACACAGGCAAGGCCGGGGGGGGGGGGGGGAATCTGAGTGGCCTGGACCTTCTGTTATTTAAGTCGGGCAGAAACCGGGAACCCTACGGTCGTGGCTGCCAACAGCGCCTCTCACTTGGGACATCGATCCGTCCTATTTATAGCGAGACGTGTGTGTGTGTGTGTGTGTGTGTGTGTGTGCACGCGCGCGCGTGCGCTCGCAAAGCCCTCTCGGGCAGGAACCACCTGCTGACACGGAATCCTATACGTTCAGCTCAGCTCAACAAATGTTCATTGAACATCTGCTCGGAATCAGCCTCTCTGCCAGGAGCCACAGACACAAAGAAGGGCCAGTGTCTGCCTTTGAAGAGACCCCCTCCACACAGGAAGGGTGTCTGAGCGCCATGTGCCGACACTGCACGTGGCCTTGGACAGCTGCAGGCCCGCAGGAGGGGCACTGCGCCATCAACCGAAAACCAACTTTGTCCACTCTGGGCAGAGGGCCATCACCTGGCTCTCGCCGTCGCGGAATCGCCGGAACCTTGGACCACAGAGGTGGGAGGCAGGGGGAGTGGCAGCCGCGGCCGAACGCAGGCGCGCCACGCCGCCTCCCCCTGCACGGGGCCTGCTGTCCGGCCTCCCCGCGCCAGGCCCCGCCCGCCGGAGGAGCAGTCTGTCTCCTGCGTCTGTTCGGGCTCCTGCCCGCAGCCCACCCGCCCAGGACCCAGTGGGGAGTCCCCGGGCCGGGGGAAGTCGTGGTGGCAGCTCCCAGCGAGGAACACGGTCTGCTGGAGAATCAGTTCTCAGAGGCAGGTGCTGGCCCTGCGAGAAAGGGGTGTTTAGGGCAAGAAAAACTACCCATGGTTACTCCACCAGGCCTGGGGCCAGACGGGGAGGTCAGAACAGCGGTCAGCCTGTCACCCACTCCGGGACCCTCCAGATGCCGGCGGGAGGGGGTCTGCACTCAGGACACAAGGACGCTGGAGAGCTGGGAGGGTCACCGCATCCAGCCTGGGGCGCGAACAGGCAGGGATGCTGCACGCCGCACACGGGTGCCCTCGTTAGCAGCTTCTGGCTTCGACTTCCAGCCAATTGCTAAATTGAAGCGCCCCGTGGACAATGGTGGGCCCCCAGCCAGCTGCGCCCACTCTGGTCTCGAAAGACCGCCTCGTGCCAAGTCCCGCCTCCCGCGTCAGAACCTCGTCGGTGACGGGAGGGTCTACGTGTCCGCTGAGCGCGGACGTCCAGCGCTTTCGGCAATGAAACGGGGCTGCTTCTTACTCGTTCGTACATTTAACAAACGGTTATCTGGCGATGGTCACTGGACACACGGCCGGGCGTGAGGAGGACTTGTCCCCAGAAGATGTCGTGTTGGGACCCAGAGGCCACTTACCACACAGCAGGGGAGGGCGGGGTGCAGAGGCGGCTGGCCTCAACCTCGTGCTTCTGCGTCAGCGTCCTGGAGTGACCCCGCATCCCGCGTCCCGGCCCCTGGCAGCCAGCCTCCGGCGGGGCAGGCCCACCCCTCGGTGGCGTCTGCTGGGAACTGTGTCCTCGTGACTGCGTCCAGGTGAAAAGACACCCCAAGGCGTGCACCCAGCGCCGCGGGGCTTCTTCCGCGGGATTCTGACAAAATCCCCTCCTTGGCTGTGAGCCCAGTCGGCCAGCAGCGCGGCAGAGGGGGGCTGGGGGGCCAGACGTTCAAGTGGAACTTTGTGATAGAATTGATCCTGAGTCTGGTTTTGAATGTTAGACCTGAGCGCCCAGATGGAAGAGCTCAGCAAAGCCCACAAGAGGGGCACGCTGCGTGTCGGGGCTGAGCGCCCGAGGGGCACGTCCTCTCTAGCGCGGAGGGAGGGCCGGACAGATGGTCCCTCCCTCCGGGAGCTCCTGGAGTCTGGGGCGCAGAGCCCCCCGGGACCACTCCCTGTCACTGGGGCGGGGGGGGGGGGGGTGCGCCGGTCCTGAGGGAGGAAGGCCTGGCCCCCCTCATGGCACCAAAGGTCAGGCTGCCAGCTGCCACCCGTGACCTTTTCAGGGCCGCTCGTCCCGACTCTGTGGCCCCGGAGCTGCCCCACTCGGGCCTAGGAGCTGACCAGTGAACCTGTGAGCTCCGACCATTTTTCTAGGAAGTGACCAAGTCACTCGTGGAAACTTCACCTGGGAGTGGGTGGTGCTGGGGGCCGGGAGGGCCCTCTGGGTGCTGGAACGCGCCCCGCGATCGCGGGCAAGGGTGTGTGTGCTTCTGCGGTGTGAGCAATCCCGCCCGGGTCCAGTTTCTACAAGAAAATGTAGGACAGCGGTTAGGGATTGATCGGGCTTGTTCTTTACTATTTATGTCCTAGTAAGTTTATGAAAGTTAATTTTTAATAACGGCTGTTTAACAACCGCCTTGCTCCCATGCTGGCCCAGCAGCCCCGGGCCCCCGCTGCTCGAAGGCGCCTGCACGCGCCCCAGACAGATATTAATAAGCAAAGGTTCTCCATCAACATAGCCCCGTTGCCCGTCCTGTGAGCGGCTGGCCTCTTCACAGCCTCTTCCGAACCTGCCTTCTTCCGAGAGAAGCGAACACGTGATGCAGGGGGCAGACTGTAGAGACCGGGAGCTGGGACCGCTGAGGAGCCGCCTGGGGATCTTGGGACGTGCAGACCTGCAGTCTGTGGTCCGGGCCAGGGTCTGGGTTCTGGAAGGTCCAGCAGGCTCAGGGTGCAGGTGCCCGGCTCAGAGCCTGCGAGCCGCAGCGGCCCTTTGTTCTGGACACGCACCGGAGGCCCCAGAGGCCCATAGCGGCCCCCGCTCTCTTCCCAGCTAGTCAGACAGGCTCCCCCGCCCGCCCCTCCCCTTTCTCATCCACCCTCACTGGTGTGCCCGCACGGCCTCCCCCTGCCTATCTCATCACTCTGCCCACACGGCCTCCCCCAGCCCATCTCATCCACGTGCCTTCACGGCCTCCCCCCTGCCCATCTCATCACTGTGCCCACACGGCCTCCCCCCTGTCTATCTCATCACTGTGCCCGTATGGCCTCCCCCCGCCCATCTCATCACTGTGCCTTCACAGCCTCCCCCCTGCCCATCTCATCCATGTGCCTGCACGGCCTCCCCCTGCCCATCTCATCACTGTGCCCATACGGCCTCCCCACTGCCCATCTCATCCACATGCCTGCACAGCCTCCCCCTGCCCATCTCATCACTGTGCCTTCACAGCCTCCTCCCTGCCCATCTCATCACTGTGCCTGCAGGGCCTCCCCCCTGCTCATCTCATCCATGTGCCTTCACGGCCTCCCCTTGCCCATCTCATCACTGTGCCCGTACAGCCTCCCCCTGCCCATCTCATCACTGTGCCCGTATGGCCTCCCCCTGCCCATCTCATCACTGTGCCTTCACAGCCTCCCCCTGCCCATCTCATCACTGTGCCCGTACAGCCTCCCCCTGCCCATCTCATCACTGTGCCCGTATGGCCTCCCCCTGCCCATCTCATCACTGTGCCTTCACAGCCTCCCCCTGCCCATCTCATCACTGTGCCTTCACAGCCTCCCCCTGCCCATCTCATCACTGTGCCTTCACAGCCTCCCCCTGCCCATCTCATCACTGTGCCTTCACAGCCTCCCCCTGCCCATCTCATCACTGTGCCTTCACGGCCTCCCCCTGCCCATCTCATCACTGTGCCTGCAGGGCCTCCCCCTGCCCATCTCACCCAAGTGCCTGCACGGCCTCCCCCCTGCCCATCTCATCCACATGCCTGCACGGCCTGCCCCCTGCCCAGTGCAGACTCCCAGCGGTTTCCAGTTCACTCACCTACACCCACACTAAACAAACCACAAGAATGATGGGGACCCTGTGTAAACAGGACATTTAGCTGCGTATCACACAGTGAACCACACAGACCCTGGTGCGCCTGCCCTCAGACACTGTTGTTGTCTCAGGGGTCTGTCGTCAACACTGTGATCTCGGCAAGCACAGAAATGCCACTGTGCTGCTGGGCACGGCTTGGGGACAGCAGTACGTAGGCCTGAGTCCTGCTGGCCTTCTGGAATCAGCTCTCACAACACCACCGCCAGGCAAGTGGGTGGCCTGAGGGTTATCAAACTGGCCAACAGCTCTGCTTTCAGAACACGACACGACACAACGCCGTGAACTAGAACTGCTTCGGGTCACCCGGCGGCTCAGTCGGTCAGGCGTCCGACTCTCGATCTCGGCTCGGGTCGTGATCTCATGGTCCGTGGGTTCAAGCCCCATGCCGGGCTCTGCACAGACAGTGCGGAGCCTGCTTGGGATTCTGTCTCCCTCTCTCTCAGAATAAATAAAGAGGAAAGGAAAGGAAAGGAAAGAAAAAGAAGAGAAAACTAGGACTGCTTCAAACTCCTTTTGCAAAGGAAACACCCTTCTCTGGCCCAGCTCCACGGCACTGATGACGGGCCCTGGGTCTGGAGCTCAAATGTCACCTCCCGGGGGAAGCTTCTCTTCAGTGAGCTGCCCCGGTGGGCGGCCCTGGGGCCCACAGGCTCTCTGCCTGACTGAACACTTAGCTTTTTGGGCCACACGGCTCGTGACGGGCTGCCCTGTGGCCGAGGTGAGAGGTGCTCGGTCAGCAGGGAGGAGCCCGGTACCCGCATCCTTCCGTCTCCTGGGGGCAGAGCAGCACCCAGTACCCGCGATCCCCGGTTCCCGTATTTTAGCTAAAGGATGAGCGGAAGTCTCATCCCTGAGAGCGAGGGACCGTCCGATCTCCTGGTGCACGGAGGACCAGCCCCCCGCCCCACCACCGAGCTCTGTGCCTCGTCGTGCGGTGTGGACCCTGGCACACGTGTTGTCACGGAGACCGTGGCTCTGGGAAGTGTCAAATTGTGAGGTGGTTGTATTTGGAAGGAGTGCAGGGCACCAGCTCACCCTGAGGAAACTGCCCTTCTGGCCCTGTTTCGTGACGACGTTTTTCTTCCGAGACCTGGCATTTTATTACTCTTGAACGGCTGTGCATTTCCTTCTAAAATCCAAATTTTCAGTTTTAGAACTTGGCCGGAGCTCAATTTGAGAAAAAGAAAACAGCTTTTTTTTAAGAGAAAAGAAAAATTTTAAGCTAGCAGGATTTGGCGTTTTTTGTTTTTTTGGTTTTTTTCCAACAGGAACTGTTTCTCTCACGGCTCTGCTGTCTTAAGAGTTCCCGCGAGCGGGGTCCGGGGGGGGGCCCCGGGGGGCCTCCCATCGCTGCGTTGTGCCCAGCCAGAGGAGCTGTGGGGCATCGTTTCATTTTTGGTCCTGGTAATCTCTGGCTCGTAGGTGTTGAGGGAAGGGGAATTTTCCAGTCGTTCCATACAGGGACCTAGGTGAGCAGGAAACCGTTCAAACACGGGCCTCTGCCTTTCCGGCCTCTGCGACACCATGACCGTTCCCTAAACAGCGTTTCCAGAACCGCGTGTTGACCCAGGAAGTAGCCCGTTCCCTGTGTGCCGTGGGTCGCCCTCCCCCCCCACCCCGGTGCCACAGACCCCAAAGGTGGGACAGTCCCTCCTTCAGCGGCTAAACCTGCCCAGCAGATGCCTGGCCCGGGATGGGTCCTGCAGAAACCCCCGTCCGGAGAGGAAATGAGCAGGCAGATGAAGCTCTCACGGCCACTCTGAGCAAAACGCTTCCCCAGAGTCTCCCTTTTCAAAACACGGTCATGTCCTGGAGTCACTCTGGGAGCTGGACTTCCAACCCAGCAGGGGGCCCCCGCGGCCCCTTCTCCGGTGCCCGTGCTCACAGCAAGGTCGCGAGGAGCACGCGGCCACCCCGTCCGGAGCTCACAGCTGGGGCGCCCGGCCGGCTCACCCGTAGAGCGTGCGATTCTGGATCTCAGGGTCGGGAGTTCAAGCCCCACGCTGGGCATGGAGACTACTTAAAAAAAAACAAAAAACAAAAAAGCCTGTCGATACTTACCACTGTCTCACTATCAAACAAGTAAAACTGTATGCCCAGGGCTCTTGCCAGTGGCCGGGGAAGAGTTTTACTCAAGATCCCTCACCTGGTAATCACGTCCCACCCTCTGTAGTCAGGGGGAAAGGCACGCACCTGGGGGAGGGGGAACGGAAGGGGGGGGAGAGTCCTCCCGTGACGTCACAGGGGACAGGTGGCACACAGGACAGGGGCCGTAGCCCGTCCCCGGGATCACCGGTCCAGGAGTCCTCAGCGCAGGGGGAGATGCGGGCCCGGCACCTGAGAGGCACCCGGTCCGACCTCTCTGTGAGGGTCCAGAGCGGCCCTAAGACGGTCACCCCACCACTCCATCCTGCAAACGTGGCCTCCCCGCTGGACACAGCCCTCCGGGCCGCTGGCTCTGTCCCATCGTGCTGTGAAATGACCCTTCTCACTTCTATCCATATACACAGTCCACCCCTGGGTCTGCCCCTCAGACGTCCGCACAGGAAGGGCTGCAAGGTGGCGGCGAGATGGGGAAAGGATGAGGTAAGTGTGCCAGCACCACGACTGGGGACAGCCCCGCGAGCCCTTTTCATTAAGTGACATGCCTCCACGCACGCAGGACCGAGGCCAGCTGAGAACCTGGGGGCACCTTCTGCGTAAGGCCGTCCTCACTTCTGACACCCCTGAAGACCACCCTTGGATGGGATGAGTCCACAGAAAGCTGTCACGCTCAGGACTACAGCTCATCCTGGGAAGGACGGACGGCCACCGCCGAGGGGAGCCCAGGGGAGCCGAGGGGAGCCAGAGCCTGCATCTGGGCAGGGTCACTGTCCCGCACCTGTGTGGTGGCAGCGTGGGGCCCTCCACCCAGGGAAGCCCCCACAGCCCCGGTGCCCACAGCTCTGTGCGGCACTGTCCCAGAGGCACTACCGATTGCCTGATTCTGATTGAGCACCGGGGGCTGAGTCTGTGTCTGCTCCCAGCTAAGAACATTCTAGAAATTCCGCTTTCGAGGGCTGGCGTAATGAAAACAATAGTTTCCGTTTTGCTTTGTTCCCTGTGGAATGTGCTTTCGCAGCCCACCTGGGCCAAAGCACAGCGTCCAACAAGGAGGTAATGATAGCGAGACAGTGAAACATCTAACCCCAAATCAAATCGTCTGTCTTGCTCACGCTGGCTCAGACACCATAGGGAACCGATGCAGAAAGGGCTCCCAGCTAGGTCTCGGCTCCTTGGCCGCTTGTCACCGGTAAACTGGGGCACACAATGGGAGAAGGGACACGGCACGTGCCCAATGGCACAGAACTTTGTAAGGTTGTGACAGAAAAGGCCGACCAGACCATTGGAAGTCATCAGCGCGTCAGAAAGCTGTGGAGATACAGAGCCAGATAAGTCTGCAAATAGGTTAGAGCAGAGTCGGCAAACTGGGTAAGAGTGAGGTCCGGAAAGAGGAAGGCCTAGGGCCGGGGCGGGTGCAAGAGAGTCCTGAGCGGACAGCCACGCTTCCAGCAAATGGACCTCCCCTCCCTTCCCTTGGTGTCACCCAAACACAAGAATTTGGAAGGCGGCCGGCACTCCGTCACTTCTTATGGAACGCAGTGCCATCACTTCATTCCCCTAGAGAACTTTCTGCCCCGGCCAAGTGCCACTCTCCCCGGGATTGGGGGTGACAGACGTAGGCCCACGTGGAGGAAAGAGACACTGAACCAACAGCAGCGTGTAGCAAAGGGACGTGCGTCATGACGGCGTGAATGCCTGCACAGCCCCATCTGCCCCATCGCACCTGCCTTTCTGAATATCACACCTGACACCTGTCTGTGGGTCTCTTTCCCCTTAAGATCAGAAGCTGCTCCGTGGCGGGAAGTTTTGCATCCCAAGCGCCTGGCCCATACCTTGCAGTGAGAGGGTAATTAAGGAAAGTTCTGGAATGGGGAGACATTATTTTACAGTAACAGGAAATTCAACTGACAACCCTGTGTTCGTGTACATCAATACGGGTTTCAACCAGTCAGTTCGATATGAAATGTGGACGCGCCCAGGGAAGCTGGCTGACTACGTTCTGAGTGCCGCATCGATCAAGGGCGCGGCGTCACACGGGCGGTGCAAGGAAAGCCAAAACGAGCGGACGATGCCGGATCCCCTCACACAGCGTCTACGCTGTCTGGGGAACGAGTTGCTTTGGGACTACCCTGGTCGGAATCTATTGTACTGTGTGCTCTTTCTCTGACAGGAGCCTCGGCGCTAATCCTAGACTAATTTTAAATGCTGGCTCAGCTCTGGACCCCACAACGAGAGGGCGGACCGGGGATGACTCAGCCCACAGCCGCGCGCAGGAGTCAAGTGCTGGCAGATTCCCCCTGTGAAAAACTGCTAACGGAACTGGAATTACTTAGCCGGAGAAGGAAGAAGACGGGCCGAATCCGTCACCCATAACACGTCTATCTTTAGCTCCTGCGACTCCCACTTTGGGGGCTTGTGGCTTCGGGGCCCATGGGAGCACTGGCTGGCCGGGGCCAGGGGGCTGCCTTGTAGGTGGGGAGGGGCCGCTCCCGACTCGGCCGCACACTCCGCCATCGTTTCCTCTCTGTTTGTGGGCGGGGTCACATCTTCCGTCAGCGCGATGAATAGTCAGGCCTGAAACAGGTACAGTAAACCAGGGGCTTGCCTCTCTGTGCTTCCAGGTTGGATCTGAGACATTATTGAAGGTTCCGCTCCCACGAATGCAGCGGCACCAGATGACCTCTGAGATTAAGTCCAAGTGGCAAAACCTCATTTCAGCTCTAAAATACAGCGGTCTTCTTTATCCTAACAGAGAATTCGGGGTGTGGACGTCGTATAACACAATAGTTCTCCGGTGCGGTTCTCTGCCCCCACCCCTGGGAACATTCGGCAACATCTGGATGGTCTTGGTTACATATGGGGGGGCACTGGCATCTTATGGGCGGGGGCTGGGGACGCCGAACATCTGGTGAGACACAGGACCCCCCATAGCGATCCACCGGAGAGTCGAGGGAGCCAAGGTGGAGAGGCCCGGCTGTCCGGTGTTTCTCTGCTCTGCGCGGTCCCTCTCCTCACCCTCTCCCAGAGCTGTCCCCCCCTGGGGACCCGCGGCCCTGGTCCTCCCTTCCCCACCCTCCCACCTGATCAGCCGGGGAGTTCATGGACACCAAGATAACCACGCTGGGACAGAAACGAGACCTGAGCTGGACCATTGGGACCCCTCCTGGGAATGCTGCCAGAACGTCTCTGCACGGGAGGCTGGAAGACAAAGCCTTCTGCGTTGGGGCCTCCTCCCACGTGTGGCACCTGCTGAGAACAGACAGGACAGGACGGCAGGGCCCAGACCAGCAGGAGAAGAAACATGGGCCCCATGACATCATCTGAATACTAAATTCAGGATGGCCTGAGGCAGAGCTCTTAGCCCTGAGAAGGGGGTTGCAGGGCTGAGTCCTCTGGAGGCTGAACCAGCTTGAGAACATTTCTCGTGTCCAACTGAAGTTCTGGTTAATACATTTACTGATGTCATAGTGTTTCTAGTAAAGGGGCAACCATATAAATAAAATATAAAACCCTTCATTCTTTAATAGCACACTAGAGGAATGGGGAGCGTTTTTGCAAAGCCTGCAACTCTTCCTTTGATTTGAAGTTGAAAATGTGAGAAAACACCAGAATTACCTTTCTTTCTTTCCTTTTTTAATGTGAAGCAGTTTAATAAATTAGGATTTTTTCCCTATATAACTGTCATTTGCTCCAATGTTCTATGGTTAAAAATAACACTTTGCAGGGGCGCTTGGGGGGCTCAGTCAGTTAAGCGTCCGACTTCAGCTCAGGTCATGATCTCACGGTCCGTGAGTTCGAGCCCCGCGTCAGGCTCTGTGCTGACAGCTAGAAGTCTGGACCCTGCTTCGGATTCTGTGTCCCCCTCTCTCTCTGCTCCTCCCCATTCACACTCGGTCTCAAAAATAAACATTAAAAAAAATCTTTTTAAATAGCACTTTACATTCCCGGTATTTTACCAAATTGTTTGCAAAACACTAAGTCCTTCCAGCACAAGGACTTCCTCGATCAGTTGATAGAGTTTACAGGTTACAGGTCAGACAGGGCATTGTGACTGTCCTGTGACTGCGAGTGAAGCCGTGGGGTGGGGACGGGCCCTTATATACCGTCCGTTTCCCACCTGTTACCGTTACGAAAGTCCCACGGGTTCTTTACAGAAGACACGGGAAGTACAGAGAGGCACGAAGTGCTCCGATCTGCAGGCGAGGCGCACGGTGAGCTCTGTGCGACGCCGTCCTCCGAACCTCCGCATCCTCCGGCACCTGCCCCGCAAGCAGGACCCCCGAGGCGGCCTGATCGGAGTCTGGTTCGCATCACATTTGGCAGATTTTAACCCAAAGGCAGTGTAACACCGCCCCCTGCACCTGTCGTGGCGTCAGGGTCGTGCAACGTCACGAGGCGTTTGTGGCAATAGTGTTCTGTGCAGCATCTCTGTCCGCGTCCCCCACCGCGACCCACGAGGCCAGGCCGAGCTTGGTGGCTCCCCATTTTCCCACTTTGCAATATTATGAATACAGCTCCTGTGAACATCCTGGGACCTAGACCTCTCCGTTCCAACCCCTTCCCGCCTGGGACAGCGGAGAAGGGTACCTGTGCAGAGGGCATCTGACGGGAAGAGAGAGGGAGCCTCAACGGCGTCTCCAAGTGCTTGTTGGTATTTTTGCACTTTGTCACTTCCACTTCAGTCTCTTGGGAAGGAGCCGCCCTTGACCGTTCTCATCGGACAGACGACAGACTAAAAGCTGGGCGGAGGCCGCCAAGCCCAGTGGGGAGAAGCCAGAGCCTCTGCCCGCCGGGTGTGGCCTCCGGCCAGCGGGCCGGACGCCTCTCTCCTCCACGGAGCTCAGCTGGCCTCGTGGTCACCTCACAGCGCAGCAGGGCCGCGGCCTGCTGCGGAGGACCTTTGGGGACGCTTGTAGAAAGCTGCACTAAAGATCTGTTTGCTCTGAGAGGTAAAAACACAGCTACTCTGACGGACAGATATTTTAGTGATTTTCAGCGGAAAACAATGGCAAGGGCCCCACCCAACCATTAGACACTTGAGAGTGTGGACCCCCGGACACACAGGACACACAGCACAGAGGGGACAGATGGGGCACCTGCCGGGGAGGCCCAGTCAAGGGACACCTGTGATTCAGACACTCCCTGGGTGCCCAGTGACCCTCCGTTCAGGAACTACTCTTCCCCAGCAAAAGTCACCCAGAGGCCGCGCCCAACCACACCGGTGTCGCACCAGAGCCCCAGGCCGTGTTTGTGCCTGGACCCCCACCCCTCAAGGAGCCCCAGTTCCCCCTCCACCCCACCCCTCCACCCCACAAAGAACCCAGGCCCCCCTCCACCCCACCCCTCTGCACACCCCCCAAGGAGCCCCAGTTCCCCCTCCACCCCACCCCTCCACCCCACAAAGAACCCAGGCTCCCCTCCACCCCACCCCTCCGCACACCCCCCAAGGAGCCCCGGGTCCCCTTCCACCCCACCCTTCCACCCCACCCCATAAGGAGCCCCAGTTCCGCCTCCACCCCACCCCTCCACCCCACAAGGAACCTGGGCCCCCCTCCACCCCACCCTTCTGCACACCCCCCAAGGAGCCCCAGGACCCCCTCCACCCCACCACTCCACCTCATCCCACAAGAAGCCCCAGGACCTCCCCTCCACTCCACCCCTCCACACACCGCCCAAGGAGCCCCGGTCCCCCTCCACCCCACACCTCCACTCCACCCTACAAGGAGCCCCGGCCCCCCTCCACTCCTCCCACCCTACAAGGAGGCCTGGGTCCCCCCCCCACACACCCCACCTCACAAGGAGCCCCAGGCTTCGCTCTACCCCACCCTCCACCCCACAAAGAACTCCAGGTCCCCCAACCCCCATACACCCCCACCACACAAGGCCCCCGGGCCCCCCTAACCCCCACATGCACCCACCCCCCAGGGTCCAGGTCCCCAAACCCCACACCTCCACCCCACCCCACAGGGGCCCCAGGCCCCCCTAACCCCCCACACACACCCCCACCCCACAGGAGTCCCACGTCCCCCAACCCCCATCACATCCCACCCCACAGCCCCCAGGCCCCCCTAACCCCACACACACCCCACCCTACAGGGCCCCGGGCCTCCCTAACCCCCTCACACCCCACACTCCCACCCCACAAGGCCCCAGGCCCCCTAACCCCCCCAGACACCCCACCTCACAAGGCCCCGGGCCCCCTAAGCCCCACACACACGCCTGACCCCACAAGGCCCCGGGCCCCCCTAACCACCACACCCCCACGCCACAGGCGTCCGGGTCCCCTAGCTCCCCAGACACCCCACCCCACAAGGCCCCTGGGCCCCCCCAACCCCCCACACGCCCCACCCCACAGGGCCCCGGGCTTCCCTAACCCCCCACATGCCCCACCCCACAAGGTCCTGGGCCCCCTAAGCCCCCCAGACGCCCCACCCCACAAGCTCCCGGGCCCCCTAAGCCCCACACACACGCCCAACCCCACAAGGCCCCGGGCCCCCCTAACCCCCCACCCCCACCCCACAGGGTCCAGGCCCCCAGGCTCCAGTCTGGGTCTGGCAGACAGCTTTCATCTCACTTGTGGTATTTCTGCTGAAGCCTTTTTTTCTGGGAGAGGAGAGCCCTCCCGGGCCCATGAGGACACCTGTTGTCCCTCCCTGGGCATCGAAGCCGACCCATCACATCTATCAGCCTCCACCAGCCCTGTCGCCGCCACAGAGACACCACTATGACAAAGGACCACCAGCCAAGACCTCGGAGACTCTTCAGGTGCTGTTGGGGGAAGAGAGGAGTTCCTCATTTTCCACCTACCAGACTCCCCAGTGGATACAAAGCGACCTCCAACAGGGCAGTTCCTAAACAGAAGAGAATGTTTTACCTGACCACCTCTAGCCGGCTACGCTCTCCTCCCCTGCACTGAGTTTAAATGTTTTCCAATCAGTTGTTTCAAATGCAAGAAATGTGACTGATTTGCTACCAAAATGTAAGAAGTTACTTTTCCTTCAGAAAGCTTGTATAAGCGTGGCCACGGACGGTGGCCCATAACACACGGCAGAGTCCTGGTTCCTGCCTGAGAGACAAGCCAACGGGATTGTTCCCTCCTGTTCAGTACGGTCCACGTGCCACGGCAGTGGGGCCACGCCATCTGTCTCCGGTGGCCCCAGAAATAGGAGACTCCAGCACCGATCCTCTGGCCCTTCGCTCCTTCCCAGCTTCACCTGGGGCCACCCTCCCGGACAGTTCCTCACCTCTTTGAATGGGGGAGACCCTCACCCACCCCCGGGCGTGGCCGCCCTGAATTCCCGTCTCCTCGTTGCTGGAGGCTCCGGGCCAGAAGCCAGGAATGGGGAGCAGGGGAAGCAGCCTGACAGCCACCGGACCCCAGGCTTTGCTGCCGGAACTAATGCCACAAGTATAACCCAGCACCCGCCACACGCAGGACTCCCTCCCAGCCTCTGTGAGGACACCTGGCGTCTCCCCTCCAACACGGGGGCGGGCTGGGGGGCCAGGCACACACATGCACACACGTGCACTCTACACACACGTCACGCTCACGTGTGCACACACACACTTCACACGTGCACGTCCGTGCGTGCTTACACACGCGTGCACGTACACACACCTCACGTGCACACACACCCCGGGCACGTGCACACACATCGCTCAAACACGCGTGAACAACACAAGGTTAAAACCCATCAGGTGGCGCGTGTGAAGGGACCAGGAAGTCCCAGCGAGCGTGGCAGGGAAGGCTGTGCCTTGGGAACGAGATGTGGGCACACGCCCGCTCCATGGTTGTCTGCCAGCCTCCAGGGACCGATGGCTCCCGTCCGTGCACCTGTTTCCTCCCCGGACCCAGGTCAGACTGATGTCACTGTTCCAACTGCAGAAGCAACACAAGCGTCTCCTGGGAAAATGCCCTCGGAATTGCCAAAACCCGCCACCAAGAAAGTGATGTCTCACACTGATAAATGCCACGGATCGTGTGCACGCACACGCGTAGGCACGAGGGCGAGAGCAACCCCTCACGGATTGCTCCTGTCCGAGCTCCCGGGACCGGCCCCCAGAAGGGGTGTCCGTGGGGCCCGGGACAGGCTCTTGCCACACGGCATCACTTTGCTCAGGACAGGTAGCATCCAGCCCCGGCCCGACCCACACGGCGCGACCGCCACAGAGGCCCCGGGAACAGAGTTCCCAGCGTCTCCGAGGTCACCACACTGTCTGCATGGGTGCAGGGCGCTTCCGATGCCGTTGTGTCCGGGGCCTCGTCTCGTCCTGGATGTTCCTTCTGGTCCCACGGGACGTGTGGAAAACCCTAAGCTACCCGCGTGTGGTGTGTCCTTCATACCCCAGGAAGGACCGCACTTGCTCCGGCCACGTTTAGCCTGACCCGCGGGGACACCACTGGGAGCGGCTAGACTCCCTTCCCGGCAGGTGTCAGCAGGCCGGCCGGAGACTGAAGACCGGTCAGAACCGGGGGGCACCTCAGGCCTCAGGGGTTGTTCATGTCATTCGTTAGCAAAGCCCAGAAGCCAGAAGCGTGTAGGGCACGAAGCTCACACCCACTCAGGTCCCTTGCGGGAGCCCTGGAGCCCCGTCGCTGCTGTGGTAAGGGACAGACCTCAGGCACACCGCCCCCAGACGCGGTGGGGAGGAGTTTGTGCAAGGGAAGCCTTAGCAAGGGTGTGAGGCTGACAATGAATCCAGGGAAAAATTCTAACAAAAGGCCAATCGTACCTGAAATACTCCACGTTCTTAGAAACCGCGGTCTTGCTGTTTATTCGGAGACGGACCACGTCCTTAAAAAGACAACTACGGGAAGGACAGCACAGCCGGACAACAGGGGGCCGTCTGCAGGGGGCCGGCCGTGCGATCTGCGGCCAGGAGAGACTTCTGACCTAAGCCGACAAGGGTCTGGCGTCTGGGCCCGCCCCCAGGACACCAGCTCGGGCGGATGGTGACTACCAGCACTTAGACACAGGCAAGGGTCCAGACACCGAAGAACTCGCTAAAACCGAGTGGATGACGGGGGGTGGGAGGGAGGAGAGGGTGGGGGAGGGGCACTGAGGAGGGCACCTGTTGGGAGGGGCGCTGAGTGTTGTACGGAAACCAAGTTGACAGTACATCTCATATAAAAAAAACCCAAGTGGACGCGTGCAGCCCCTCCGTGGCCCAACAGCTGAGAAAGAACTCGCTCTCACGGGGCACCGAGCGCCTCTGATCCGAGCCCACCCCGACGGACCCCGTGCGGACTGAGGACCAAAACGGAAGCCTGCACACCCCTTCCGCCTGGAGCACCGCTCTATTCCCGGGGCGCCTCTGCTGTGTCGGGAACCTCGCCTCTCAGCAGACGGCTTCCCAGTTGGAGCTCGAGTTAAGGTGCGGGAACGGAGCTAGGGGATTGGGATCAAAAGTAGCGGACAAAGGAGGAAATCCGAGCGAGCTCAAAGGGAGGGGGCGCTCCCGGTGACTGACGGGGCTGCTTGATCCATCAAAAGCGGGACGACAAAGCCGTGTGAGCTAAGAGAGGCCCGCGGGAGGGACGCGGATCTCCAGGCATCTGGGGCAACGGCAACGCGACCAGAATAAGTGCCGTGAACACTCGAGAGAAAGACAGATCTGAGAGCAGAGATGCGGAAAGAGAAGCGCTGGCAGTGGCAGCTGAGCGAAGCCGGGAGAGGCGCCGTGGAGGAGGCGGTGGCTCGAGGAAGAGCCCTGGCCGCAGAGACGGCTGCGGAGAGGGAGGGCGGCAGAGACGGTCCCCTCTGTCGTGACAGCACAAAACAAGAACCGAGAGCCAGCGGATCAGCGGGAGAACACACGCGTCTGCCGGCGAGGGGGGCCGGGGTGCACCGGACGTCGCGGGAACCCAGCCCAGCTCCAGCCCCCGCTGCCCGCGCCCCAAGGGCCACCGGGCCGGGGAGGCAAGGCGGTAAAATGTCCTGAACCGAACGTGCCAGTGGCCGCACGCCTCTGTGAACATCCTAAAAGCCACTGAATGGCACACTTTAAATGGACGAATTGTCTGGGGTCTGAATTCTATCGCAAGGAAGCTGTGACCAAAAAAAAAAAAAAAAAAGAAGAAGGAATGTATCATCTCTCGGTTTGAAAAGCAGCCAAGGAATGAAAATTCATGAAACTTAGAAATATCTAGAAAAACCGACTACTTTGGAAGATGTTAGTGAAGCGAGGGATTAGACGTGGCACTCGCCTCCTCAGCTGCACACTCGGGAGACGTCCGCTGAGCTCACACTCGGGCTTCCGGGCTTCACAGAGGTAAGTGAAGGCACACACGAACTCTGTTCGTTCAGAGAAATGAATTTTCAGCTACACTCACACAAGGACCTAAGAGCACGGCGGCCAGTGTCACTCACCACTGTGTTCCTGTAGGCAAGTGGGTCAAGATACGCCTCCAAAGCTGCTTATGGCAGAGTATTTTATAATAGGGAAAAATTCAAGACAATGTAATAGCCAAAAAATGGAGTCTCACTTACAGCATGGTGCCAGCCACGGGACGGAGTCCTACGCCATCATTCAGAATGATGCTGGAGCCTGGGAAACATCAAAGATGTTCATTTCTCGTTAAGTGGTGAAAATGTGACATACGTTATGGTGCTAAAAATATATTGTTACTTTGAAAAAGGACAAAATGTTTTGGTGCAAAAATTAGGGACCAAAAGAGGGGCGGTAATGATTTCTGAGCGATGGGGATGGGAAAGCAGGGGGGTTCTTCTTTTCTCCTTTGGATTTTTCACAGAAACTTCACTGATGTTCTACAACGAGCACGTTATTTACCTATTGTAAATGTTTGCTCCTTCCAGAAAACCGAAGCTATACAAAAGTGCAAATGCGTAAACCAGGACAGGAGTGTAATGTTACCTAGCAAGAGCAACAGGGAGCCTACTGGGGGGATGCACACCCTCTCCGGCAGCCCCGCCCCGGGCTTCTGTCATCGTGAAACAGCCACACAGCACCCCCCCCCCCCGGCGTGTGTCTGCCAGAGGGTCCAGTGCCCCCAGCGTCAGCCCTTTACTGACGCTGCCCAACTGTGACTTCGACAACAATCGAAACACAGATGAAACACTGGGGAGTTGGGAAACAAGGCGATACAAATAATAGGAGAGAAGGAGACACATAGGAGGGAAATTACAGACCAGCCTGGCATGAAAAAGACATACAACAAAGGGAATGTGGAGTAAGAAGTAAACGGAAGTACATGCACAGCGGCCCTGAGCCCACTGGATGCCTGGTTAGTCACATCGCGTTTCTGAAAGGCTTTCCAGAATGTCTCCGTTGATGCACGCCACACACAATGGGAGATGTGAGTTGCTGGAACGGTCCAGATGGGAGACAGATTGCGGCCGGCCCAGCGGCCAGGCCCGGTGAGGTGACCGCCGGTCAGCACCAGTTCCCAGGCAGAGCTCCGTGAGCCCTCCAGGACCTCCGGCACGGCCCGCCTTCGACAGCAGTGACTGCATCCGTGCCCTGGACTTGTGGACTTGCCTACGACTCAAGGTGAGGAAGGAGCAAGACGTTACACGACAGGATTAGGTTTTCTGAGACTCTTCATTGCAAAGAACCAGGTGACTGCAAGTTATGGATCAGGACAAATAAAAAAACAACTAGATGTAGAGATTTTTGTTGACTAAAAAGCCAAGGTTGACCGAAACTGCGATGCGGTGTCAGACAAGCCCAGATGAACAGGGGTCTAGCGTCTGGAAGAGGGAGGTGACGGGCCAGTCCCACTCTGCACAGTCACGGAAACCCAGACACTCGCTAAAAGGTGCAGGGTCTGCAAGAGGCAGCCAGGGTGCAGCTGGGTCTGGAAAATTCCTCCGGGAGGAACTGCCAGGGACTGAATAACGTTCAGCCTGAGAAGTCATACAAGCCCACCCACATCCTTACCTGTGTAAATAAAACCACCAGCTGAGTGCCAGGCGCACGAGAACTTTCCATGAGTTATCCGTTTGCCTACTGGCCCTTCAGTGCGTGTTCTCAGGTGGAGGCTTATGTGCTATGGTTCCCGGAGGCCTCTGCAGGGCAGCTGGGTACCTGCTCCGGAGAGGCAGAGTTCTGCCGGCTCTGGGGAAGACTGCTAGGAGAGGCGACGAGGACAAGCCGTGGCAAGTGACAAGTCATGGCGTCCCGAGGGAAGGGTGGCCTTCCAGGGCCGCTGGCCAGACCTCTCCTGCTCTGAGAGTCAACCAGGGTTTCTACGGAGAAGAACCCTCTTTCCAAGGTCTCCGTGTTCAGGCTCCGGCTGAGGGGAGCCCTTCCTCCCCGGCAATGGAAACCACGAAACGTGTCCTCACCCTAGGCTGCGCGGGTCACCCAAGTTCATGACAAGGACGCATCTGGGACGCTGGCCCAGACGGCAGGCCCTCTTGGCGCGGGACCCGCCGTCTCCAGACCCGAGCGGCCTTCCCGAGGGTTCCCGGGGCCGCGCCCACGAGGACGGCCCCGGGTCTCCCCTCTACCACAGGGTTGCTGCGGGTGTGGTTTGGAGGGGCGCCACGTTGTGTGCGTGTGTGTGAGCGCGAGTGTGTGCGAGCGTGAGCGCGTGGGGCGCGCTCGGCGCGGGGTCGGGCCTCGCGTGTCCCCGAGCGCCCGCTGAGAGCGGACCCGGCCCTGGGGACCTGCGGCCGGGCGCGAGGGGGCGCCGCGCCACCGCCGCGGGGCGGATCGCCGGAGCCGAGCGGGGCCGGGGGCGGCGCGCGGGGCGGTGCCGGACTCCGCGGGCTGCGGGCTCCGGAGACGCCGCGCTCCGCCCCGAGGAGGCCACGGCCGGACGAGCGGAGCGGCGGCCCGCGGGGTCCCGGCCCCGAGGTAAAGTTGCGCGAGCGGCGGGGCCGGGAACACGCAGGGGACCTACAGCCGGGGCGGGGGGTCGTGGGGACGCGGAGGGTCTACGCGGGAGTGTTCTGGGCGGGGGCGCGGCGCGGAGGAGAGGTCCACACGGGAGCCTCTCGGGGCGGAGTGGGGACGGGGGTGGTGTCCACACGGAGGGTCAGCGGCCAGAGGGGACGCGGGGGGGGGGGGGGGGCGCAGGCGCTGGTCCCGCGCGCGCAGTTGCTACTGGGTTGCGCCGCGTGGTCGGGGGCGACGGAGATCCCGGGTGCGGGGGGGGGGGGGGGCGTCTGGAGAGCCCTCCCCGCGCCCAGGGACCCCCGAAGCCGGGGAGGGGCTGTGCCGGGCGCCGCCCCCAGCCCCCGGCCGCGACCCGAGTCCTCCCTCCCCCCCGCCGGCCGGCGGGCCGACTCCGGGCGCCCTGGGCACTTCCGCGGGGGTCTGGGCGGCCGCGGCCGGAGCCCGCGTCGGGTCCGCGGGAGCCCGGGGCGGGGAGGGGGGGCAGGCGGCGCCCGGAGGGGTGGTGGCCGGGGCTCCCCCTGCGCCCGCCCCCGCCTGCTGGGTGGGCGCCCCCGGCTCCCGCTGCCCGAGTCGGGACGCGGGCGAGCGCGGGGCTCGTGGGGGCCCTTCCTCGCCCCTTCCTGCTGCCCCTCATACCCACCCCTGCGCGCCTCACACGCGCGCCTCACACTCACACCCCTTCCACGCGCGCACGCACGGCCCTGCCTTCTCGAGCCGCAGCCCCGGCGCGAATCGGAACGGGGGTCCCCAGGGGGCCCCAGGTCGGGCAGCCGAAAATTCTGCAAACTCAGTTGCCCGAGCCGGGCCGAGAGGGCGACCGCACTCGCCCGCGGAGCCCGGCTCAGCGGCTGGGGCGCGGGGTCCGTGGGGGCGCGCCGGGAGCGGCCCTGGGTCAGTCGGCGGGGGGTTGGGGGGGGGGGGCGAGGGGCGCGGTGCTGAGGGGGTTGCATGCGCCTGCGTGTGCTTGTGTCCCGGCGGTTTGGGGGTCACGGTGGAGTTCTGCCAGCCTGCCCTGTTCCAGAGGTTTCCGGCCCCTGAACAGGGCCACGGTCCCGGGCGGTTACTCCCTTTGTCACCCGGACTGAAACCCCAGCCCAGGCGCGTGGTGGACTCCAGTGAATTCTACCTGGTCTTTAGAATCCCTTGAAAGTCCTTTCCCCGGTCTCAGGCCTCCCTTTCTCTTCCCTCTTCCCTGGGCTGCAAAGACCCATGGTTTCCTCAAGTGTGTGCTCAAGGTCGGTGTTTGGGCCAAGCAGTGGCTGTAAAATGGACTTGACTCTGTTGAAGCGTCACAGAACGACCGACCTCCGTGGTTCAACATTGGTTCACTTCCCAGCCCTGTCCGGGGAGGGGAGGGGGCTGCTGCTGAGGTCAGTTAGGGGAGCGTTCCCAGGTCATCCTGTCTACCCGGAAGGAGAACCCAGTGGAGGGAGTCATGAGATGGTTCTGTTTCTGCTGAGATGCCAGGATGGAGCCCGCAAAGCCCAGACGCGCTTCAGCCGCAGCGTGGCCCCTCAGCCGGTACCATCTCTGGGGTTGTGCAGTGTGGGTGCTGCTGTCCTCCCGAGGCTCCCTGTCCCTGACAGTCCCAGTTAGTGAAAGGGATGGGACTGCTCTGGGCTCTCTCTTTTTTTTACTTAAGTTTGTTTATTTATTTTGGGAGAGCACGTGCACTATCAGGGGAGGGGCAGACTAGGCAGAGAGGGAACCCAAGCAGGCTCTGTGCCATCGGCGCAGAGCCCAACACGGGGTTCGAACTCACAAACCGGGAGATCGCGACCTGAGCCGAAGCCAAGAGTCAGGTGCTTGACCGATTGGGCCAGCCAGGTGCCCTGCTCTGGGTTCTCTTAAACTGTGAATTGTGGGGTGGGCGCGTTGCGGCCGGGGGGTGACATCCACTTAGCTGTGGCTCCCTGGCGTGCACCGGCCACACACACACTAAGAATCACACGCTGTGGCTAAGAAAAGACATATTTGTATCTTAATTGGAGACAGGTTAAGAAATCAACTTCGAGATTCTTTCCAAGGCCAGTGCCAAATAGCGTTCTGATCTTTTTCCTCTTACAATTTATATATTCCACTTTGCAAAAGTTTTTTTTATACCTTGAGATTTCCATAATTCAAGAAAAAATGGGTGTTTCTGTAGGCATGGGGAGAAAAGGAGGGAAGTGTGTTCTTAGCTGGCTCAGAAGCGGGAGGCTGTGAGGCGTTCCTTTTCTATGCCTGGCACCGAGTCCTGCGCATGCCAGATGCTCAGAAAATATGTGCTGCTTGATTAATTGTTGGAGTTGCAATTAAGAGTTCCTACCCCGTGCGTGGCTGGGAGCTGCGTTGTCATAATTACAGGTGTATGTGCTGTAATTAATGGGTCGTGTGGAACACGCAGGCTGATGGGAAATGGTGAGGCGTCGGGGTTTGCCCTGGCACGAGCAGGTGGGGTCTGAGCGTCTGGGGAGGACTTGGCAGCCCAGGCTCAGCAGCCTCTTCCTCCTCCTGTCCCACGGTTCCGGCTGCAGAGCCTCTTATTCAGGCGCCAGGAGGGCAGGACTAGCTGAGGAGTGTTTGCAGTGGGAGGGAGTTCTCCGCTTCTGCTGCAAGTGCGGATGTGTGGGGGTGGGAGCTGGGGGGGGGGGGCAGCACCGTGGGGGGGGGTGCTGGGGGATCAGGAGGCCGCAGAGGATCTGAGAGATGGGGACGGTGGGCTTTTCCAGATGAGGTGGGTGCGGGGGGTGGGGGGGTCCAAGACGCGTGGCCATGTGTGTCATAATACCTGAGCACCTGTGCACGGACGGGCAATTGCGTGAGGAACAGGGATATTTCAGGGCCGAAGCCGGGGAGCCCCCGCTGCCCGAGGGCCCGCTCGCGGTCCGACCGAGTAAGGGCGGCACCAGGGAGCCTGGGCGGGCCGTGTCTGAGGACAGTGACACAGTGAAGGGAGCCAGGTGAGGGCCAGCTCCCGGCACCTGGCTCTCCCACCGTGCGGAGGATGGCCCCGGAACTGGTCAGGGCTGCAGCCAGGCTCCCGGACCCCACGCAGCCTTTTCGTAAGCTTAGTGGGCGCTTCCAAGCTTGAGAGGCACACAGGGCCACCGTGAGGTTAAAGAGATAGCCATCCAGCACTTCCTGTCCCTGGGCTCTGAGGCCAGCTCCTGGCTCGGCGTCTCACCTAGGGGCACCTGCAGTCTTTGCTGGGCTCCACTTAACAGGCAGGTTCGTCCGTAAGAGCAAACTTAAGTCAGAAACCACTTTGAGAAGCAAGCGGACCGAATGCCAAGTGTAAAGACATCACCAGGGGAAGGCCGAGTTGGGTCGACCCGCAGTCACAGAATTCCTGAAGGAACCCTGTGAACGGGCTGCTTCGGCCTCTTCTTGCGACAGGTGAAGCCAGACTTACGGCAGTACACAGACTGCTTACTGGCTCCTATTGTTAAGACCCCCCAACGGCTAAGGGTGCACGTTCCTGGGAGGGCCAGCGCAAAGGTCCTGGGCCTCGTGGGAGATGTCAGCCAGTCTGTCGTCGACTGCTTGTGTTTTCTGATTCCTCCCGCAACAGATGACAGGGCTGGGACGAGCCGTGTCTTAGCTTTCTGATGTTTGGAGGAGACACTTGCATCCTGAAAAAGGAAGTTAGTAATATACTCACTCAAAATGGAAACATCAGTATTTTATTGATTTCATGCTTAGGAAAAGGCTAATTGAAGTATAATGTTTAAATAGCACAGAAGACCTTTTCGTTGCTCTGTTCAATTAGGGAAGGTAAGACAGAGAGAGAGAGAATTCACAGAAATGCGGGTGCCAGCTCCCAGGGGTGCCCCTGAGGGGCCAGGCTCAGTGCCCCTCAGCCGCTCCTGCCCAGCACGGGGCGGGGACTTCACGGCGCCTGTAGACCCAGCAGTGTCTCCCATCAGCCCCCAGGCACCATGCCACAGGCCACAGCGGCTCTGTCCCAGCCCTCGGCTCAGCCTCCCGTGGACAAGCTGGCGTGGTCAGAGCCCTGGGTGGCAGCTCCCAGAATTTAATGAAATTCCTGGATATGTTTAACCTTCTCAGATATTTGAACAATGAAATTTAAATCTCGGATTAGGCTTGAGTGTGTTGGGCACACGAAAATCAAAGGCGAGAATTACGGGCCCAGCAGAGCCTCAGAAACCTTCAGTCTAATCTGAATGTCAGCACATTTTACACAATGTACCCTGAAGAGGCAGATTTATTTCTGTAAAGGCTTAGCACCCGTGGGAGAGCCTGTGCGGCGGTCACGTTCCTGACTGGGCTCCGACCTGCACCTGCCTGGCCCCAGTGTACTCGGGAGGGTTGGGTGCACAGAGCGTCTGCCGCCCGCTGGTGTGGCTTCCAGGACCTTCTGTGCCCCTGGCTGGCTGTCCCCACACACGCCCTGGGCCCTGGAGGGGCGTGAAATCAGTGCATTGGGTCGACGCCTGCCCCCAGGACACCTCTCTCGGGTCCGGTCTGGTGGGTCAGGTGGGGCCCGGGGATTCAGATTCTCAACACGAATTCTGGGTAATTCTCATCATGTGGAAGGCTGGAAATGCTCGTTTGTGGGTTGTGACTGGCATTTCTGTAACAAGATAGAGAAGAGAAGGTATCAGAATTTGGTATCTCACAGGTGCGGTTTTGTGTGTGTGGACAATATACAATGTATTTCTTACTGTGGGTTCAAAATAAGGACAGTCCCCTGACCGTGTGTGCCTTGAGGCGCCCAAGTCTGTCTCTGCGCTTAGCTGTAGAAATTTCCAAAAGCTCTCAGTTGGGTAGCCCAGGCTGGCATTGGTCCCGGAGCACAAGGGGCCGGGACCAGCACTGAGGTCGGGCCCTGCCCTTGCTGAGGGGCGCCTGGCAGGCTCCCCACACAGTCTTGCTTCCTCCGCGCGCGGTCAGGCTCGGGGGTCCCGCTGGGCGGAGTCGCGGGTGCAGCCCAGCGGGGTTTCTGATCACCCCCCAGAGCAGACAGGCGAGCCCGTGTCTGGTAAAGCCAGGAAAAGGGTTCCCTTCCTGTTCCCCTTCTCTCTTCTTGGGGGGTGTGGAGGAGGCGTCTTCGTGTGCACATTAACGGGAAAGTAAGCCGCGTGATGAGTTTTATTTCACATCATAGCAATTAATGCAACGGAATGAAATGTTTGGTAAAATAAAATGCATGAAACATCAGTGCTTGTTTTGTCGCGTGGCTGTTCGGTCACAGGAGGGAAACTTGGCGTCTGTGAGGCTCGACCGTGGTGTCAGGAACAGGCAGCACCCCGACTTCTGGGCGTCTCTCTGAGCTCGTGCTCGCTCGGCTCCGTGTTTCCTTCAAGAAAAGGACAGTTTCTGACTGTGAACAAATTCCCCTGAAATTTTCCACCGAAGAAGACAAAGATATCATTTAGATGAGGAAAGATAAGAAACGTGTTTCGCTGGCTTCCTCAGGAGTCAACGCTTTAGAAATAGAAAAATTCTAGGGCCTGGAGGAAGTGCAGATGTAGGAGCCAGTGGGCAGCGCTGAGGAGACACAAGGTGACTCTTTCCCTCTGGTAGTCGTGACACGTTTTTCCAAGCAGCCCGCGATGTCGGTGGCTCCCGAGGGGCCCTCCCGCCAGCTGGGGTTGGGGCTGAGACGCACCCGTCTCGGGCGGCATGGGCGCTACGGTCTGACCCAGAGCTGTGGACGGACCCTGGTCCCGCACAGGCCACGTCCCCGGATCTGGCAGGAGCCTAAGGACAGGGCCGCCCTTCCCGGCGGGGCCGGTGCGTGGGTCATGTCTGGGCTGACGCTCTTTTCTGGGAACTGTGAGGGGACCGTTTCCCAGCAAAGGCAGTGAGCCGGCACTGGGCCCCAGGAACTCGTACAGTTTGTAGTGCTTCCAGATGCAACGGATACAATGTTAAAATACCTGTTTCTGCTTTTCCCTCCTTTCGAAACAAGCCCACGTCGGAGACAGAGAGTAAAGAGAAGCGTATGTTTGAAAACCCTGTGTGGTTTCCGCTCTCCGCAGGCAGTGGCTCCGGGTTGACAAGGACGTTTCCCCTGTCGCTCGGTGTCTGTGCGCAGAATCGATCACCCCACCTACCAGCAGCGGCACACACTGTCACCTGCACGCTTGTTCTGTTGAGCACGTTTTGCACGGATCTCTCGGAACCTGTCCGTGTGTCCTGCGGTTGGCCCCGTGGATTGTTTCTAGCTTGTCCATATTCTAATTACCACTGACGTCGCATCTTTGTACACAAATGCTTGAAAAACTTTGAATTGGGTCACAAGGCATCAATGCCTAAGGCACGTGATACCTAACGTCACGTTGTCCGTCAGGGGCCTTGGGGGCCCGCGCCCCCCACACCCTCCTGCTCGCCCCACTCCTCTCTTCAGATGCCAAAGTGAATGCCTTTTGGTTGTGAGTCACACATGCTCGTTATGAGACATCCTCACGGGCAGAACGTGTGAAGTAGGGTACGTGCTGCTGTCCGGGCCCTGTCCCTCTGGGCCTCGGGTCGCGTGTGCACACTCGTGTACACGTGAGTACATGCATGGACACGCGTGTCTGTGCACAGGAGATACCGGCTTATCTGGGTGTGTTCTCAGAAGCCCTTGCTGCCTTGAGTGTCGTATTTACCTGTTGGGAAGGCTGACCTTTCTCTTGCTCTGGCCTCAGTTTCTCTGCGATGCTCTCCTGTGCCCCGTTTTGGCGTGCACTTGTTCCCAGAATGCTGTGTGCCCACCCCCCCCCCCCCCCACCGACACTGTTTGCATTTGCCTCCAGCCTGTGGTGGGTCGCCCAGCACGCAAGCACCCACGCTTGGCCAGCTGTCCTCGGGCCCGTCTGCGCTCGTGGGGACCCATGTACCCTCCTGAGTCAGGAGACGTGGCTGGGCATTTAGAGTGACCTGGGTCTGCTCAGACTTAGAAAACGTGTCTCAACCCTCTAAAATCTCAAGTGTAATCCTGGGGCAGGAGGAGCCGTAGGCAGATACAGGTAGATGTACAAGCCTCCAGTGCACACGCATGCATGTGTACGAACGTGCACACACACGCGTGGATACGCAAGCCTGGGGCGCAGGGGTGACCTTCGGAAAAGTCGCCAAGCATGTCCTGACGAGCAGGTGCTGACCCAGAGCTGACTCAGGGCTCAAGTCCCCAGCGAGAGTCTGACCTGCACACACTGAGCTGGGTGGTCCGGTCCGTGTTGTGTCTGGCCCTCCTCCGTCTTCCTGATGTCTGCACTATGGCACGCAAGTGTCCCGGGCGGCTTCGAGCCTCGTCCCCGCCGAGCGGGGGGAGCCTGTCTCCCGGGACGCACAGCTGCCAACGAGAGTTTCGTCATCTCCCGGGACGAAGGGCAGCATGCACGAAGGAGCCTTCCGTGCCACTCGGACGTGCTGGTCCGCCTGTCCTCTCACCCCACGTGGGGTGGCTCTGCCCTGCAGGCCGTCTGGCCAGCAAGGGCTTTGCTCACCTCGTCTCCGGGCTTGGGGTCCGTTGGGCTTGGCGGGATCACATGGGTGTCTCCTAAGATGTGTTCGGCCAGCCGCTCGCGCGTTGCCTGGGGCCCTCGGCAATGCGAATTATTCTGGGATTCTTCAGACGTGCTCTCTGACCCTAGCCAGGCCTGGGGAAGAAAGCCCGCGGAACCAGACGTCTGCTACCTCTCAGAAGTCGGCACAATTAACACCCGCTGGGAGGAAGCTTCAGAACACGCTTCTCTGACTGCTCCTCACGGCGTCTCCGTTCACCACCGCAGTGACCCCTCGCTGTGCTGTCTGGTGCCAGCACTCGCCCCGAGACCGTGGTGGTGACCCCCTTTCGGGCCGAGACCAGGAATAAGCGCTCGGGAGCCTCCTGGGGCAGGTGAAGGTGAAGTTAACACCGAGGAAAACAGCTTCTTCCCTCCCGGGGGGCCTGCGTTCCCAACGCGCACTGGTTTGGGGCCAGAATTAGAAATTAACAATAAGTGGGGGTTTTGCATCATTTTCTCTTCTTCACTCCCTCCCCATGGCTCGCAGCTCTGTGTCGGGCATCAGGCTTCCATCAGGGCTGAACTCCCTCATCCTTTTAAGGGTCATTAATAGAATTAGCCTCCAACCTGGGGCCGCCTGGGAAGAACTCTGGGGACGCTGCCCCAGCGCTCACTTCAAGCCAGAGGGGTCGACCCAGGGTGCGGCGGGCTCGGGCCCACGTGCTGGCCTGCACCACGGCTCCATGCCTGGAAACGCAGAGGTGCGTCGGGGGCAGGGCTGAGGGCTCTCATTCTCTGTTCTTCCCCCAAAGGGGGGTCTCCGAGGGGTGCATCGTGTAAGGGCTGTTCGCACGCGGGGCTTTCCTTGCATCCCGCGAGACACTTCACAACTTGCCCCGCACCCCTGTTTGCCTGCACGTGTTGTCACCTGAGTGAGCCCTTGAGCTGCGCGTTCAGGCTCCAGGGGAGCATTGTGGACGCCCGAACTTTACTCTGCACACATCACGCACTCACCTTCACAGAGACCCTGAAGCAGGTGTGCTGGCTCCAACAGAGGAGAAACATCCTGAGGGATGGGCTCAAGGGCACACATCTTCTAGTCAAATGACTAAGACAATTTCTGACTCAAAATCCCTTTTCCCAGCTTGTTGTCCCAGGCCCAGACGGCCCCCTTCCTTCCTGACTGTTCCCATCATCTGGGTCCTGGCAGCACTTTGGGCATGGGTCCACAGCCACTCACGCGGTTGGCCCCCATCACACCACGGCCAGAAAAGCCGGTCCCGGTTGTGATGCCCCAAGTCCCATCCCGAGTCTGCACTTGAGAGCCTGGTGCCATCTGCCTCCAGCCACACACGGGTGCCTGGGCATACCAGTGCTCTGTGGGGCTTCTGTCCTGACCCTCAGTCACAGCAAGGAGGACACTCATGTCCCCCGAATCATCTCATACGGTGCACTGTGGCATGCCGCCCTAGAATAGAAGGCTGTTCCTCTCTTCTAGAAAATACAAGAGCTTCAGAATGACGCTAACTGCCCTGGCCCACCGCGGTTGTGGGATTTCACGAAAGTCTTCCTCCCTGCCTCCTTCGCTGCTCTGGGCTTCAAACTCCTCATCCACCACTGTGGGCACCCAGCCTGCAGGGGCCTTGGGGGATCCTGAGCGCATGGCCAGGGTCTGTGCCCCAGGTAGGCACCTGCATTTGGGCCAGGCGAGTCCTGCACCGCTCACTCAGTCAGCCTTGCATGGCTGCCCTGTCCCTGGGCTGAAACGGGCCCCCACCAGTCTTAATACAACTTACAAAATGGAATAAATTCTTTTAAGACTCCTAAGAAAGGAGATATTCAAGCCTAGGTAGTCTCACTGGAAAATTCTACCAAACATTTGAAGAAGACTTAATTCTATCAAACATTCAACAAAAAGGAGGGAACTCCTAACTCACTTTCTGAGGCTAGCATTACCTAGAGCATTACCACACTAGACAGCACAGAAAAGCCACTACAGATCAGTAGTTTTCGTGAACTTAGACACAAAATTGTAAGCAAAATATTAGCAGATTTCTCCAGCAATGTATAAAGCTGTTGGACCAGGTGAGATTTACTCCAGGTGTGCAGGGCTGGCTCAGGATTCAAAAATCAACCAGTGTGACCCACCACATCCACAGGAGAGATACACAATCAGATCAACTGGTGCAGAAAAAGCGTTTGATAAGATCCAACACTCACCTGTAATGAAAACTCTCAGAAAACTAGAAATAGATGTTTAACCAGATAAAGAGCATCTCCAAAAAGCCTAAAGCTAACAGCATACACATGGCAAGAGGCTGAATGTTTTCCCCTAAGATCAGGAGCAAGACAAAACTGTCCACCCTCACCACTGTTACTCAACCTAGTACTGGAAGGCAGGTAAAACAGGAAAAGGAAACAAAAATGGTATAGGTTGGAAAGGGAGAAATAGAACTGTTCCTCTTTGCAGATAGTATGGTTATCTGTGTAGAAAATTCCAAGGCATGTACCCCCCAAACCACCTAAACAAATGAAAAGATATACCATGTTCGTGGATTGGAAGACCCTATATAGTTTACTTGTCTCTTCTCCTCAAATTGATCTGTGGATTTGATAAAGTTTCTATCAAAATCACAACAAGAATTTTTGTACACATAGGCAGCTTATTCTGAAATTCATATGGAAAGGCGTGAGCTCCAACATAGCTCAAACAATCTTGAAAACCAGTTCTCACTACCCAGTATTAATGTTCATTATATAGATCCAGGAGCCAGAACCATGTGATGCTGGCAGAGAGACAGAGAGATGCACAGAACAAAGGAACAGAATACAGACCCACACCAGTATGTCCAACTGATTTGTAACAAAGCTGCAAAGCCAGGTCAGTGGAGGAAGCAGAGTCGTCACAACAAATGACAGTTAAGCAACTGGTCATCCACAGGTGGGGAAAAAAAGAACCTCATACCTAACCTCATACTTAACCTCGGTTAAGTGTCTGACCCTTAATTGTGGCTCATGAGCTCACAGTTGTGAGATCAAGCCCCAGGTGGGGCTCCACAACTGACAGCATGGAGCCTGCTTGGGATTCTCTCTCTCTGCCCCTCCCCCACTCTCTCTCTCTCTCTTTCAAAATAAATAAATAAATATTTTTAAAAATGCATCATAAATTTAAATGTAAAACGTACAGCTATGAGACTTTTAGAAAACAATGAGAGAAAACCATTTGGATCTAGGGTTAGGCAAATAGTTTTTAGACTTCACACCAGGGCGCCTGGGTGGCTCAGTCGGTTGAGCGTCCGACTTCGGCTCGGGTCATGATCTCGCGGTTCGTGGGTTCGAGTCCCGTGTCGGGCTCTGTGCTGGCAGCTCGGAGCCTGGAGTCTGCTTCAGATTCTGTGTCTCCTCTCTCTGCCCCTCCCCTGCTCGCGCTCTGCCTCTCTCTCTCTCAAAAATAAATAAGCGATAGACTTGACACCAAATGCATGATCCATGAAAAGTAGACTTGATAAATCTGACCTTATGAAAATTAAAAACTGCCCTTCAAAGGACCATTTAAGAGCATGAAAGGAAAAGGTAAAGTGAGAGAAAATATTTGCAAACCACACGTCCAATAAAGGACCAAAATCTGTAATATATAAAGAACTCTCAAAACTCAATAGCAATCCACCCCCCCCAAAAAAAACACAAACAAAATATGCAATTAAATGAACAAAATATATGAAAAGATATTTCACTGAAGACGATATACAGATGTTAAATGAGCACATGGAAAGGCGTCCAACATCATTAGCTATTAGGGAAATGCAATTAAAACCATAAAGAGGTTATCATCACACACTTATCAAAGTGACTGAAATAAAAATAAACCCCAATACCGGTGAGGATGTAGAGAAATGATCTCTCATACATTGCTGATAGGAATGGAAAATGATATGATCACTCTAAAAATAGTTTGGCCATTTCTAATCAATCACGGAACTACCACGTGACCCCGTGGTTACACTCCTGGGCATTTATCCCAGAGAAATGACAACTTCTATTCACACAAAAACCTGTACACAACTGTTCATGGTAGTGCTGTTTGTAATAGTCGAAAACCGGACGCAATCCGATGTCCCTCTATGGGTGAATGCTTATACCACAGACGTCCTCACACGACACACTACTCAGCAGTGAGAAGGAGTAAACAATTTTTTTTCGATGTCTATTTGTTTTTGAGAGACAGAGAGAGAGCGAGTGAGTGGGGGAGGGACAGAGAGAGAGGGAGACAGAGGATCTGAAACGGGATCTCTGCTGACAGCAGTGAGCCCCGTGTGGGGCTCACACTCATGAACTGTGAGATCATGACCTGAGCCAAAGTCACACATTCAACTAACTGAGCCACCCGGGTGCCACAAGGAGTAAACTATTAACACACCCAACAACCTGGATGAATCTTCAGGGAATTATGCTGAATAAAATATGCGAATCTCTAAATGATCATCTAACGATTCCAACTTATATAATACTCTCGAAATGACAAATTACAGAGATGGGAAACAGATTAGCAGTTGCCAGGGGTTATGGAGGCGGGGACAGGGAGGGGCCTGGGTGTCAGGATGCACGTCCCGCATATGGGGCATCAGTGTCAATATCCCGGTGGTTTTAACACGGGGGAACTAGGTAAGGGGCACGCGGAATGTCCTTGTATTAGTGCTTCAATTGCATATGAAGCCACAGATATTTCAGAATAAGTTTTATCTTCAGAATGTGTATGCAAATATTTCATAGAAAGGTTTAGTAAAAGCTCTGGGCAAATGTGTCACCTTGAAAGTCACCTGTGGGTGTTGGATTGAATTTGAAGGGGATGGTGGACACGGGGGCTGTTGTAAATGCTAATATGGAGACACTTAGTTGGGATGAGGAAAGCGTCTCAGGAGAAGCGCGAGAGCATTCACAGTGTCTGACTGTAGGTTAGTATTGAAATACTGTCCACTCGCCGAAGAAAGTCGTGACGCATCCTCGGGTTGAGACAGTATGCACGCTTTCCGTAAACACGCTCGCCAGCGGTGTAGACGAACGTGGCGGAGTGGCTTCTAATGGCGTCGAAGAAGCCCCAGTGCCATGTTTATACTGGATTCCCAGTGTCAGTGAGAGAACCACCGTTTACCAGAAGCGTGGACATCATCATACTCCATGGCCGTCCGTCCCGTCCAACCAGACGGCACAGACCCCAAACTTGTCCTCGCAGGTCTTGCTCGACCTTTTTGACTGTTGACTTCTTCTGGGGAGGGAGGAAAGAGCAGAGTCCTGGAAACGAATCTGAGGACGCTCGAACTCCTGCCCCAGGGGCTTTCCTGCTATGGCGACCCGTCCTCCCAGTGTGCGGCCCTGCCCCTCTCTGCCCTTGACCCGGAGCCCCGCGGCCCGTATACGGAGTCAGCCAGCCACGAGGGAGAAGACCCAGGTTCCCACGGCTGTCTGGGGCGCTGGGGTTAAAGGTGTTCTTTTCCTCCTATTTTACTGTACTGTGTGATCTCCCATTTTTCCCATGGGTTACTTTTATCATCGGAACATTTTTTATGAAGTTGAACGTCTAAGACTCATTTAGGCGAATGAACGTAGAGAAGAATAAGAAAAACCAGAACGTACCCTTCTTGTGGCTAAAAGAACAGAGAAGAGTGTCGTATCTGCTGGGGGGCCCCACCCCTGGGTGGCCCCCGGGTCAGTCGCCATGCTGGGCGTTAGCTAGACGTAGACGGTGTGGGAGCGAGACGTTCCCACAGGAACGTTTGCTGATTTGAGTAAGGCCATGCACGCATCAGCAGGGCCAGCATGTGAGCGAGCGGAGGGACAGCCCGGCCACCATGAGGAGAGGAAGCAAGGACCGCAGAAACACAGCTGTCACACATACAGAATTTGCGGACTTTACTCCTGAACCAAGCAGATGCCTGGGGGCGGGCAGGTGGGCAGTAGCCCAGCTCCAGTGGCTCTTTGGCTCCCTGAAGCCACGGTCGTCACGCCCAGGGGTCCCGCACAGGTGTCGCACAGGCCGTCACATACTCGAGGGTCAGCAGGTACCGGGTGGGCACAGAGCTTTCTGGGATGCCCCGTCCTCTGCCCTTCCCCATCATCATGCCCACAGCCTCCCCTGCCCTGGGGCTCCTGGACCCCCACCACCTTTCCCATCTCTCTCGAGGCCTCATCCTTGACCCTGAAGGGGGGCAGCCCACCCCCCACCCCGGGACCCACAAGCCGGCCGCCCTGCAAGAGGCCACGAAGAGGGAGCTCTCGGATCGAGAGCTCCCGTCACCCCAGAGGGCGTGCACGGGGCGAGGACCCCAGCACAGAGGGATGCCCGCCCACGCCAGGTGCTCCTGCATTCCAGAGCCTCGGAGAAGCGGGAGGGGCCGGGGCTCCTTCCTCCTCCCGACCCGGCAGCCCGTCACCCCGACTCTTCACAGCAAACGCCATCACCAGCTTAGGAGACCATCCGAACTGAGGAGAAGTAAGAGAACCCCGAATAATCGGAAAGGAACACGGCTGGTTGTGACCTGATCACTGAGGAGTCAGCGGAGAAGTTGTTCACGTGTTAAAACCCGGGTTCCTGGGCAGGTGTCCTACCTCTGAGTGTGGCTCCACCCAGAGCAGGAGCAAGACCGGGTGTGGACAGAGTCGGGGCAGGAAGGGAGGGCATCTCAGCGAGACGGATGGCCGTGAGGGGAGCCTCGGGGACCCAAAGCTGACGTCCTCTGCAGACGGCCAGGCTGGAAGCGGTGTGCCCGGATGGCCCCTACGGCCTCGGGATCTTCTTGAACCCTGACTCCGCCTCTGGGCTCCCAGCCCCTCCCGGGAGAGGCCCGTGGCCGCCTGTGGCCCCCTGACGCCCCTCAGCTGCCACAGACCACGGGCCGAGCAGTGGGTCTCGGCGGGGAGGGCACCCAGCTTCTAGGGGGGCGCCTGGCCACAGAGGAGAGAGGGGGTATTTCCGGGGACTCCCGTGTGTGCGTCGGCCGCCTGTGGTCTTTCGGGAAATTCTGAGCGAGCCTCCTGAGGAGGGCGCTTCACCTGAGAATTCGGGGGGTTCCTCGTGCCAAGTGTGGCCAAGAGGAGGGTGACGAGGTGTAGCCAGGGTGCCTTCAGGACTCCGCGTGGGGTGTGCTGGACGTGTAAACGGCGCTTTCTTTGTGATCCTTGTAATCTGGACAACGACCCGGTGACAAGACCACAAGGAACTACACGGCTTTGGAGGGTTGTTACTGTGGTAAAATACACATCACGTGACAGGTGCCGCTCACCTGCCTCTAAGTGGCGGTTCGGGGGCGGGAATACATTCACGCTGTTGTCCGGCCATCACCATCCGTCTCTGGACCTTTCTCATCCAAGCACGTTAAACGGCAGCGCGGCGCCCCCGCCCCAGACCCTGCCCGCGTGTCGACACCTCAGTGTGCCTCTCGTTACCGGCTCGTTGTACTCAGCACGGCGTCGTCGAGGCTCGTGAATTTCTGCAGGGGTCAGAATCTCGTTCCTCTTTGAGGCTGAATGATATTCCAGCGGATGGATAGACCGCACTGTGCTCTCGATTCACCCACTGACGGACACGTGGGCTGTTTCCACCTTCCGGCTGTTGTGAGTGATGCTGCTGTGAACGTGGGTGTACAAATGTCTGACTGCATCTTGGGGCGGATGCCCAGGGGCGGACTTACCGGACCCTGCGGTGGTTCCACTTTTAACGTTCCGAGGAATTTCCACACCGTGTGCACAGTAGCTACACCCGTTTACGCTCCCAGGGCCCCAGGCCTCCACCTCCTTGCGAACACTTGTTGTGTTCTGTGTGTTTTCTTATAACGGCCCTTCTGGCGGGTGTGGATGGCGTCATTTCTCTAGTGATTAACGATGTTAGAGCATCTTTTCGCATGCTTATCGGCTATCAGGGTATCTTCCTTGGAGAAACGTCTATTCAAATGCTTTGCCCATTTACAATCGTTTTGTTGGTGCTGCTGTGTTCTCTGGCTACATGGAGTATTCTGGATATTAATCCTTGATCAGATATATGGTGAAAGTGAAAACACTTTCTCCCTTCAATCTGATCTGTGGGCCTTTTCACTGTTGATACTGTTGTGTGTTCACAAAATGGCTTAGGGTTGAGGAAGTCCAATCAGTGGATTTTTTCTTTTGTTACTTGTGCCTTTTGTGTCCTCTCCGAGAGCTCATCACCAAACGCAGTGTCATGAAGGCACTGTTTCCTTCCAGGAGGTTTAAGGTTTGGCTCTTACATTCAGCCCATTGGTCCGTGTTGAGTCAGTTCTTCAGTCTGGCGTGCAGCGAGGGTCCAGCCCCTTTCTTTTGCACGTGGACGTCCAGCGTTCCCAGCGCCATTTGTCAAAGACCGTCCTCTCCCCAGTGGATGGCCTCGGTGTCTTCACCAGCATCCGTGACCACGCACGGTGACTTCATTCTGGGCTCTCTGCTCTAATCCTTTGGTCCGTAAGTCTGTCTCGATGCCAGCAGAACTCTATTTTTAGTGGTTTTGAAATCAGGAAGTGTGAGACATCCAACGTTGTTTGTTTTCAAGACCGTTTCGGCTGTTCAGAGATCTCACATAGATTTCTTCTGTTTCTGCAAACACGTGTTGTTGGGACTTTGATAGGGCTGCACTGGGTCTCCAGGTCGTTCTGGGTGGTGTAGACACCTTCGTCCAGTAAGTCTTCCAGTACAGGAACGTGGGGTGTACGTCCTCTTTTTTTAACTGTTTTCTAATGTTTATTTATTTATGTTTTGAGACAGGGAGAGAGAGAGAGAGAGAGAGAGAGAATGAGCAGGGGAGGGGCAGAGAGACAGGAAGGCACAGAATCCGAAGCAGCTCCAGGCTCTGAGCTGTCAATACAGAGCCCGACACGGGGCTCGAACCCACAAACCGTGAGATCACGACCTGAGCCGAAGTCGGACGCCTGACCGACGGAGCCCTCCACGCACCCCAGGGTGTACTTCCTAGTAGCTGTGTGATCTTTAATTTCATCCAGCAGCCTTGATAGTTTTCACAGAAAACTCACCTCCGTGGTCAGGTGTATTCCTAAGTATTTTATCCTGTTTGATGCGATCATACGTGCAGTCGTCTTTCACTTACAACGGCCTGGGCTCTGCAGGGTCCAGGGCCGCGCCCCACACATACCTGCTTCCTGGGGCCTCTGCTGTCCAGCTTCCCTCACTCTGCTTCTGCCACGAGGTCCCCCAAGTTTTGCAAACATGGACGGATTTCCCCCCCCAACCTGGACCTGTCCGGTGAGTTGAGGACAGCAGTCGGGACACCTTCAGCCCGGCTCCTTATCACTAGCGCCCCGGTGCCACCATAGGACTGACTTCCTGGAGGAGAAGACATAAGCGGCACAGGTATTTTCCAGGAAGGTATCGCTGTCGTTAGAAGCGGCGGTAGTCACCGACCCCATGGCCCTCCCTGACCCCCGCGGCCTCTGGCAGGTGAGGTGCCACGCCGTTGAAGAAGGGCTGGGACGGCACACCCGCGACTCCAGGCTGCCGGGGCCCTGATGACTTTGCGGGACCGGGACGTTGGCTTTATTTGACTCGTTTTTAACTGTAGCAGCTGGAGACAAACGTGAAGGTGGGGGGGAGCCTTCGCTCTGCTGACAGAAAGCAGAATTTCTTTTAAAAATGTTGTTTTCTGAGGCCTGAAAGTCACAGCAGCCACAGGCGGATTGCCTGGAGGCCCTTTCGCCGTCCTGATGGTGCCTCGGAGGGTGCAGCGTGCCTTCAGGAGCAGTTAAGTAGCCTTACGTCCGGGAGACGGGCTCCAGATCAGCTCTGTGTCTCCAAAGAGCAGCTCCTCCCGCCCCGAGCCCCTTGTGTCAGGGACGGGGAAACGCCTCCTGGAAGAAGCAGCTGGAAGGCACCTTCCTTGCAGGCGCCGAGCTTGCCGATGCTTTGCAGGGAGGGCCGCTCCCCAGTTACCCCGAGGTGGGCCTCTGGCAGCCTTGCCGTTGAAAACGGCCCCCCAGTTGGCTGCACCGAGCCGTGGCCCGCCGTGGCCCCGGGGTCTGGCTGCTATCACTGAGGACATGTGCTCCAGCCCCTCAGAGCCCAGGGCCCGGCCCAGCACCTGCCCAGGGTAGACGCTCCTGTGTGTCAGATGACAAACTAAGGCGCCTGTGACAGCAAGGAGCTGAAGGAAACGAAAGACAGGAAAGGAGCAGCTGGGTGCACGCGGCCCTGGTGGGGAAGCTGGCCCTGCAGCCCTGGGGTGGGACTGAGCCCTTAACCCGCCCCCCTGCCCCCCAGGCCAGGGAGGGGCAGTGGCCGTGCCGGGAGGCAGGGGCGCAGACCACGTGCCCACAGGACGAAGGCCGTGGAAGAAGTCTGCAGAGGGATCCTGGGCAGGCCGATGCCCCTGGACGGCGCGTCCTCCACCCTGCGTCACGGCACGTGGCCACACGGACGCTCGCAACCTTGCAGGCGGACGTAAGGGTGCGGCTCAGGGTCGGCTGGCAGGGTCAGAGCCAGCGCTGTCCACCCTGCGGAACACAGACGCTGCCGTTGCAACCGTTCCAAACTTTCCTATGTGGCGGCAGTGACAGCGGTCGGCAGCACGTGTCGCTGCACCCACTGAGCGCTAACTCCCCCTCCCTCCCCCAGCCTCCCTGGTAACTTCTAAACTACTTCCTGTCTCCATAACTTTGCCTATTCTAGCCATTTCACACGCTATCTGTCCTTCCTGTGTCTGGCTTACTCACTTAGCATAATGTTTTCGCGGTCTCTCCGTGTCGCTGCGCGGATCAGTTCCTCCCTCCTTCTTGTGGCTGAAAACATCCCAGTGCATGTTTAGACCTCATTTTCTTTCTTTTCTTTTTTTTTTTTTTTTTTTTTTGGTAAAAATACGTAGTTTAATTTAAATTACCCTATAATTATTTTTTTCATTTCTTCTCTTAACTTCAAGAAAAAAACACTGAAGATTGTACAAATATACCATTGTCTTTATCCATCCATCCGTTGGAGGATGCTCCCACCTTTTGGTGAGTGTGAATAAGGCCGCTGTGAACACTAGCTTACACATATCTGCTGGAGTCCCTACTTCCGAGTATTTTAAGCATTACTTAGGGGTGGGATTGCATGGTTATATTATAATTCTATGTTTAATTTTTGAGGACCCTCCAGACTCTTCCACAGCAGCTACACCATTACATCCCCCCAGCCGTGCACGGGGTTCTGGTCTCTCCACATCCTTACCCACACCTGTTGCTTTCTGTCTTTGTGATTCTAGCCATCCCTGAGGTGGCAGGTGAAATGTCATTGGGGCTGTGATCTGCGTTTCCCCAATAGCTAATGACAGTGAGCATCTTTTTGGGCATTTATTGGCCATACGTATGTCTTCTTTGAAGAAATGTCTCTTCCAGTCCTTTGCCTGTTTTCTAACTGGGCTGTTTTGTTGTTGTGGAGTTGTGGGGGCTCTTGCACATTGTCAGTGTTAAGTCCTTACTGAGTACGTGACGGGGAAATACTTTCTGCGTTCCGTGGGCTATCTTCTCACTTTGCTGATAGTGTCCATGGGAGAACAAACGTCGTTAATAGAGCCCAATTGATCTATTTTTTCCTTTTGTTGCTGGTGCTTCTGTGGCATATTTAAAAAACCACTGCCGAATCCAAAGCTGTGAAGGTTTCACACTGTGTTTTTCCCTAAGAGTTTTATAGTTTTAGTTCTTAAACTTAGATTTTTTATGTACTTTGAGTTAAGTTTTATCAATGGTGTGAGGTAGGGATTTAAGTTCACCCTTTTGCACGTGGACACCCAGTTTTGCCAGTGCCATTTGCGGACAAGACTGTTTTTTCCACATTGAGTGGTGTTGGCACCCTTGTCTAAAATCAGCAGAACACGGATGTGAGGACTTATTTCTGGACTTCCTGGTACGTGACACTCATCAGTGTATCTGTGCGTCTGCCAGGGCCGTACTCTTGATTACTGTAGCTTTGTGGTATGTTTGGCGGTTGGGAAGTGCGAGACTTCCAACTTTGTTGTTCTCTTCAAGGTTATTTTGGCAATTCCGAGTCCCCAATATTCCTCATGAACCTAGAATAGGTTTTTTCTATTTCTGGAAAGAAAACACCGTTGGGGTTTTGAGAGGCCATCCTAGAAGTGGGCTGAACATCCTGGTAGGTTTGGCCTGTGCGAAACTCCCAGCACTAATATTTGGGGGAGGGTGTGAGGTTTCCAGTAAAACTGGTCAAATGCAGACTCACGACATTTCATTCCAGTGCCCTAGGGTTGAAGCAGAAGAGTTAGATTTAAAAAAACCAAAAACAAAAAGGCTTTATTTGAACTATTTTAGGCTTACAGAAAAGCTGCAAAATTAGTACAGGGCCTTCTCACCCGTCTCCTTAATGTCACGTCTCACCTGACGAGAACACAGTGACCCAACCAAGCCGTGGACGCTGGTCCTGCGCACTGACTGGGCTGGAAGCCTCCCTAAGCTGTGCCCACGTCCCGCTGATGTCTGTCCCAGGCCCCTGCCCAGGCCCCCACAGCACACTCGGCATGGCCTTCTCAGCCTGTCCCCTGCCCCTTGGCTGAGAAGAGGGCCGTTGTCAGCCTGTGAGAAGGTGCGGGCCTGAGCCGGCCCTCTGTGCACAGCTCTTACTGCCCTGGATTGTCCCCACGGCTCCTCAGGTCGGGTCCCGCCTCCTCAGCCGCAGTGACGTCGTGCTTTATGTGGCACGTGAGCTGAAGTCTCATTTAGTTCGTGGCATCTGAGGGGCTGTGGAGACCACCGTGTTTCTAAGGGTCGTAGCCGTGCAGAGGGCGCTCGGAGGGGGTCACCCTCCCGAATTTCTTCCTGTGGTCAGACACGTGTGTATTGTCACGTACCTCTGTGCCACCCAAAGCATGTCGCACTCTGCGTTTTCCTCTGCCCCTTGCGTTTCGCCTCACGGCCTGCCCCAGAGCGCACACCAGGTCTAGGGACCTTCCTCATTCTCTGTGCCCGGCAACACCCCACGTGTGGACCCCCAGGTGTGTGCGGTCCCTCCCCCGCACAGGCGTTTCCGGTGTCTGCTGTGGGGACCCGCGCTGCGCGCTCTGAGGTTCTCTGCAGACCCGCTCCGGGGGCTGCACCTGCAAGGCGGCCTCACGGTGCCGTGCGGTTGGCTTTGTAACTCGTTCAAGCCTCCCGGACGAGAAATGATGTCTCACTGTTGTTTCTCTGACGATGAGTGTACGTCAACATTTGTTCACATGTCTGAGAGCCATTTTTGTCTTTTTTGTGGATTGCCTTTTCGTGTTTTTTCCCTCGTTTCTCTATGGGGTTTGTGGTTCTTTGTCCCTCAGTTGTAAGAATTCTTTATACGTTGGCTTTTCTCCTAACCTCTTCTTCTTCAGAGTGTTCCTGACGACGCGTGCATCTCTGAATCGTAGCATGACGTGACTGACTCCATAAAAGGCTTGCTCTTTTACTAGGATTGAATTGAACGTATAAACCGACGTTAGGAGAACACTTCCTTGTGTAAAGTGCTGGGCTGTCCTGTCAGGGAACAAGGGATGCCCTCCCTGTGTTCCGCTCTCCTTCTGTGTTTGAATTGCTCCTTATAAAAGCTGTACACTTTCCTTGGGAAACATTTTCCCACGTATTTGGTTTTCTTCTCTTGCTGCCGTAAATGGACTTCTCGATCGTCACATCCTCTGTTTCTTGTGTGTGTGAAGAAAACTGTTGGCTTCGTGGCCCGCCACCTCACTCAGTTCTTTTGTTCCGTCATTAAAGTTTTACCATTGGTTCCCTGCGATTTTCCGAGCGTGCTGTCGTCTCCCGGCGGACACGGCTTTCCCTCCTTCGCTTACCCCCTCCTCTAACTCATGTTGCTGTGCCATTTCACTAGTTTGCGCCTCAAGGAGGGTGGTGAGTGATTTCAGAGACAGCGGGTGTCCTTCCCTTGCTTTTTCTGGGAACACCTCTCATACTGAACCAGAGACTGGCTTTTCACATGGTAGTTTACGTGTTAATGAAATATTCCTCGGCTTCTCGACGTTGTTAAGAGGCTTTCTTGGTGTCTATGGAGATAATCCGATGATTCTTTACCCTTAGATTTATTTTTATGGTGTATGATGTTATTGAACCTGTCCTGCATTCCCGGAATAAATTCCACTTTTCCTAGTATTTTTTTAAGTTCATTTATTTATTTTCAGAGAGAGGGAACACGTGCGCACAAGAGTGGGGAGGGGCAGGGAGAGAGGGAGAGAGAGAATCGAGCCCGACTCGGGGCTCAACCTCACGAACCATGAGATCATGACCTGAGCCAAGATTAAGAGATCAAGGCCTAACCGACTGAGCCACCCAGGCGCCCCTCTAGTATTTTTTTTAAAGACACGTTGGGGTTTTTTTCTGTTTATAATATTTGCTTAGATTTTTTGCATTGATATTCATGAGCGATACTGGACTATCGTTTTCTTTCTTTGCACTAATCATGTTTGGCTTAAGTATCAGTGTTTACCTGCTTTGTAAAAGGGATTCAGAAGTTTTCTTTGTTTTCCATGCTCTGGAATAATTCCTAGAGCATCAGGACTATCAGGTCTCTTATGAGGTTTGGTAGAATTCCCAGTGAACTCATCTGGGTTTGGTACTTTTTGTAGGCTAGGTAATTCCTTCATAACTTTCTCTGTTTCCTCAGTGGTGATTGGCATGTTTACATCTCCCTCGTGGGATCAGTTTTGATGGTCTGTATTTCCTCTAGGTTTCCAGACTTATTTGCATAGAAGACTTCAAAGTGTCTCATGATTTTTTATATTCTATTTCAAAAGTTAAATTTTTTTGACTATAGTCATGTGGTTAAAAAAGGCGGGGGGCGGGGGAGAAGTTTGAGTGACCAGAAAAGACTGCCATCCTAGAATCTTTTTTTTAAATTTTTTTTTAACATTTATTCATTTTTGAGAGTGAGACAGAGCATGAGCGGGAGAGGGGCAGAGAGAGGCAGACACAGAATCGGAAGCAGGCTCCAGGCTCCGAGCCATCAGAGCCCGACGCGGGGCTCGAACTCACAGACTGTGAGATCGTGACCTGAGCTGAAGTCGGACGCTCGACCGACCGAGCCGCCCAGGCGCCCCAGCCATCCTAGAATCTTAAGCATGATTATTTTCAAAGCAACATGTTACAGACTACTGTTCGCTCTCAGTTTTCAGAGAATAAGCCAGCATGTGGTTTGACGAAATGCCCCTTCCGTGCTGTCGGTTGGAGAACCGCCCACCGTGAAAGTAGTTTCAGTGCTTGGGAATCACGGGAGCCCAGAGACGGGGAGGCTCTGACCATCCCTGCTGCTGGCTCACACAGCTTCCAGAGCAAATACCGGGGTGTTCCGTGCCAATACAGACGTCTCACAAAGGCAGATGTATCACATCACCATTTCATGGGGTGTCCCTCTCATCACATACAAACCTGTAGGACGCGACTGTCCCCCTGTCGTTGCCCAGGCTTGAAAAGATTGTCTTGAAAGCGACGCAGAAAGGAAGCTCCCTGAAGGGGACGTTGTGGGTCTGTGGGCTCAGGTTGTGGGACGTGCCCCCTGGGTCCGCACCTGCCCCAGCCTGGCAGCGAGGGGGGGCCCACGGTGTCGGCGCACGAAAGTCGGGGCAAGTGCGACAGCGTTCTCGTCAAACTGGCCGAGGGAACCCTGGATGGTGAGTTCTCCACGTGAAGGTCGCTGCTTCCGACTTTACGTGAAGACTTATTTTTGCAAAAGTGGGCAGCACCAGACCCCGTGGAGGCGTGCTGTCCCCTCTGTGGGGAAATGACGGCCACTCAGAAATCGGGCCATCAGCGCCCCCCCCTCCCCCACCCGCACACGTGCCGTTGGCACCACGGCGAGGCAGCTTCACAACTGCGCACACGGCTTCTCACGGAAAGTTGAATTATGTGCGCTACGTTCTGTTTCAGGGGCAGGGCGGTGATTAATCACATGTTTTATAAAATTGATTTGAAAAAGAAATTACCGATTAAGAGTTGTCGTGATTGAAAAGTAAAATTAAATCATCTGGGAAATTTGCTCCCTTCCTGTTGGGGTCAGCGAGATCTGCCGTTTGTGTCTGCCGTCACTGGGGTGGGGAGGGGGGCCAGCTTTGGTCTCCGCTGGTCCTTTATGGGGACGCGACAGAGGCCTGAGGACCAGCCTGGGGCCCCTCACTGAGGGCTCGGCAGAGACTCCCCGGGGTCGTGCAGCCAGAGTGGAGCCTGGCGGCTTGTCCGAAACAGACCCTGTGCCCTCGGATTGCAGCCCCCACCCCGGCCTGTCCGGTGCCGGGGGTGCCGGTGGGCAGAGGGCGGGAACAGGGAAACTACCGGAACCCATGGGAAGTTCAAACCGAGCTCCCATTTATTTCCCCTGCTATTTCGGTGGCTCTGTCCCGCAAGCCAGGGCCAGGCCGCACCGGGGCCGTGGCGTCCGGATGGAGCGGGGGCTCGGGCCGGGACAGGGCAGGGGACTCAGTGGCTGAGGGTAGCAGCTCTCACACGTCTCCGCGGCCTTCAAGGAGCTGGGTTTTCACGTGGGTCGTGTGTAGCATCACCGCCAGCTAGAAACCGACGGGCAGAAGCGCCCTGAGGGCCGTGCCCTGGATGGGCCAAGGTTCCAGCCCCTGCCCGGATGAGGGGCTGCACAGATTCTCACCGCGGGTGAGAGGTGCTCAGGGCGGACTTGGGAAATGCTAGAAGGAGTGTCAGCCACTCCCTCCAGGACTGCGTTTCCTGCAAGCTTCGGGCCCGGAAAGCACCGGCGAGCAGATGGGCGACTCCCCTGCCCACCCGTCCGCTGCCCGCTGCTCACAGCGCTCGCTTGGAGGGTGGTGGGCGGAGGGAAGTCTCTCTTCTCTGGACTCCACAAGCAAAAATAGTTCCATAAATAGCTGCTTCAGAGGAAAAATGAAGTTGACAGTACATTTGCATACAAGTGTGCTAATTATAATCCTCTTACCTATACACTGAAACAGATTTAGCAGTTACAATTGGACTGGAGCAGCTCGTCTTCTCAAAAATAGGCCCCGGGCAGAGAGGGGCGTGTTAGGCACATACGAGGGCGTGTGTGTCTATCTTTGCAGACTAATGGGACCGCGGGTGGGGGGCCCAGGCTGCCCCTCACGGGTCTCGTGGGGCCCCGCGGTATGGCTGACCCGGAGGGGACGTGGTGCACACCTGGGGTCGGCTGGACCGGGGACACCGAGGCAGGGGGAGCAGGCGCCCCGGTTACAGTGACTTGTGTTCCAGCAGCTTCATCGGTGCAGGGGCGGCTGATTCTCGGGGGGAGGGAAGGAGACGCTCTGGGCACGTAGGATGTGGCGAGCACTGGCGTTGCCCAGACGTCCGGGAGGAGGTCAGAAGCCACCAGGTGCAGAGAGAGAGGTGAGGAGCCAGGACCCGGCCTCTCTGTCCCAACCGCACGCCGGTCCATATGACCTTGGGTGGAACGCACAGGGCCGGCGGGGGGGGGGGGGGGGGGGGGGGGGGTCCAGGCCGAGCCACGATTATGTGTGTGCTGATGTAGATTATATCCGAGGAGATGGGTTGTGGTCATCACATTCTCTGACAAGTTCATGACCCAACCACGGTCAAGAAGCCGTGCCCTAAAGGGGGGTTTGACGTGTCGTTTCAGGGACCTGAGAAGCACTGGCAGGGGTCTGATGACATGGCAGCATTTGCAAAGGGCCGCCTGGGATGAGCCCCCGCACGGGGAAGCCGACAGGAGGTAAGAAGCGTGCCTGTCCCCAGCGTCCCACTCCCGAGAAAACTGGGAGGCTGATCTTTTCGGTGAAACCATCTCATTTAAAGAACCTTACCATACGATGCCACAAACGCACTGATTTCCTCAGAGGTTAGGTGAGGGATAGGAAGGAGCCAGCCCATGACCTGTGTCCTGAGCTAGGCCACTTTGCACACCTGTCCCCTCAGGATGGCTCCCCGGAGCCCAGGGCTACTCGGGAAGGCCGGCAGGAGGCGGTCAAAGGTGCCAGCTTGAGTTTTAACTGCAGAGCGGGATGGACTGGGGTCCCCCAGAGAGCCTGTGTCCGCTGTCCCCCAGCCCCATCCTTTGTCCTGTGAGTCCCCAAGGCTCCAGCCTCCCCCATCCCCCACAGGACTGGTTATTCTTCCAGCCCCTCCCAAGATCCCAGACTGAAGGCTTGAAGGGGATTTGGGGTGCTCACCACCCGGAGGGGGGATGATGTCATAGCTCACAACCAGCTCCGTGCCAACCTGCCTCACCTGCCCCCCGGGGGTCCCTCACCTACACCCCCTCCCTCACCTGCCCCCCGGGGGTCCCTCACCTACACCCCCTCCCTCACCTGCCCCCCCAGGGTCCCTCACCTGCCCCCCAGGGGGTCCCTCACCTACACCCCCTCTCTTACCTACACCCCCCTCCCTCACCTGTCCCCCCAGGGTCCCTCACCTGCCCTCCAGGGGGTCCCTCACCTACACCCCCTCTCTCACCTACACCCCCTCCCTCACCTGCCCTCTGGGGTCCCTCACCTACACCCCATCCCTCACCTGCCCCCCAGGGTCCCTCACCTACACCCTCTCCCTCACCTGCCCCCCAGGGGGTCCCTCACCTACACCCCCTCTCTCACCTACACCCCCTCCCTCACCTGCCCTCTGGGGTCCCTCACCTACACCCCCTCCCTCACCTGCCCTCTGGGGTCCCTCACTTACACCCCCTCCCACACCTGCGCGCCTAGGGTCCCTCACCTACACCCCCAGGGTCCCTCACCTGTCCCCCGGGGTCCTTCACCTACACTCCCTCCCTCACCTGCCCCCCAGAGTCCCTCACCTACACCCCAGGGTCCCTCACCTGCCCTCCAGGGGGTCCCTCACCTACACCCCCTCTCTCACCTGCCCCCCCAGGGTCCCTCACCTACACCCCCAGGGTCCCTCACCTGTCCCCCGGGGTCCCTCACCTACACTCCCTCCCTCACCTGCCCCCCAGAGTCCCTCACCTACACCCCCTCCCTCACCTGCGCCCCCAGGGTCCCTCACCTACACCCCAGGGTCCCTCACCTGCCCTCCAGGGGGTCCCTCACCTACACCCCCTCTCTCACCTGCCCCCCCAGGGTCCCTCACCTACACCCCCAGGGTCCCTCACCTGTCCCTCGGGGTCCCTCACCTACACCCCCTCCCTCACCTGCGCCCCCAGGGTCCCTCACCTACACCCCAGGGTCCCTCACCTGCCCTCCAGGGGGTCCCTCACCTACACCCCCTCTCTCACCTGCCCCCCCAGGGTCCCTCACCTACACCCCCAGGGTCCCTCACCTGTCCCTCGGGGTCCCTCACCTACACCCCCTCCCTCACCTGCACCCCCAGGGTCCCTCACCTACACCCCCCAGGGTCCCTCACCTGTCCCTCGGGGTCCCTCACCTACACCCCCTCCCTCACCTACACCCCCTCCCTCACCTGCCCCCCCAGGGTCCCTCACCTGACCCCCAAGGGGTCCCTCACCTACACCCCCTCTCTCACCTGCCCCCCCAGGGTCCCTCACCTACCCCCCAGGGGGTCCCTCACCTACACCCCCTCCCTCACCTGCCCCCCCAGGGTCCCGCACCTGCCCCCCCAGGGGGTCCCTCACCTACACCCCCCCACCTGCACTGCCTGCCCCCCAGGCTCTCCTCACGGGCTTGAGCCCCTCCCCTCTTCAGTCTTTGCTGCTACTTTCCTCCTCCCCAGTCTGCTATTTTCCAAAACACCACGGCTCCCTTGCCGTCCACTCTTACCTGGCATTGACAGACCTTAAATCTGGAGGAGAGGTAGAGAGTTTCATTCGACCCTGGGTTTACCACCTGGACCCTGAGACCCTGAGGGATCCGGGTGACAGGCCCCAGATACACAGCCGTCGCAGCCAGGACGCGTCTCCCAGCCTTGTCCTCTGACTCATCCCCCGGCTTCCCCGCCTGGGCGGCAAGAGTCCTGCTGGGCACAGCGCCCGGCTGGCAGGGAACCTCCAGCATTTGGACGTGTCGTTTCAGCGTGGTCTCAAGGGGACATCCCTTCCCCATGGCCCCGTGGAAGGCAGGTCATCATGAGCCGGAATATAGACTTGGGCACCCCCCTTGCTGCGAGCCCGGACTCCCCCTCCTCAGGGAAGGTAGAAGCTTCGTGGCCCTTAGAATTTGGCAGAGAAGGATACCCTGTGACTTTCCTTTGCCGTGGCGTCTCTGCGGGCCTCAGGCTCCGGGCCTAGCTCAGGTCTCTTGACGTCTCATCTGAGTCTCTTGCTCCACCTTGATGTGACCGGTCCTGTGGCGGACAGTGTCACGTGTGATTCTAATTTAACGCCCGCATCCGCGTGGCGTTTGGGGAGTGAGAAAGCAGGACCTGAGAGAACGAAACCCAAATCTGGCTACCACAGTTTCAGAAGTGCACTTTCACCGAGACCCACGGGTGGACAGAGGCTGCGCAGGTCAACCTGTGCTGCACGAATGAGAGGGACAGATCAGTGTGAATGTCTTTTCACGAGATTAACCTGTCCTGTCTGGTCAAAGACCAGTGTTGTGCGTTGACGGGTTCCCGGGAGCGGACATCGACGCAGCAGACGAGCGCACACCCCAGCTGGGTCCTCGGCCTGGGGCCACACTGAGTCCGGGATCCAGGCTCCATCCAAAGGCCAGGTGGCGGCTGGATCCATCAGACCGGGCGGGATCGGGAGAGAAAGGAAAACCCGCGTGACCCACAGCAGACGGTCAAGGGTATGAACGCCCAACCCAGAAAGTAACATCACGAGAATCACGTTTGGTCGGTTTGGAGTTTGTGTTTTGTTTTGTTTTGCTTTTGGCTGTTTCTCCCCAGGTTTTTTTTAACCGAGATTGAAACACACAAAGTAGAAAGAGTAGTGTGATGGAAACCTACGCATGTGTGTGTACATACACGAAACGTGTGTGCGTTCACATAAAATGAAATAATGAACCATTCTGGAACTAGCTTACAGAAATCGAGACACTTATCCCTGAATAATTAAGTATGAATCTCCTAAAAAATAAGGTCACTCTTTTCCATAACCACAATACCACATAACACTGAAGATTTCCCCAATTGTCCGAACACTGTCTTTTATAGATTTTTTGGATGAAATTGATCTGGTTTATAAACTTCATCGCTTGGTATGTCTCAATCACTTTGACTCCATCAAAGAGAATCAGGCCATCCTGATTCTAGAACATTCCTCCCACCGGCTGATCCCCCACATCACTGACTCTGTGAAGAATGCGGGAGTCATTCTGCAGGAAGGCCTTTGCTCTCGTCTCTGTGTGGTGTTTCTCTCTCGCCCGTATTCTCTGGACCCTGGGATGTGGGTCTACGTGTCTGATCGGAGTGTGTACTCAGGGCAGAGCCAGACGGCTGCCCGTGGTGCCAGTCACTCTGCACATTGCGTCACGTTCGAGGCACATAGCGTCAGGATGGCCGTGCTGAGTTGTGCTACTGGGTTAAGGGGTGAGCCCAAACGTACTCACGGTAAAGCCACGTCCCCCTCTCGGAGGCTGGGTAGCCAGCGCAGAGCAGACGCCCGTCCTCCGGTGGCGGCGAGGGTTTTTTCCCTCCTCTCTATTTCTCTTTTATTCCTGCGTCACTGCAGACTCGCGGCCTCTATTTGCTAATGTTTTACAAGAAGCTGAGTCGTTCCATGTCTAGACTCTTGGCACCTGCGGTAGGTCCCTTCCGTGTGCCTGTTCACACCGGAGTGCCTCTCTGCTTCTGGACACAAAGCACGAGATCCCACCCCGGACTCTGCCTGCCTCCCCTCGGGAATCGGCGCTTCTGGCCAACACGGCTCAGGTGGGAAGGACCGGTCCCTGATGGCTAAGTGCGTTGTTAGCATTTATCTGTGTGATCTTCTGAGCTACGTGGGGAGTGTTCGCTCTACTCTCCCGAACGGCTACGGCAGGAGGTTATAATAAGACCCAGAGCCTGTAACATAAAACCCAACGTTTCCAGGTTTCACTGGAAAATCAGTCATCACACCAAGAACCGGGAAGATTGCAAACCAAATGAGGGACAATCAGCAGACACCACCATCAAGATGACAGAATTATTTGAGCAGCTGCTGTAAAAACGCTTCAACAAGTGGTTACAAACACGCTTGAAGCAGACCCGGAAAGAGAGTCTCAGCAAAGACATGGGAAGTCTCAGTGAAGGAAGAGAAGACATAAAGAAGAAGGCAATGGAAACTCTAGAACAGAAAAACACGATACGTGATGTGAGAAGCTCGGTGGGTGGATTCGGCCTCCAACAGGAAGGACAGAGGAGTCGTGGACGCAGAGCAGAACAACCGCATTTGCCCAACCTGAAAAGCAGCGAAGACACGGACCGAAAATAAAATGGACGGAGGCCCGGAGACTGCGGCACCGTAACCAGATCCGACGCTCGTGCTGTCGGAGTCCCGGAAGGGGAGAAGAGTGGCGGGGCTGAAAGTTCCTGCAGAAATAGTGACTTACAACTCCCCCACACCAGGGGTGCCTGGGTGGCTCGGCTGGTGGCTCAGGTCACGGTCTCACGATGGACAGACAGCGCAGGCCGCGGTGGCCGGTGAGGAGCAGAGAGGGAGTCGGCTCCGTGAAGACGCCGGAACCAAAACTGAGGCAGGAGCAACAACCAAAGGCTTTAACTGCTGCGTTAATCATCTTGCAACATCTGTAGTGTGAGGACATTGTCAGATCCTAGAGTAATGGCTTGTAAGCTGAGGCCAAAGCACTCTGAGCTTCCTCCTCGCGGGGACGCCCCCGTCGGGACGCCCCCAGCCTCAGCCGGGCGGTACCACCTCTCCTTGCACGGCTGCTTCCGCGAGTCAGACGGGCTAGTTTGAACGGGGTCCCCCCCGGGCACCGCCGACATTTGGGTGAATAGCTCTTCGCCGTGGACGTCCCGTGCCCCGTGGAGCCCTGACCTCCACCTCTGGGGCCGGTGGTGATGACCCGCAATGTGAACAGATGGCACCCCGTGGCCCTGGGACCACGCAGGGCGCCCCGTGGTCTGGCTTTGCTGCAGGACCGACGACCGTGTTTCCCCGGGGCCGCCCTCTGAAGCGTGTTAACCCGTAGGACAGGCACGCCTGCAGGCGCCCCCGGGGGGAAGGCATCCCTCGTGACCGCGAGGCCCCCACAGGAGCTCTTACGGGGCTGAGCCATCCGGTTCACAGCTGCACGTGTCATGCTGTCCCGGCACCTGCTGTTTATTTGTTACATCTCCCCAAAAGCCTCGGTGACACTGGGGCGACCACACCCTTCTGTTCACACACGTACGCGTGTGGGAAACGCCAGGGACGCCCTGGGAAGTACTCACTCGGCTCTGGTCCACCCTTAGCCTTGATTCAAATTCAGACTTTTTTTCCAAGCACCCACTAAGTGCGGGTGGTGCTCTGGGCATTCGAGACACAGCAGCAACACGGACGCAAGCGTGCCCGCCTAGGGCCGACCTGTGAGTGGACAGGAGCCCCCTCTTGGCTCTGAGATACGTGTCCCTCCCCGGCCGCCCACCGCCTGAGCCCGGGCTCGGTCAGGGACAGGGGCCGCACGTGCAGGTGTGGAGGCCCAGGGGCAGTGACAGGCCCAGGGCGCCCCAAGCCCTCCCTCGCCAGCGTGTGGTCACCCCTTCTGTGGAACAGATGATGCCAGCACATGCTCACGTCTCTGCGGCACGGCATCCGCGACGCCCGGGGCCTCAGCGGGCGACTGGAAAGCCTGCGTGTGGCCTCCCTGTGTCACCCAGGCTTCCTCACATGTGGCACCTGGGCCCCACGGCGAGGTTCCCGGGAGAGTGGGAGCCTGTCCCGAGAGACCCCAGAGCTCGGCATCCACCACGTAAGGAGCATCACTGGACGGAGTGGGCTCCTGCTCTGTGTCCTCCTCAAAAGCCGATCTGAGGTGCCGTCCCCAGAGAGGACAGCTACGGCACGAAGCTGATAAGGACAGACACCACGCTGCTCTTGGCCAAGAGGCCCTTTCAACAACGCGTAGGCACACGCACGCGTTACCATGTGCGGAGGACTCCCGTGCCAAGACTGTCCTAAACGCTCACGTGGCCTTTGCCTTCCTCACAACGCAGGTGCTGTCGTACAATTATTTATTCCGGCTTATTCGTGTGGGATCTGTGGCTCTAGCAGAACCGAGTGGCTTCCTGAGACTGCACGGCTCTTGAGGACAGGAGCTTGGTGTCGGCCCAGCCGCCTGGCCACCGTCATGGCCTGAGCGTGGGCTCCACCTGTCCCGTGGTGGCTGGAACGGAGGGCATTACAAGTTGCCGTGGTTGCCGCCAAATCGACCGTCCACTCCCTCGGTGACATTACGTAAGGAGTAAGCTTTCTCCCTTCTCACGGGGGTGAGGCCACGATTGGTACTTCCAGTAAGGCGCCACGAATCTCCTACCCCTCAGAGAGACGCTGGTCTGAACTCTTCATTCCCTGAGGAACATCTCGTATTAACTTAATCCTCGCTCTATGTCTGCAATATTAAATCATGTCCGGGAGCCCGCGTACTGTCAGGACGTGTTGAATCACCCAAGAGGTTCAGACGTTAGTTAATGGAGAGGACGTGTTCCCGGATAATGTGGCACTACCCAGCAGCGTCACGGGAGGAGAATGTGGAGCCCTGTTTGCAGGCTGCTGGCGTCCCTGCCTGTGCCCCGGCCACCTTGGGTCTCCCCACACCGGTGACGGTCACACCCTTCACGCCCCTCAGGGCTCCCCCAGCCAGGGTGGGCTGTGGCCTGTCAGAGCCGGGTGTTCGTCCCACTGGTGAGGAGACCAGAGCTCCTCGGTGGGACCCCAGCCGCTCGCAGCAGAGCCACAGGTCAACCCCGGGCCCCTGACCCCGCTCGGTGTTCTTTCTGTGCCACAGGTGAGGACCCCGGCTCCCGCCCTAGTACAACCTTTGTGGCCTCTTCCAGGGAAATTACGTGGGCTCCGTTCGTGGGCAACCCTGCGGCGGTTCAAAGCGGTTCAACAGAAGCCTCCTATGTGCCGTGGACTGGACAGCCACACTCACACCCGCTCTTGCCACCGTTCAAGGGGCAGGTGACGTGTCGGGGCCGTATGTGCTAGGGACATCTGGGGCAAGTCTGAGGCTCATTCATCCACTGGCTTGTCCCTTCAGCAAATATTTCCTGACTACCCGCTTTGCTCCAGGGACGGTGTTGGGGTGTGTGATACGTCCTGGGCAAAACAGAAGAATGACAGCCATTCCCTCACGGGGCTCATATTCTCGCAGGAGTAAAAAAAAAAAAAAAATAAGCGATTGGTGAGACAACGAACTACCTGCTCCTTCAGGAGGAGAAAAGTGCTATGGAGACAGGAAAGTACTCGGCTGGGGAAGGACGTGGGTGTGGGTGGTGGTGTAAACTGAGTGAGGGGGGCCCCAACAAGAGGTACAGTGTGAACGAAGGCTGTGGCTGCGGCATCTGGGCAGGTGCTCGGGGCAGGGGGACAGCCAGCACAGGGACCCCTAGCTGGAGCGTGCCGGGAGGCGAGGGGGAGGGCACGGCACCGACCCCGCCAGCACCGTGTGGAGAGCAGCCTTGTCCGCGGGAACAGACCCGGAGCGTGGCGGTTGGTCGGAGGGATGGTGGGCGGGCGGGCTTCGGGAGCCCCCGCGGCTGTGGTGCTGGGCACAGGCAGCAAAGGGCGGGGGGCTGGCAAGGAAACCCGCCGGGGCGGCCACCAGCAGTCCTGGCAGGAGGGGGTGGTGGCTCAGAGCCGTGCGGTGGCTGGCCTCCGCCGCTCGTCCACACAAGTCAGGAAATCCCCCCGGGGTCAGGCCCGTGGTGTCAGCAGCCCGCCGCCGTGACCAGGCTGGACGGATTCTTGCGGAAGCTGGCGCGGCTGGGACCACAGGACGGCTCGGAGGCTGCCGCCAGCGCTGTGCGGGCCGGCAAGGAGGTCGGGGTGCGTTGCCTGCTGGGCATCGACGCGGCCTCCTTCCCGCGGGCTGACGCCACTCAAGGGGAAGCTGGCCTGTCCTCGCCGTGAGCCTCCTGGCGCACGGGGGTCTGGGCCCTCTTCATCCAGTGCGCGGCCTTGCGGACATATAAAATGCCGTAAAGGCAGGAGCACAGACCTCATTCCCCTGAATCTGAGCTGGACGCGAGTGCGTGAGCTGCAAGGCCAGCTTCGACGTCCGCTTCTGCAGCCGGCCTTGGGAGTGTGTGTGCGTTACAGACGTGGGCTGGGGGCCCCGTGTCACCACCACAGAACACGGCTTCAGGCGTCAGGCACTGTGTGGTGAAGCGCCCCAGGCCAGGCACCTCCTGAGTGCGGCCACTGAGCGTCCACACCAGCTCCCGAGTTCTTGGGATCGTCTTGGAGCACGGCCCCCATCGTCCCATGACCCCCAGCGGGCTGGCTGGGAGCTCTTTCCTGTTTGTTTTCTGTGAGCTTTCCTAAGTATGCTTGGATTTTAAAGCGAGGAAGCAAAGGCCTTCTTACACGTTCCACAACACACATAAAACGTCCTGAAAATGCTGTCGAGTCTCAAAACTATAGTCTTCTCAAATTTTGAGGAGGAGTCAAAGAATACCAGTGGGAGACTTGGGGGTGAACAGGCCTTCCGGCACCAGAAGGGGCCCAGGAGGCGTCCAGGAGCCAACGCACCCCGAGGGTCCCACCCTGAGGAGGCAGAGCGGGACACGCGGCCCGGCTTCACTGCTGTCCGGGCCGCCGTCAGGACGCGGACGGTGCCCAGCCACCAGCGGCGTGCCAGACGCTGCCAGCAGTAAACACCACAGAGATGCCAAGTCACAAAGAACGGGTAAAACACGTGGACGTCCTTCCGTCCGGAGGACGCCACGAGGCGGCACAGCTCGGCCCGCAGACCCGGCCCCGCTCGGTGTGGCCTTTGTTCACAGCTCTGTGGGCCCCCACTTACCGCCGAAAGAGCAGGCGGCTAAGCAAACACCACCACATGTTAATTGATCTGGCAGAAAGGTGAAGGCAGACAGGTTAACAGGACCCGTTACTGATGAATCAGCAGGGCAGTGAGTGTGGGGGTGGCCAGCGGCCAGTGCAGACCAGGACCAGAGCCCCAGCTCTGTCACTCCACAGTGAGGACACTACTCAGCCTCCGTGATACTCGGTTTGCAACCTGCAGGACGCAGCCAACAGAACCTGCCTCTTGGGGTCCCGGTGCACAGAAATGACACGGTATTCACGGAAGTCTTCCCACCTCACAAGCCCTTAGGTGGTCCCCCGAGCAGCTGGCGCTGCCCCTGGACCGTGCCCACCCCCCAGCTCCTGATGTCTGCCCTGCTCCCGAGGGTGAGAAGTGCCTCCCTGGTCGGGCTTCCTCTCCCTCCTCCACCCCGTGCTTCTCCTCTGGGCCTGGGTTCTGTTGCTTTCGCCAGTAAACGAGCTCAGGATTCTCTAGGGGCTGCGTCCCCTCTGCACAAGCTACCAAGCCGGCCGTCTCGAGATCGGGTGGGAAACAGACCGCCAGGGCATGAACTCCAGCTGATGCACCAGCCTCTCCCAGGGGACCCTCCACAGGGCACCAAGAGCTTTGCCCGGGTCCCTTCTGCTCCCCTGGGGCAGGGTAACATCCCTCTCAGTTGACTCTGTTGTCCCTTGTCATTGTTAACAGCACCCTTGCCTTCTGAAGAGTGCCCCAGTTTGGAGGATAGGCTACGTGGCACGGGGGAGGAAGGTAATGGGCAGAAGTTGGCACTGCGAGGTTCGCAGAAACAGTATCATAAACAGCAGCGGCTCCTATAAAAGACCCAGTAAACCAGCCAAGGTAATGGCATTAAATCCCCTTTCTTTCTACAAAAAGCAGAAGGTTCCTTCTTTTTTTTTTTTTCAATTTACATTCAAGTTAGTTAGCATAGAGTGCAACCATGATTTCCGAAGTAGATTCCTTAATGCCCCTCCCCCATTTAGCCCATCCCCCCTCCCACAACCCCTCCATAACCCTCTGTTTGTTTTCCATATTTAAGAGTCTCTTCTGTTTTGTCCCCCGCCCTGTTTTTATATCGTTTTTGCTTCCCTTCCCTTCTGTTCATCTGTTTTATATCTTAAAGCTCTCATATGAGTGAAGTCATATGATATTTGTCTTTCTCTGACTAATTTTGCTTAGCATAATACCCTCTAGTTCCATCCACATAGTTGCAAATGGCAAGATTTCATTCTTTTTGATTGTCGGGTAATACTCCATTGTGTGTGTGTGTGTGTGTGTGTGTGTGTGTGTGTGTGTAGCATCTTCTTTATCCATTCATCCAGCGATGGCTACTTGGGCTCTTTCCATACTTTGGCTATTGTCGATAGTGCTGCTATAAACATTGGGGTGCATGTGTCCCTTCGAAACAGCACTCTTGTATCCCTTGGATAAATGCCTAGTAGTGCAATTGCTGGGTCATAGGGTAGTTCTATTTTTAGTTTTTTGAGGAACCTCCATACTGTTCTCCAGAGTGGCTGCACCAGTTTGCATTCCCACCAACAATGCAAGAGGGTTCCCCTTTCTCTGCATCCTTGCCAACATCTGTTGTTTCCTGAGTTATTAATGTTAGCCATTCGGACAGGTGTGAGGTGGTATCTCATTGTGGTTTTGACTTGTATTTCCCTGATGATGAGTGACGTTGAGCATTTTTTCATGTGTCAGTTGGCCAAATGGATGTCTTCTTTGGAGAGTGTCTATTCATGTCTTTTGCCCATTTCTTCACTGGATTATTTGTTTTTTGGGTGTTGAATTTGATAAGTTCTTTATAGATTTTGGATACTAACCCTTTATCTGATATGTCATTTGCAAATATCTTCTCCCATTCTGTCGGTTGCCTTTTAGTTTTGCTGATTGTTTCCTTCGCTGTGCAGAAGATTTTTATTTTGATGAGGTCCCAATAGTTCATTTTTGCTTTTGTTTCCCTTGCCTCTGGAGACGTGTTGAGTAAGAAGTTGCCTGTAACCAAGATCAAGGAGGTTTTTGGCTGCTTTCTCCTCGAGGATTTTGATGGCTTTCTGTCTTAGGTTTTGGTCTTTCATCCATTTTGAGGTTATATTTGTGTTTGGTGTAAGAAAGTGGTCCAGGCTCATTTTTCTGCAGGTTGCTGTCCAGTTTTCCCAGCACCACTTGCTGAAGAGACAGACTGTCTTTATTCCATTGGATATTCTTTCCTGCTTTGTCAAAGATTAGTTGGCCATATGCTTGTGGGTCCATTTCTGGGTTCTCTATTCTGTTCCATTGATCTGAGTGTCTGTTCTTGTGCCAGTACCACACCGTCTTGATGATTACAGCTTTGTAATACAGCTTGAAGTCCAGGATTGTGATGCCTCCTTCTTTGGTTTTCTTTGTCAAGATTGCTTTGGCTATCCGAGGTCTTTTCTGGTTCCATGCAAATTTTAGGATTATTTGTTCTAGCTCTGTGAAGCATGCTGGTATTACTTTGATAGGGATTGCATTGAATATGTAGATTCTTTTGGGTGGAATTGACATTTTAACAATATTTGTTCTTCCTCTCCAGGAGCATGGAATATTTTTCCTTTTTTTGTGTGTCTTCTTTAATTTCTTTCATAAGCTTTCTATAGTTTTCAGTGTATAGATTTTTCATCTCTTTGGTTAGATTTATTCCTAGGTATTTTATGGTTTTTGATGCAATTTTAAATGGGATCGATTCCTTGATTTCTCTTTCTGTTGCTTCATTGTTGGTGTATAGGAATGCAACCGATTTCTGTGCATTGATTTTATATCCTTCAACTTTGCTGAATTCATGAATCAGTTCTAGCAGTTTTTTGGTGGAATCTTTTGGGTTTTCCATATAGAGTATCATGTCATCTGTGTAGAGTGAAAGTTTGACTTCCTCCTGGCCGATTTGGATGCCTTTTATTTCTTTGTGTTGTCTGACTGCTGAGGCTAAGATTTCCAATACTATGTTGAATAACAGTGGCGAGAGTGGACATCCCTGTCTTGTTTCTGACCTTAGGGGGAAAGCTCTCAGTTTTTCCCCATTGAGGATGATATTAGCATTGGGTCTAGAAGGTTCCATTCTTGAATCAAAGAGTGTGACACAGAGGAGGCTCTGAATAATCATTAGTTAGAGGGACAGATGCATGCTTGAACGAAACCACTGATAACGTTCTCTTTTAGACCCTTTTCCCTGCATGTTCCTGTTTCTTGAAAGTTCCAGCAACTGTGCACTCCAAACCCAGAGCTGGCCTCACACTTCCCAGATGTCTGAGCTCAGTTTGTCCAGGGCAGACCCTAGGGCAGGGGTGCAGAAGCAGGCAGCTTACTCGGGAAGCAACCCCAGGAATGCCAGTCTGGGAGTCAGGAGTGACCAGGAAGGGAATGCAGAGCAGGTCAGCCTGAGAGGCCCCTCCCAGGACCAGAGGGCTCCAGAGGTCTCTCACCCCGGCTTCTCAGTCCTGGTGAGCGTTGTCCCTGGGGACACTGAGTCTCAAGTATCCCTGGTCTGTGCGGGGCAGGCAGGGCAGGCCTGGTAGCCAGAGAAGCCCAGGCAAAGAGACACGGGTGCTGCAGCTGGGGGTTCACCCAGTGTGCCCACAGGCCCAGGGGGATGGGGAGCTAGGAGGACGTGTGGCCCAAGGAGATTTGGGGGCTAAAGGACATGGGTCCAGGGGGACGTGGGGCCCAGGGGGACTTGACCAGGAAGACATGGGACCCAGGGAGACTGGAGCCAGGGGACATGGGACCAGAGGATGTGGGTCTAGGGAGATTGTGGAGGGAGAGGAACATGGGTTCAGGGGAATGTGCAGCTCAGGGAGACTTGGGGGCCAAGGGGCCTGAAGCCAGGGGATGTGGGGCCCAGGGAGACCCGGTTTCTTGTTCAGGTCCTCCTGGTCTCTTTGAAGATGTCCTTTTTCTCTGGTGTTTTAATTCCTTCTTTCACACCTTTATATATCTTTTAAAATTGTGTTATCTAAAGTTCCCAGGAGCCCAATTTTCTTCTTCGTGTGGCTCATGTGGGTTATTGCCCTGGGTGTTTTATAATTTTGTTTTGTAAATTCATCTTAGCTGGGGCTTCATCTGTGGGAATCCCTGAGACTGAAGGTGAGAGTTTGTCCCTCTAGACCAGTGGCTCTGTTGACACTGGGGCTGGTTTCCGGCTCTTGGTTCTGGTGGTGTCCCGTGCACTGGAGGGCTTAGCGGCACCCATGGTCCCTGCCTACCGTTGTCGGTCACACTCGGTCACAACAATGAAAAATGTCTTCAGGCCTTGCCACATGCCCCCTGGGGCAGGCTGTGAGCGACTGCTCTAGACCAGTGTGTGGCTCTAACACAGGCTGCAGGGGGGTGACTTCCTGAGACTGCCCACCGTGAGGGGTCATTTCCTGGCTTTGAGTTTCACAAACCAAAATTCCAACCTCAAAACCATTGTGCAGGTGGACTTTTTTTTTTAGTTTACATCCAAGTTCGTTAACATAATGGTGTCAGGAATAGGAGTTAGTAATTCAGCACTCACATACAACACCCAGTGCTCGTCCCAACACGTGCCCTCCTTAACGCCCGTCACCCATCTAGCCCATCGCCCTGCCACCTCCCTCTGTCAACCCTCGGTCTGTTCTCTGTATTTAAGAGTCTCCTATGGTTTGCCTCCCTCTCTGTTTTTATCTTATTTTCCTTCCCTTCCCCAGGTTCATCTGTTCTATTTCTTAAATTCCACATATGAGTGAAAACACATGATATTTGTCTTTCTCTGACTGACTTATTTTGCTTAGCATAATACCCTCCAGTTCCATCCGCGTTGTTGCAAATGGCAAGATGTCATTCCTTTTGATTTCCGAGTGATATTCCATTATATATATATTTACCACACCTCCTTTATCCATTCGTCGGTCGATGGACATTTGGGCTCCTTCCCTACTTCGGCTACTGCCGATAGCACTGCGTGTGCCCCTTCGACCGAGCCTTTTTTTATCTCTTGGATAAATAGTAGTGCAATTGCTGGGTCAGAGGGTAGCTTTATTTTTAACTTTTTAAGGACCCTCCACACAGTTTTCCAGAGCGGCTGCACCGGTTTGCGTTCCCGGCAGGTGGGCTTTTAGGTCCGCGCTGCCGTTTTTCACCTGGAGCCAGGCAGAGAACTCTCATGATCTTCCTCTACTGACAGCTGCGTGTTTTCCAGTTTTTCTCTTCCCCGAGGACGTAGCCCAACAGAGGCCCGGTTAGTTCACGCCCTCAGCTGTCCTAATGGCTGAACCCACTTACCAGAGGTGGGTGTGTCTGACAAGCCCACACCCTTGACAACAGAGTGCTCAGACCTCCTCATCACACGCTGCACATTGGGAACAGGGCGTGTGTGCAGGCTGCTTGGAAGTGACTGTGCAGCCTCTTAGGTCAACAGGAAGTTGACTTAAAACACTTTCGGACTCACATATGATTTATGATTGTATTGCTTTTTTTCCTTTTTTTGAAGACGAGAGAGAGAGGGAGCACGTGCACAAATTGGGGGAGGGGCAGAGGGAGAGAGAGAGAAGCCCAAGGAGGCTCCACACCCAGCTGGAACCCACCTCGAGGCTAGGTCTCTCCACTGTGAGGTCATCAGCTGAGCCAAAATCAAGAGCCGGACACTTAACCGACTGAGCCACCCAGGAGCCCTGTAGTTATGTTTCTAAGTGTATATTCGGGGGAAGAAAACTGTTTACAGGAGTTCCAGGTTCTAGCCCTCTTACTGATTATCCATTTGCCTAAGAGAATTCGGAGCACACATTTGATTTAGCCACAAAAGGAATCCTCCCTCCTGTTCCACAAATTTCGCGTGTGACTGACCGCAGGGAGCCTGGAAAGGGGGAGGGATCAAGGCCACGTGCAGCCCAAGCAGGCTTTCAGCACGTGTGTTATAGAAGCCGGGTCATCCTGGCCCTCGTGGTGAAGCCGGACTTGTATTCCGGGCAGAAACTGTCGTCCCACCTGCGACATCAGCAGCCCCAGGAGAGGGCGTGTGGGCTTCGCCCCCTGGGGCTCTTGATCCACACAAAGGCACACCTCTGCCTTAGCTCACAGGAGGGCGCGGCACCTCCGGAGCCTGTCCCGGAACTGCAACCAGCCGGCCTCTGTGGCTCCAGAGACTGGACAGAGTCTCCCAGGAGGGCCACGGGCCACCCCCAAGAGGCCTCCCGGGCACGGTGCTGCCGCCGCTGAGTCCCCGCAGTTTCAAGTGCGTGTGTTCAGATGTCCTGTTGCCTCATTAAGAAGTTCAGTCTGTGAGCCCTGGAGTTGGTGTGAGTTGGCGCCCCTCGGGGTCTCCGATTTGAGGAAGCAGCTCGGGAAATCGTGGCACCCAGTGTCCACCACCCAAACACTGGATTTTAAGTCACCCGGGTCTGTCTCTTCCAGCACAACTTCTTCCACATTTCCCCCAACTTGCTGCCCAGTCAGCCGCCTCTGGGAAGCGCTCCTGGCTGCCCCGGACCTCGCCGGTGCCCTCCAGAGCACCCCCCCCCCCCACCGTTTCTCACACAGAGCTCACCTTGCAGTTGGGGGTGCCGGGCTGTCCCTACCCCAAACTGTGACTCCAAGGAGCCATGTCCTTGGTGCCGGGAGGCTACTACCCCCAGGTGTTCATGGTCTCCGGAATGCAGGCACGGGTACCCACAAGATTCAGTTCTGGTCACCCTCTGTCACATCCAGCACCCAGCTTGGCTTCCCAGAGTCCACCTACGCCTTGTTCCACAGGTGGTCCTCCTCCCTCGACCTCGTTTGAGGATCGGGCGAGCCCCGGCCTGGATCCCCTGGGGGCGGGGCACCTCCGGGGCGGCCGCCCTTGGTGCCGGTCACCGGGAGACGCAGCGGGTCTGCTCCGCGGGCCCCCCCGCGGACGGACGTGGGGGCAGCGGGGCCCCTTCCCTGGCGGGGTCCCCCCCCCCCCCCGCCCGGCGCCGCCTGACGCCTCCTTTCCTTCGCAGGCGCTGCGTCGTGAGCGCGGCCGGGCTCCCGGGGCCATGGCGCTGCGCCCCGAGCCCGCGGGCGGCCGGCGCGTCGTCACCATCAACGTGGGCGGCTGCAGGGTGCGCCTGGCCTGGGCGGCGCTGGCGCGCTGTCCCCTCGCGCGCCTCGAGCGCCTGCGGGCCTGCCGCGGCCGCGACGAGCTGCTGCGCGTGTGCGACGACTACGACGCGGGCCGCGACGAGTTCTTCTTCGACCGCAGCCCGTGCGCCTTCCGCGCCATCGTGGCGCTGCTGCGCGCCGGGAAGCTGCGGCTGCTGCGCGGCCCGTGCGCGCTGGCCTTCCGCGACGAGCTGGCCTACTGGGGCATCGACGAGGCGCGCCTGGAGCGCTGCTGCCTGCGCCGCCTGCGCCGCCGCGAGGAGGAGGCGGCCCAGGCGCGCGCGGGGCCGCCGGGGAGCCCGGGCCGCCGCCTTCGGGACCTGCTGGACGACCCGCGCCCGGGGCCGGCCGGCAAGCTCTTCGCCTGCGTGTCCGTCGCCTTCGTCGCCGCCACGGCCGTCGGCCTGTGCCTGAGCACCATGCCGGACATCCGCGCGGAGGAGGAGCGGGTGAGCGCGGGCGGGGACGACCCGGTGGCGGTGGTGGCGGCGGGGGAGGTTGGGGCCAGCCGGGGTGGGGGAGGGGGCTGGAGGCAGCCGGGCCGAGGGAGAGCCAGCCGAGCCATGGTCCGTGACACCCCTCCCCCGCTGGGTGGTTGGCGCCTGCAGGTGCCAGACGCCCCCCTGCTCCGGTTAAGGGCACCCCTTCTCCAGGAGGCCCCCACATCGGACCGGCTGCCGTGCCCTGACTGACTAGACAGTTTCGAGAACCCAGTGAGAGGCCTCTCTCTGGTCAGCAGGCCTTCCCTGAACCTCTCCAACAGTCGGGCCTTCAAAGCCTGGACAACTTGGAGCTAAAACGTTCAGTGTCCTGAAGGTCTAGGGAGTTGTGTGCTCTGATCTCAAGTCCCGTCATCTCGAAGCAAGGGGACGTGACCGCCACATTCTTGCGGGTCACGGGAGCCAGGGACGGGCGTCTGCTGAGGCAGACCCGGGGCCGGTCTGTTGAGGTGCCGGGGCTGTCTCCCAGCAGATGGTAGACTTCCCGCCCCTCTTTGGTCTGTGACCATGTCAGCACCCAGCTCGTGTGGCCAGAAATGTTGCTTCCGGGTTAGGATGTCACCACGCTCACCAGCGTTTGTGCACTGAGTGCACCGTGGAAGGTTCAGGGAACGTTCGGGGAAAGCCTGGAGTGTGCTGTCTGGGGCGAGAGGGATGGAAGGCGAGAGGACACCACAGTGTTTGCAGCACAGAGCCCAGCGCCGCCTTTCCTCCTGGGGGGTGGGGATGACCCCTCAGCAGTCCCCCTGCCCCGCCCTCCAGGGGCGGCACAGAGGCTCTGACTGAATGAACCCCTTTCTTGGGCAGAGAGCTCACTGTCAAAGCTTAGAGCCCTTCAGAGGTCAGGAGGTCGTGCCTGGAACACATCTGGTGGGGTCAGCTCCTTACCGAGAGACACGGTGGAGAGCTGAAACATTAGGCATTAGCCGGCTGGACCGAGAGCAGGGCGACCCTGACCACAGATCACGTGTAAATGTAACTGTCGGGAAATTGGTTTGGCTCCCGTGGCTGTTTGGGCGTCCGATGCCTGAGCCGTGGCTCCCGGTTGTGCTTAGGTTTTTCTAAATGGCAGTAACGCCATACAGCACATAGGAGGGGAGCCATTTACGTGAGAGTCAGGACACAAGAGAAGTTGGAGGTGCCTCAGTTCGTGACATCATCCCAGGAGTCGAGCTGGCCCTCTCAGAGCATCCACTGGCCTCCGTGTTACCCACTGTTCATAGTCGCCAGCCCCCCTCCCCATTTCCTGAAACGTCACTTCATACCGCCCAGGTCCTGTTTTACCAAATCAGTTATCGGACTGCGGGGTAATAATCCAGTGTCGGTGAGCACGTGGTGACGTATGTCTGTGCGCTCCCCGTTGCCTCGTGAGGGACGCCGATGGAGCATCTGGCCCGCTGCACGTGGCAGGTGCCGAATAAACAGCAGGTGCTGTCACTCGTCACCTTTCTAGGTGTGATGAAATATACACAAAACGTATCAATGTCTTAACCATTTTAAAGTATGCTGCCCGGTCGTCTTAAATGCATTCACATTGTGTGGTTGTCACCACCACCCATATCCAGGACTTTTTCTCCTTTCCAAACCGCAGCTCTGTCCACTTAAACATGAGCTCCCCACCGGGCGCCCTCCCCCAGCTCCTGGAACCCTCCATCTGCCATGTCTCTATGACTGCGACTCCCCTGAGAGCCTCACATAAGCGGAATCCGACGGCATTTATGTTTTGGGGACTGACATCTCACTGAGCGTATTGTCCTTAAGGTTATTCCGTGTCGTAGCAGGTGTCTACGCTTTCTTCCTTTTTAAGGCTGAATAACGTTTCAGTGGTACGCGTCTACCACTTCTGCTTATTTGCTCGTCTATCAGTGGACACGTGGGTTGGTTCCACCTTTGGGCCACGGCGCATTATACTGCCGTGGACGTTCACGTAAAAACATCTGCCCGAGTCCTTGCTCTCGGTCATTTTGGGTAGACGCCCAGGAGTACAACCGCCGGATCATACGGTCATTCTACGTGTACTTTTTCGGGGAGCCTCCAGACTGTTTTCTGCCGTGGCTGCACCACCGACTCTTTGCAGGCACAAGGCAGACGGGGTGGAGGGCGGAGAGGAAGAGAGAAACTTGGGAGCCTTTGATTATTTTTTTGTTGGTCTTTTCCAGTAGAATTTAACTTGAAAGTTACAGGGCTAAAATATTCCATGTGTGATCTCTGGTTCTAAACAAGCGGCTAAGAGACTTCTTTCTAAAGTGGAAGCATTGTTCTGAAGCTCCCAGTGAGCCCTCCGAGGCCGGGTGGGCAGGCCCGTGGGCCACCGGCTCTGATGTGCGTGGGCCACAGAACTGCTTCTCCTGAGCCACATTCGAGTGGACGATCTGACCACGGGCACCCAGTGTCTTCTGGAAAACCGCGCTGGGGGAGCAGGGCGTGACCTGGAGAAGCAGAGGTGAGTGCAAGTGCTCCCCGTCAGCTGTCTCCTCTCCGGCAGTGCCAGCATCAGCGGTCGTTTTCACGTGTTGGCCCAGAGAAGCACGGAGGAGAGAAAACATCGTTCCCCGGGATTAAAGGGCTTGCAGAACAGCTGTGTGGTTCCCAGGGCTGGTCCCTAAAATGCCTCTGTGACTGAGCGAGTGCCCTTGCCGGGGGTCCCAGCCCTCAGGTCCGGGGAGGCCGTCTCCGTCCACGTCTGTCTCGGCCCCACACGGGATCCTCCTGTGGACATCACGGGATCGCTCACTGCCACACAGAAACCCCTTCCCTGAGGCAGGCTGGGGCTCTGAGGCCAGCCGAGTGACCCAGCTGCGGGGGGAGGGGCGGGGCTCTGCGGCCCGGAGGGGGCGGGGGCGGGGGGCGGGCAGCTGGCCGAACCTGTGCCTGTACTTGACGCCCCTGAGCCCTGCACTTAAAAGGCCTGAGGTGGTAAATGTTACGCTTCGCATATTTTACGCAGGCACACACATCTGCTCGCCTGTGTGGGTGGGAGACCGTAGCAGAGACCCCGGGGCCTTGGCCAGGGCTCGCCCTTTGCCCCGGTTGTCTGTCCACCCGTCCCCGCGTCCACCCCCGTGCTGGGGGTGCTCGTCAGCTTGGCGTGAGGCTGAGGGCGTAGAGGTGCCTCCCCACACGCTGGGGAAAGCCAAGCACCTGGAGACTGGAGCTGCACGATGGCCGGGGTCACCTGGTGCCACAGCTGCCCTGGCTCAGCAGAGGTCCCGGTCTCCTGCTCTCCGGTCCCTTCTGGAGTCCCTTCACTCACCCTGGGGCACACGATGTTCTGGAACTAGCTGCTGCCATTGGGTGGGTGGGGCCTGGGGCAACACAGAAGCCAGGCTCTTCTGCCCAGAGTCACGGGCCCCACTTCCTAACACACCAAGGACCGGGGCCGGGAAGCGTCCCTCCCCCACTCAGCTCTCCCACCGCGGTGACAGTGAGTTCTGGGGGCCTTCGTGAGCTTAGAGGGACTTCCCCAGCAGGCAGCCCCTCAGGGCTGCTCCCAAAAGGCCGGAGAAGACGCACAGCCCCCTCCCAGCTCATCCCTGCCTCCTGCTCCTTCCCTCTAAGATGAGGAGGGCCAGGGGGGCACAGAACTACTCCCCCAACTCGGTGGTCCGTGACCATCCAGATGCTGGCATAGAAGCACCAGCACCCCGGTGCCCAGAGGACCCCAGGTCAGGCCGAGCAGCAGGCGGGGACTGGGCCAGGCCACAGCGCTGGCCCCGCATGACCCCAGGGCGAGGCGTGCAGCCAGGGGACCCTAGGGCCCCTCCTATGGCTGGAGTCACCCTCGGGGCTCAGCCCAAGCCGCCAAACCCTGCCCTTCTGAGGGCGACAGTGTGCGTGGTCAGGCCCAGGTCAGGCCCAGTTAGCAGGTGCTGCTCACGGAGAGCACCTCGTATCTGACTCTGACTCCATCGCGGGTCACCGCGTGTGCTCCCTGTGGCCTGAAACAAAGTGCCACAGACTGCCTGGTGGCAACGCCCACGTGGCTCCCCCCAGTCCTGGCCCCCAGCCCGCTGGGCTCAGACCGCTGGGGTGGGCCGAGCCAGCCCCCGGGGGCTCCGGGACGGCCCCGGCCTCCCCCTGCAGCTTGCAGGGCAGGTGTGCTCCTGGTCGGTGGCCTCTGCCCCCTTCGTGTTCTCCTTCCTCAGGCCTCCGTCTCGTGAGGACCCTGGATGACATCGGGCCCCTAATCCAGGACTGTGCCCCGGGGACGGTAAACACTGCTGTGAGCTGCTGCTGTCCTCAGGCTGCTTGTGCTGTGTTCACAATCTCCGCTGAGCAGATGGGCGAGAGCTCCTCCTCCAGTAACCAAGCCCCCTCCTGGGAGGGCGTCTGGGCCTGAAAACCACGAAAAGTGGTAGCTGGGCCTGTGGCGTCAGACCTGCACCCTGCAGAGTCTGCAGGGGGGAGGCGAGGGTGAACCTGTACTGAGCGAAGAAGACCTTACCGTCGGGCACGTGTGTCTGTAACAGGAAGTCAGCCGCCTAGAGCGCTGTGGAGCACACCCCAACCCTAACTCACCCGTGGGCCGGTCGCCATGTGTCACCGACAGCTCTTTGAGGCACGCTTGCTCGTTTCGGGGGCCTCTCCGAGCACACCCCGCCCCTTCCCCACTGCACCCCGCATCCCCCCGGCCAAATAGCAGCCCCCAGGGCCACGGCTGCCGGCTTCTTGGCCCCCACCTGCAGGACCTACCCTGCCGGGCCCCAGAAGGTCTGCAGCTCAGAGCTGGCTCCCCCTCCCGTGGCTCCCACCGACAGCGGGGCTCACTCCCCAGCACCTGGTCCACGGGCAGCTGTGGAGTCCCAGGACGAAAGGCTTGGTGGCATCCTGAATTCAAAACTCGTGGCCAGGTCTTGGGGCAATCTGCCCGGTGGTTCCACCTTGCGCGCAGAGACCGACATCGGTAACATAAACATCCGTGGCCAAAGAAAGTTACGCTGAATTCTCTGATCGCCAAAAAATACTCACTAAACCAGAACATGCCCAGTGCATACCCTCTCTTTCCCACGGTTCCCAGAACACACAGCACAGTAGTGAGAATCCAGAGGTGTCCTTTGTGACCACGTGGGAGGGTCTCCACTCGGCAGATGAGTCCACGTTCTGATGCCAGGAGCTCACAGGGAGCGTGGGGTGAGGGGGGGACAGAGCCGGAGGGGTGCTGTCGCCGCTGTTTACAAGGAGACCCCAGGCCCCAGTCTGAGGGCCGTCTCCAAGCTCCCTCTCCCTAGAAGGCTCGGCAAGTCCCCGTGGCATCTGTGGTCTGCACCTGCAGGGTGGAGGCTCTCCTGTCTCCCTCGTCCCCTCTGCTGTGGTGCCCGCACACCCACTTGGGGGCGCCCGTGAGCACGCGCTTGAATTACTGTGTCGACCCTCCATCAGGAGTGAGCAAGGTCACCGAGGCCCAGCTCACTCCAGTGGCCGGGAGAGGCCAAGGCCGTGCTGAGTGTGGGCTGTGGCCAGACTTGGCCAGGGAGACCTCGGTTCTGGCGACTCCGTGCTCGGAGCGGAGGCCTCAGAACTGTTTGGAGGACGGGCCACGGGAAGTTTAATTCCGGCAAATGGCTCCTGGGTTCCTTTTGTGCGGCGGCAGCTGGGGTGTTGCTGGGAGACGGTGCTGAGCGCCCACCCCGCGGCTGGCCGTGGGCACGGGCCACGCACAGCAGACTGTCGGAGAACAGGGTGTCTTCGGGGAAGGCGCTCGGGGAGGCGGTGCGTGTCAAAGCCGTCACTCGCTCTGAGGTGGTGCTGGTCTTGGGCTAAGTCAGGTTTTGTCCTTACAGCCCGCGTGATCAAAACAAGACCCGCGTATTAGTTACAGATTTCATGACTGTGATTGCAGCCTGAATTCACCGGGAACATTTTGGCAACAGCATCGAAAAGCGGGTGGCCAAGCTCCCACTGCATGTGGCCGTGACACACACACGGGGCTTTGCCAGGTGCTCTGAGTAAGAGCCTCGCTGTTTGTGAGCTTTGTTAGGGTTTTCCAGAGAAACAGAATCAGAGCCAACGAAAGGGGACCTGTCTCTCCTCCTTCTTTCATCCTGTTGGACAGAAATGTCTGTCCTGTCCCCGGCCGACTCTTGCATTTTGGGAGCACACACCTGGTCCAGTTCACAGTTCACAGCCGGGGGGGCGGGGGGGGGGGGAGGGTGGGGGTGGGGCACTTTGCCCTGATGGATCACATCTGGAGTATCGCCTGCCTTAGACAAGGGTCAGCTAGGCTTTGGCTTTGGACTTTGGAGCTGATGTTGCAAAGACGTGAGACTGTGGGGCTGTTGGATAGAACGAATGAGTCTTGGCGCGCCTGGGTGGCTCCGTCGGTTAAGCAACTGACTTCGGCTCGGGTCATGATCTCACGGTTCGTGGGTTCGAGCCCCGTGTAGGGCTCTGTGCTGACAGCTCCGAGCCTGGAGCCTGTTTGGATTCTGTGTCTCCCTCTCTCTCTGCCCCTCCCCCACTCACACTCTCTCTCTCCCTCAAAACTAAATAAATGTTAAAAATATATTAAAAAAAAAAAAGAATGGAGGAGTCTTGCCTGTGGGAAGGACAGGAACTGCGGTTGTCTCGCCAAACTCACATACTAAAACCCAACCCCAAGGGGATGGTTTTAGGGGGTCAGGCCTTGAGAGGCGATTAGGTCACGGGGGCGATTAAGCCCCCATTAGTGTCCTTAAAAAAGAGGCCCAGAGCCCCCCTCCCCTCTCCTGCCACAAGAGGACACAGTGAGAAGACACCGTCTACAAACCAGGAGGCAGACCCTCACTGAATCTGCAGGCGCCCTGATCTTGGACATCCAGCCTCCAGAACCCTGAGGAACAAATGTCTGCTACCCGGCCCCCGCCCTGTGGTTGTTACGCTGCTAACGGACAAAGCCAGTAGGCGGAGGAACCCCGGGCTCTGAGCACAGCGCAGGGACCGGGCTTTCCTCTCGAGCTCTCACCAGAGTTTTCTGTCCAGCACGAGAGGGCTATGCTGGCCGGGGCCGCTGCCAGAGGGCCAGACGACGGGCGTCTCCCTTCCGTATCCAGGGGCGGTGAGTGGGGGCCACGGGCAGCTGTGAGTGCTCAGCGTGCAATGCCCCCCTCGTCCAGAGAGGCTCCGGCCCCCCCAGCAGGGGACAGGTGGCTTCCACAAGGAAATGTAGCCGCACAGGGAGCGGCCTGTGTCCTACGTGCCATTGGTGCACACACGTGGAGGGGCTGGGATCGCTGTCCTGACCGGGCGGCCACAGGCCCAGGTGACACTCAGCTTGCTCTTTGCTGACGGGAGGAAGGAAAGACAGACGGGTCAGCAGCCTGTGCCACCACAGCCGGGCCCGTCAGACGGTCGCGGGATTCCCCACGGCTGAGGGATACGGACGGTGGAGAACAGCATAGGGAGTGCCTGCCCCTGGTGGCCAAGGAAGCCACAGGACCACTGCCAGGAGAAGAGGCTTCCAGGACCCCCCAGAAACAGAGAATGAGTTTGGTTGGTTTATTTTCCCGTTTGCAAAGATCTGATCCGATGATCCGCGAACTCCAGTGGCAAATTTTGTGCAGCGAACCACGCCTGTTCTGGGGGACAGACATGCCTGGTGTGGGCCCTGGTTCACCTTCCTCTCGATAAAATTAGGTGATCGTTCCTCCGGGGCTGCTGTCTTGGGCGCCAGCGGCCCCACCAGCCTGCCCACAACTCCGGTCCAAGGCCGCAGGCCATCGTCCGCGCTGCTTTGGAGAGACCATTGTCTGCTTTCGCAGGAGACCCTTTGGCGAGAGCCTTACAGGCTGGAAACAGCCAGGAGTGCCTGGAGATAAATGTGAGGACTTTGCTCCGCCTCTGACACATCTGGCAGGAAAAATGCGGGATTTGTGCTTCAGTCTGGAAAAAAGACTCCGGGCACCTGGGTGGCTCAGTCCGTTGAGCGTCTGACTTCGGCTCAGGTCATGTGTCACCATTTGTGAGTCTGAGCCCCGCGTCGGGCTCTGCTGACAGCTCAGAGCCTGGAGCAGCTTCGGATTCTGTGTCTCCCTCTCTCTCTGCTCCTCCCCCATTCACGCTCGGCCTCTCTCAAAAATAAATACACATTAAAAAAAAAAAAGCCTTGCACTCAAAGGCCTAGAATAGAGGCTTCAAGATTCTTGTTGTTGTTGTTGTTGTTGTTGTTGTTGTTGAGAGCATGAGCAGGGGAGGGGCAGAAGGGAGAGGAGAGAGAATCTCAAGCGGGCTCTCTCTCCTGAGTGGAGCCGGATGCAGGGTTTGGCCCCACGACGGTGAGATCATGACTTGGGTGGAAATCAGGAGTTGGGCACTTAATCGACTGAGCCACCCAGGCGCCCCTCTTTTTTTTCAAAACCATTTTTAGAGCAGTTTCAGGTTCAGAGAAAAATTGAGAGGAAGGCACAGAGATTTCCGCTAGACCCCTGCCCTGACACGCACGGCCTCCAACATCACCAGCATCCCCCCAGAGTGGTGCATTTGTCCCTGTTGATGAAGCGACACTGATGCGTCATTATCAACCAAAGTCCGCGGTGGACATTAGGGGTCACTCTTGGTGTATATTCTGCGGGTTGGGACCAAAGTAGAAGGTCACGTGTTCACGGTTATGGCATCACGCAGAGCGGTCTCACTGCCCTACAAACTGTGCTCGGCGTGTTTGTCCCTCCCCCCCACCGCCCCCCACAGCCACTGGTCTTCCTGTCTCCACAGTTCTGTCTTTCCCAGAGTGTCCTATACTTGGAGTCACACAGGATGTCGCCTTTCAGACTGGCTTTTTCCACGCAGCAGTAGGCATTTAAGGGTCTCCCGTGGCTTCTCGTGGCTTGTTAACGTGTCTCCTTTTATCGCTGATAGTATTCCATTGTCTGGATGGACCACAATTTGTCCATCATCTACTGAAGGATACCGTGGTTGCTTCCAAGTTTTGGCAGTTAGGAATAGACAGATTATGAATAAAGCTGCTGTGTTTATTGTGTGCAGGCTTTTGCACAGATACAGGTTTTCAATTCATCTGGATAGCTGATGAGTGCGATTGTGCGATCGAACCTAAGAGAACACTCAGCTTTACAAAAACCAGCAAACTGTCCTCCAAAGCGGCCGCACCATTTTGCATTCCCACTACGCTGGATAAGTTTCTGGTGTTGCGCGTCCTCTCCAGGATTCGGTGTCGGTATTTTGCATTTTGGTCATTCTGACAGGTGCATGTGGCATCTGGTCGTCGTTTTAATCTGCATTTCCCTGATGACGTCGACGTGAAACGTGCTTTCCTGCGCTTACTTGCCATCCGCGTATCGTCCGTGAGAACGTGGTCAAGCTCCTGGAGGCAGGTCTGAGCACGTGGTGGGGCCACCCCGTGGCTGGAGCCTCGCACACTTGCCCACGCTGAGCGTCCAGCCGTCCGGCGATCACAGTTTGGGTTCTCCTGCCCGGCGCTGGCTCCCGCGGCGGTTTGGAGCGTCTGCCTCCGCCTGTCTGCTGTCTCTCCGGTCCTGGGGCCACATTCTCCCTTCTCCCGGATTCCAAACGAGCCGCCGCTCTTTCCATCTGTTCAGCTTTTAATTGGTAGGATGAAGCCCTTTGGTGCAGAACTGGAGACAAGCTCCCAGGCTCTTTTTGCCAGAACCTGTCCAAGGCTCTCCTTCCCTGTCACCGTCAGAGGCAACACTGGGTGCCTGCTCAGTTCTCAGGCTCTACACACAGAGCAGGGCCCTTCCCACTTCCTGCCCGACAGCTGCAAGACCTTGCAACACCGCTGCCTCCTTCCAGAGCCGCGGCCACCTCATCTTGTAGATGCAGACACTTCAGAGCTAGTGAGATTAAACTGAATAATTCATGTAAATTACTTTGGATGGTGCTTTGCACACAGAATTGAGTATGTGGCCACTCTCTTTGCCTTTCCGCGAACGAGGGTACTAAACTGTGTGCAGCATATGGCCACGGTGGGCGGGGGGGGGTGGGGGGGGGGGTGGGCAGTGCCCAGGAGAGCCTTCTTCTCCCAGAGCTGGCTTCTGTGAATGGTCTGTGGAGCAGCAGAGAAAGCCAACCCAAAGACATCAGCAAACCAGACGCCCGATCTTGCATGGACATCAGCAGGTGCTCTGTCACGCCTAGGATGTGACCCAGATGTGGCCAGCGCTCTCACCTCTGCCTCCCCTCCGGGTGCTCAGTGGGGTTCAGAGCACCTGGCCAGGTCCGCACCCTCCCTCCTGGCCCCTTCGGGAGCCCCAGGACTGCCTGCAGCCCGGGTTCGAGCAGGACTCCCACCGGCCGGCAGACAAGACCCCCTCCCCCACTGCCCACAGCCCAAGAGGGAGAAGGTGGGCTTTACTGTTACTGCACAGTGAAGGAGTCTTTCTGTCCCTTCTTTCCCTGCTGCTGCCGGCGGCTATGAGAATATTAAATGCTTATCGGAAATAAGTGGAAATAGAAAGATCTCTCCAAGTGTGTATAATCTCATTGCCTCCCAGCGTTTCCCTCATAGGATTGAACTATTTTGACTTGGAAGCTGCATTTTTAAGGGACCTAAATTCATCAGGCGTCACCACCCAGGAGAACAAACCTGAGAATTCAGATGATTTTAGGCTCCACCTAAGCCTGAAATATTAAGTATGACATCAGGGTTGGGGTTTTTAAAAATTTTTTTAACGTTTATTTATTTTTGGGAGAGAGAGGGGATGGGCAGGGGAGGGGCAGAGAGAGAAGGAGAGAGAAAATCCCAAGCAGGACTCAAACTCACAAACCTTGAGATCATGACCTAAGCCGCAACCAAGAGTCAGACACAAACGATTGAGCCACCCAGGCGCCCCATGAAGGGATATTTTTAATAATAATACATTATTCTAATTCGGCAAAATGGCCATTCCCAAATGAGGAGCTTCTGCTGTTTATTGTACCAAAAATACTAATTTATCAACACATGTAGTTTGCTAAAGGTTTGGAGTTGGGACACCGGCAGGAAACACATTTGTGAAATTTGTAAACTGGGGGCTCTTGGGCCCTCTGGGGGGAGCAGTCGGGGTCCCGTGCTGCCCGGGCTCTGTCGGAGCTGCGTTTCCAGGCGGGGCTCACAGGGGTGGATGTTTTCTGAGTTGGCCCGGAAATGTCCGTCTCGAGACAGAGCCGGGCTCCTCCCCGAGAGCGGTTTTGTGGGCTCAGGGTGCCGCGGAGCTGGGGGAACACAGCCGCCGAGCCCGGGGTCCTGTCCCGGGACAGGTGCGTCGGGTGCCTCCCACCTGCCTCCTGCGCTGTCGCTGCAGCCCTAGGGGTCCCCGGGCGGCCTGTCCCTCTGCCCGCCCCCCACCCCTGCCACCAGCCTGGGGAATTTGCAGCTCCTCACAAGTGCCTTCCTGGCTCAGCATGCCACTTGCTGCCTGTAGAAAGGTCCAGAGCCTCACGCACCTTCCTGCCCTGCCTCTCAGAGCCTCTTTATGCCGTCGCAAAGCAGCACGCAGTCCGCCGACAGTGCAGCGTGGAACAGTCGTGTCGTTCTGTACCTCTTGAGTATCCCTCCTCACCGCTTTTGGTTCTAGTTCTTTGCGGACGTGAGGCCACATTGGGATGAATGCTCTCGCTCACAGACCTTGCACCGTCTGCTGGCTGTTTCCTGGGTATTCTCATCCGTCACGCTGCAGGCCCCACTTCTGCCCCAAAGGGCCCCGTGCGGTCACGTGAGCACCTCACGGGTCGTGTCCCCGAACGCTGGGCCGTGTCCCCGGAACAGTTCGCCTGCGTCTTAAAGAAAGCCGGCTCCCGGTGGGACGCGCACTCGACCAGCCGGAGGCCAACGCCCTGCCGCATGTTTCCTTAGCACTCACACTTTGAGGGTTTCTTTTCTTCTGCTTCGCTGGCTTGTGGCTTTGCTTCTTGCTCTGTGTGCACAGCGGCTGTTTTCCCAGTGGCCCCGCATCCGCCGCTGGGGTCGGGGAGGATGGCCTCCAGCCTCCGCCACCTTCGGGGTCCCCGGGGGCCTCACGCTGCCTGTGGCGTCCTCCCCTGCTGGCCCTCGTGGGCCCCTCTGTCCTCCGCTCCACGCCCGAGGTGGCCTCTCTGTGGGGCTCCTGCGGCCGTCCCCTCCAAGGCCACCTCTGTATAAGCCTTCCCGCGCTGCCCCCATCATCCTCTGCACCTGTTTTACTGACAGTAGGCACTGGGACCCTCCTGAAATGTGTCTGGCTGTGCCTCCCTCACGCCCAGGAGCCCCCAGTGAAGAGACGCACGGCGGGTCCTCACGGGAAAGATGTGAGTGACGGCTGTGAGGTGAGGGTGCCGCTGCCCTGGCCCAGGAGACACCCTGGGAATCCAGAAGGAGGGATTTAGCCCAAGGAAAGACACAGCCTGTGCCCCCAGCGGACGAAACCATGTGGCCTTGGCACAGGCGGGCACAGACACAGCCTCAGAATGCGCTCAGAGGTCCCAGCGCCCCAAGGGCACCCGAGGTCACACCTGCAGGGGGAGGCTGCTGGACGGGGCAGAGCCGCATCTGAGGGCGGGGCACGCACTTGGGGCGAGGCCCCGGCTCTGAGTGCCCACCTCCCGCTGCCCCGTCGTCCGGTGCGGCTTTGCAAGCTCCCTGTGGTCGCCTGGCTCCCCAGAACCTTGCCTCTGACCTGAGTGCTCCTCCCGGCACCAGGCTGAGGGGTGGCGATTCCGTGCACACACCGCATCTGGTCAGCAGGTGACAGAAGACAGACCACAGACGCGTTTATTTCTAATAAGCGATTAGTACAGTTGGCATAAGCAAGTTCTTTACTGAGGAAGTATAAAACATGAATGGTAAAGTAAGCGTAAATGTTCCTTTCACACATGAAATTCTAAGTGACAAAGAAGACGGATCTAGATCTGTGAACACACTGCCATCGGCCGTGACGTCCAGGAGCTGCGGGAGACGAGGACACGAGCGCGAACATCAGCGGACCCGTGGCAGACACCTATGTCGAGCCCTATTTCGCACACACACCGTTCGCCCCTTCAGGCCGCACAGCTGAGTGACTGCATCACCAGGTGGAAGGCTTTTGTCCGTGTTCTGTACTGAGAGCTAATTTGCTGCGTTATTTGCACATCAAATGAAACCCAAGAGGACTAGCTGAGAAGCTGTTATAAGTAAATGAATTTGTCAACGTAGCTGGCTTCCAAATAAACATGTGAATGTCAGCCGCTTTTCAATATATTATCAGTAATAGAAAATTTAATGCAAAAACTATCCTGGTCACTAATAAAAAACACACGAAATGCCCAGGAACAATCTTAGCGAGAAAGGTTGGATATTTATAACAGAAAAAACAGTAACTCTACTGTGTGACACAAAATGGCTGAATGAGGAGAGGCAGGCACATCACGTTCTCGAATGAGAAAATCACTCCCCCGGGGCGCCTGGGTGGCTCGGTGGGTTAAGGGCTGAGTCTTGGTTTCCGCTCAGGTGGTGGTCTCACGGTTCATGAGTTCAAGCCCTGAGTCAGGCTCTCTGCTGTCAGCGCAGGGCCTGCTTTGGATCCTCTGTCCCCCTCCTCTGCCCCTTCCCTGCTGGTTCTCTCTCTAGCTTTCTCAAAATTAACAAATAAACTTTAAAAGTTATTAAAACAAGAATTGAAATCAATAAATAATTAAAAATAGTCTAGTTTCTTTCAAAAAAAACAGAGAAGCACATTTCCTACCGGCAGAGACGCAAGGAGGTCATCGGCCGCACCCAGCGTTTGCGAGCTCCGCGCGACCCTCGCGTCCGGTGGGAGGGACTCCCACAAGGGAAGGCCACCGGAGACACCTAAGTGTGCTCGCCACCGAACCCACGCAGTGCGCCTGGGTCACTGGTGCTGCGTGTCTGGGAAGCTAAGGCCCCACACGAAGGACAGTGGCTGCGAATTATGCGCTGAACGAACGACACTCCTCGGTACACGTGTGTTCGAGGCTGTGGCACCGCACAGTGTCCGTCCCTGCTCAGGGCACCAAACCGTGGGCCCTTCCTCGTTTGTGTAGAGACCCTTCGTGGCATTTAGTCCAGGATGCTGCTCACAGGAGAAACCAACAGACGCCAGACCGGGGCCCCTTGGAAGACCAGGCCAGTTCCAAGTAGGGGCGGGCAGAGTGTGGAACACTTTACAGTGAAGCTGGAACCATTTCTTTTCGAAAGACGGCACGAAACTAGTCAACGGAGCGATAGCAGGAACGTGAATTGACACCCTGCCTCAGTGGAGATAATTTGAAATGAATACATTCATTATCTCTATGTAAATGTTCGCTATTTTTAAACAATCTGTTCTCTGAAGTAGATTTAATATTCTCCCACTTTTCTAGTTGCACTACAAGAACCTTTTTCCATAGATAATCGGAAAGAATAAATCCCAATTCAGTTCAAAGTCAAATTATTATAAATTCACAATGAAATGAGTTAATAAATATTTTCTTTTAGGCACTTATGGGAGGCTGAAGATAAAATCTGCACACAGAGTCATTCACGAATGAGTAGATAAGTCGATAAGGGTATGTCCTTTTTATAGGGTGTGTCCTTCACGGTGTCCGGCGTGGGGACGGAGGTGGACTCTTGACCCAGCCCTGCAGCTGAGGACACCAGCTTTCCTGGACTGCTTTGCCGCCTACACCGGGCCCATGAACAGCGAGATGGGCATCGGTGTCCAGAAAATACACAGGCGGCAAAGGCACGTGACCATTTAAGAGTTTAATTACACGCCAGGTAAACACAGGGAAAGTCTGCAGGCCTCAGGGTCTCTGCTGAGACCCTCACTGCGTTCAGACCCCTCACGCCGGGGTGATGGGCCTTCGGGCCCGGAGCCCCGAGGTGCCCCTGCTGTGTGGCTTACAGAGAGAAACCCGCCCCCCTGGCCCCCGCCCCACGCCCTTACTCTCCGGTTGAACCCACGCGAGTTACGGCACAGAGTGTGGTGGAGCCCGCAGAGCTCGCTGCTCGGTGCTCTGAAACGAGAACAGGGCAGGGATGGACGGCTGTGCGGCATGGCCTCGCCCGAACTCCGTGTGCCGAGGGCCCCACAGCCTCTGTTTGCCTCGTGGAGAGAGGGAGAGGACCGGGCTGCAGGTGCAGGGTGAAGGTCGCGGTGGCCTTGGACCGCGAGCGGCCGGGGCCTCTGCCTCCCGTCTGGGCTCCGTTTGGAACTGCACTGACACGGTTTATGTGCTTTTCCGAGTAAATGTTAAACTTCTGGAGCTACATGGAAAGCTCGGACATAACGGGGAGCACCTTCAAAATCCTGCATGGGATTAAGTTCTACCCGTCGTGCGACATCAGACTGTCATAGCAATCCAGGCCGGGGGTAGAACGAAGGCTTCCCAGATGTACAGAGGCTCAAAAAGTTACCCCCCACGACCGTTTCTCATGAAAAGTGAAGGCTACACCTCAACAGAGTAATGGGATAAACCAAACAGTGGGGGTGGGGGGCACAGCGTTTAAGCAGCTCCCATCGGCGGCGGAGAAACTCCAGACACAGCGTTCAGCAAGAGGGCCGGGGTCCCCGCAGGGCAGGCGGGGCTCGGAGAGCAAACAGAACCCGTTAACAACTTGATGTGTTTGGGCATTTGGAAAAAATACACCGTGCTTCAAAATAGCAAGCTAAGCAATTTTAGAATGAGGCCATAAAACTTTAAGAAAAGGAAAACACTTTATGAGGGAAAAAGCCGTAATTGTACACCACTACCTGGGGCCAGCAGTGAACAAGATTTACATTATCTTAATAATTACCGATTTTACCCCAGAATGTGACAAAACTATTTTTGAAGGAAAAGGGTCATGGGTGTGGCGGGGGTGGTGAGGTGGGGGAGGTAAGGGAACCAGATCCTGAACACAAAGTCAGCACAAATGCATGAAGTTAGTATGCCTGTAAGGAGCCAGATACACATATTATGAAATAAAAATACGGAAATAACTGTCAGAAAAACCGAGTAAAATAGAAAATTATTGCCTCCGGGAGATAAGAGTTGGGGTGAGAGTACTCTTTTTTTCCAATAAGCCTTTTAGTATTTACCGAGTTTTTTTTTTTAATTATACACATGTGTTCGTTTTGTAAAACAATTAAAATTAAAAACATGTTCAGGGGCGCCTGGGTGGCGCAGTCGGTTAAGCGTCCGACTTCAGCCAGGTCACGATCTCGCGGTCCGTGAGTTCGAGCCCCGCGTCAGGCTCTGGGCTGATGGCTCGGAGCCTGGAGCCTGTTTCCGATTCTGTGTCTCCCTCTCTCTCTGACCCTCCCCCGTTCATGCTCTGTCTCTCTCTGTCCCAAAATAAATAAAAAACGTTGGGAAAAAAAAAAAAAAAAAAAAAACATGTTCAATCACCAAAACTCACTCAAGAAGAAGTGGATAGGGGCACCTGGGTGGCTCAGTCAGTTGAGCATCTGACTTGGGCTCAGGTCGTGATCTCACGGTTCGTGGGTTCAAGCCCCGCGTCAGACAGCTCGGAGATGAGCCTGCTTCGGATCCTGTGTCTTCCTCTCTCTCTGCCCCTCCCTCGCTCGTGCTCTCTCTCTGTCTCTCAAAAATGAATACATGTAAAAAAAAAATTTTTTTAATTCAATTCACAGTTTAAAATCTTTGAAAAAGAAGACTCCAGTCTTAGTGGTTTCACTGGTGAATTCTACCCAAAAATGTAAGGAAATTGAAATAATAACTGTTCTGCACACTATCTTCCAGAAAATAGAAGAAGACAGAGTGCTTCCCAACTCACTCTGTGAGACCAGTATTATCCTGGTGCCAAACCAGACAAAGACGTTGCAAGAAAAGAGAAAATACAGACCAACACCTCATGAACATAGATGCAAAACTCCTCAACAAATATTAGCAAATCAACTGCAACGTATAAAAAGGATACCACATCATGACCAGGATGAGTTTTCCCAGGAAAGCAATCCGGGTTCAACATTTGAAAATCAATCAGTATAATTTATAATATTAACGCACCGAAGAAGAAAAGTCACATGATCATCTCAATAGATGTAGAAAGAGCATTTGAAAAAATTCAATATCCATTAACGGTTAAAACAAAAACTTTCAACAATATGGAAATGGAAGGGAATTTCCTTCGCGTGATCGAGAACACCTGCAGCCGATGACATACGCGGTAATGAAAGATGGAACCCTCCCCCCCGAGATCGGGAACAAAGCCTGGCAGTCTTGCGCTAGAAGTCCTGGCCAGTGCAATGAAGCAAGAAAAAGAAATAATAGGTAAATGATTGGAAAGAAAGAAAACTGTAGATTTTTAAATGCATGAAAAAGCTTGAAGAACAAGGATGTGAGCACGCTCACCTGCCAGCCAGCAGCCCACTCTGGGTCTTCACCCAGGAGCAGTGACTCATGCATCCATGCGTAGATCTGTACAGGAAGGTGCGTACGGCTGATTTGAAACAGCCCCAGACCGGAAGCCACACAACGCACACCAGCAGATGTGACAAACGTACGTGCGTACGTGTGCTAGTCAGAGACCAAGAACAAACCACTGATTCCCAAACAACATGACTGAGTCTCCGATTACACTAAGTGGGAAAAGCCAGATGCAAAGATCTGGCATCATTCCATTTCTGGGACGTTCTGGAAGGGGCAAAGGGCGTCAGTGATTGCCACGTTGGGGTGGGGACGGTCTGGCTACAAAGAGGTGGCACAGAGATGGCGGGGGCCACGGTGGTGCTCGCGGGCCTCGACGCATGTCCGGAAGGAGCACACATCCTCCCATGTAAATCCGTGGGCACGTGTCCGCTGTTTCCTGAGAACCCATTTCCCAGACCAGGATTTCCAGGCCAAATGTACACACACTTTGAAGGCTTTTAAAATATAATTGTGAGAATTTGTACAAATTTATTCTCTGCCCAGTGACCGGGGATCTACCTGGAACCACCCAGGGCCTCCAGACCCTTGGCCTGGGGGAGAGAGTTCAATCTGTGTAGCTACTTAGGGGAACAATTCAGCAATTGCTGACAAACGTGAAAGTGTCCCACCTGACAAAGCAGGAAAGCCCTAGACAAGCTCTAGCAGGTGCACACGAGAATATTCCCAGTTGCGTTTGCCTGTGTTGGGTTTTGTTGTTGTTGTTGTTGTGCGTTTTGTCCCGGTGATGGCGAGTGATAACATCTGCCTAAGGTTTAAACACATGTTCCGAGTCTGATGTTCGGCTTAGTAGTGCCTGGACATACAGGGACACGGAAGGAGCAGAACGTGCTAGCTGAGCCGGCTCCCTTGTAGGCAGCTGACCTTTGATCCTTGAGCCACAAGTCATTGAAGGATGCCAGTTCCTATCCTAGAAAGAAAACAAAAGAAAAATAGGACGGACTCACGGCCCAAGGGCTCAGGTGCCAGCTGGGGTGACTTTGTTCCCTGCCACGTGCTAACTTTGAAGGTTGATACCCAGACCCGGGCGGCCACTGGGGAAGGGCACACAGTGTCTTGTGGCCTTTCACCGAGAAGGGAAGTTTGCCAGTGAGGAGCCCAGTGAGGGTGTCCACGCCCGTCTCCGGAGGAGGGGTCGGGATGACCGTGGGGGCTCCCGGCAGGAGGGCTCTGCGTCCCGGAGCTCAGAGAGTTAGGGCCCTTCTGTTACCTTCAGCCCCTGCTGGGAGCAGGCCTGTGTGCTGACTCAGCTGTGGCTCCCAACCTGCTGTCCCCGAGGATGACCCTGCACTGGGGCTCTTTCTTTCCCCCAACCACGGGCCTATCCCCACGTCATGGACCCTTTCCACAGGCTTTAGAGACCCTTGGGCCTCGCCTTCCCCAGCACCACCACCCCCACCTAATGCCCCCCAGGCTTCCTGGCGGTGGGTCCAGTGCTGGGGCTGTGACCTCTGGCCCCGGCCTCATGTCGTCTGGGCCTTGAGGCCAGGTCTCCTCTGCCTTTGCTCTCCTGGTCCTCAGTCCCTCCCCCACAGCCTGGATGCCACCTGCTCCCTGTCACTGCCTGGGGCCAGTCCTGGCAGCGGAGGCCCGCACCAGCCTTGACCCTCCTGAGTGCAGCATAACCCACAGCTCCTGGCCGTTCCTGCAGGGGTGTCCACTCCACGCTGCTCCAGCCGCCCTGTTACCACCCCCGTCTGGGCTGGGACCGTCCCCCCAACCCTAACGTCTCCATCTCCGGACCCCAGCCCTCCTTCCATTAACGTCTCCATCTCTGGACCCCAGCCCTCCTGCCATTTCCTCTCGTCTCACGCTGCTTCACGGCTTGGCTCTCACCTCCCCGACCATGTCCCTGCCTCCATCCACAGGAGCTGAGGCCTGGCCCCACGTGGCCCAGACATCCCCTGCTTTTTCCACCTGTCTCCCAGGGCCTCCACACGCCTGCAGGGGCCCCTCCTTCCCGACACACCCCAGCTTAACGCTTGTACCCCTGATGAGAAGCCCCTGCACCTGTCACTGTCCCTCTTGGCGTCCACCGGCCCCACGGCACCGGCCGGCATGTGTCGGCAAAGGGACCTCACTGAGGCTTCGTCCTCCGCTGTGGCTGCCGTGGGGCCGGGGCCCCAGCGCGGCAGCCGTGTGGCCAGAGCAAGAGAGCTCTGATTCCTGGGATCCCCTTATTATCACTTTATATTCCTGCGGGGCTGGGAGGTGAAGCACATATGGGTTCCGGAGCCGCTTTACCTGTGCCCGGGGGGGCGGGGAGGGGGTTTGCGCATATGTGGGGCTCCCTGGCACCTCCTGGCACATGGGAGGCGATGTGTCCCACATGCGCATGTGGAGGGGGTGTGGGGGGGAAGCGGCCCCCACACTCCCCGGGGGTCTGCAAGACCGGTGCTGCCCAGACCCATCTCAGGGTTTGGGGTCCGCTTTCTGTCCATCCACAAGTGTCTGTACCAGAGTCCCTGCGTCGTCTCCAAGACCCCAGGGCCACAGCCCCCTCCTCTTGCCCCCGACAGTGAGCAGACGGTCAGAAGCCGTCGGCTGGACACCCCATCCAGTTCCCGAAGGCCAGTTCCCGAGTGGGAGCAGGGAGTGACCACAACAAAGAGACAGATGGTGTTTTGCAGCCTAGAGCCAAGCAGGCAGAGGTCAAAAGGCATCGGCCCAGGTCCGGCAGAGAGAGGCATCCGGGGACCCCAGCCCCACCGGGGCAGGCGGGGACAGCCTGCATGCCTGTGCCGCTCAGCAGGGCTGGTGCGCAGACAAACGTGTTATATCCGTTCGGGTGCGGTTTGTGACCTGGGCACAGCTCCACACGCCCATGAAAACAGAAGCAGAGGCCGGACAAGGGCAGATAATGAGAGGGAGCCCTTCAAAACTCGGTGAGCCACGCCGAACGTGGGTTTATTTCTGACCCGATTTTGTCCAAACAGGCCAGATGTGTCAAATTATGATAAATCAGGGTCTGTTTTCTGGGTTAAAGTTCCAGAAATAGCAACTTCCAATTAACCTCCACGGCTGGTCCTTAAGCACAGGGCAGCCGGGGGCAGGGCTCTGGTGGGCTCTGACAAGCTGTGTCATCTCGAACCCACCCACCGGGGTCGGGCTGGCTTCAGGCGAGCATACTGGGGTCACTGTGCATGCGCGGGGTTGGGAGACAGCCTTCCCCGGCCACCCCCCGAGAGGCCCAGGGTCTCTACATCTGCTCCTTCTGAGCATGGAGGTCACGCCCCGGACGGGGACTCACACAGCTGCACTCGGCCGGCCGGGGTCGCGGGGGCTGGGCCACAGTCGGCCCAGACGGATGAGGGGCCTCATGGGGGTGCAGGTGGGGCTGGGGCCCCAGGACACCGAGCGTCCCTGTGCTGTGGTGCTCAGACTCCTGCCTTCACCTTCCAGACCTGGCTCTGGGCTGGACTTCAGCCACCCTCCTCCACCCCGTCCCGGGTCCTTCCACAAGCTGGGACTTTTCTAACCACACTGGCCCCCGTGGGCCCCGGCCGGCCGTCTTTTTACTGAAAACTTGTCAGTCGGGTTCCCCCTTGGATCCAGTTTTCCCACTCCTGAGGCCCCAGGCTCTCTGACCAGCCCGGGTGCTGAGGTGTTGCCCTGGGGAAGTCCTGTGACCTCCCTGAGCCTGACCTAGCTTGAGCTTGATTCCACACCAGGGGTGTGACAGCGGGACCCCATCCTGGGGAGGGTATATTCCCCAGGCTCGCCTGCCCCCTGGGGTTCAGGACTCAGAGCCCTTCCACCATCGCCCAGCGCAACCAGCCTTGACTTGTCTGCCATCGGGATAAATAAGCATCACAAAGAGCTGGGACAAAACTCCCACCGAACCTGGGGGCAGGGTGGCTCTGGGAGCAGGGGTCCCAGCTGGCACGGAGCAGCGCTGGGGAGGCCTGACCGAGCCCGTGGGATAACAGCGGCCACGGTCGGCTGCTGGTGATGCCAAATTCTGCACACCTGGGACAGGAGTCCTGCAGAAAATAAATGGGAGCTGGCCCTGGTCCTAAGGAACTTTCCGGAAGGATGAACGGCAGACGCCCTCGCTGTGTCCGTGCCCCCAGTCGCTGTGGACTGTCCTCCCACCAGGCCTCGCCCCTCGAGTGCCCTCCTGCCAGGACCTGTGCCTCGCCAGCCGCCACCGGGTGAGCATGAGCAGAGCCAGCCTGCAACACCGTCTGCGGGGGGAGAGCAGCTGGCACCCCTCCCCGGGAGCCCAGCGGGTGATATCCCCACCTCACTGGTGTTCTCCAGGGACCCGGGATCTGCAGGGCTGAGGTTGACAGATGGGAGCAGGTGGAGAGGCCAGGGCACCCCCAGAGCATGGCTGGGGCAGCAGCCCTGGGGCGCTCCACATACAGCAGCCCCCGATCCCAGCTCTGCTCTCTCCATGCGACTGAGGGACACAGGCACAGGGGCTGACGCGACGCCACAGACTGGACACGCTCAGGCCCCCAAGCTGTGCTGCAGACCTGTCCACAAAGAAGCCGGGCCCCTCCAGTCAGGCCGCAGCCCCCGCGTGTCTTTAAATCAAGGGCAGCAAAGACGCCACAGGAGTTTCTGGGACAGGCGCAGCACCGTTGGCACCTGCAGCGAGCTGGCTGTCCACTCCCGAGCCAGGATGGGCCAGGTGACCCCTGGGAAGCCTCTGGACTGGCCGAGACACCACCGGCCCCGGGAGGAAAAAGCCTCTTGGAAAGATGGGCCGTCGAGGATCCCCAACCGGTGGCCTGCACACCCCGGGAGAGGGTCCGAAAACCCCTTCGTCTGGGCTGAGGCGCCACGGCCTCTGTTCGGGACAGACCTGCCAAGGTGTAAGTTCAGGGGACTTACACCTAAGCTGTGCACCTGCAGTCAGGCATGTGGAAGTCAGAAGCAGCAAGCGCGTGGCCATTATTTCCAGTCGCCAAACAGAGACGATGAGTAATGAGGTGGCTGAGGCATCGGGCTCTGACAGCTCGTTAATGGAAGGGCTGAGCTCTGCTGGGTGCACACACACCGCCTGAGGCAGTGAGCCTCTGGCTGGGAGTACAGATGGGAGACAGGTTTGCGGGAGCCCGGTTTGCCTCGGGTTCCTTGAACACCCACGACGAATCGGCGCCTGGCCCTGGACATACGAGACAGGACTCGGGGAGAAGCCCTGTGGGTTCCTACTCACCGCTGGCCTTCAGAGTGCCGAGCTCAACGCTACGGTAAATGTTTGCAGTGCGTAAAAACTGATCGCAAGCCACCACCTGCCCCCATTTGAAGCAGCAGCAGCTGTCTGTGGGTGACAGAAACTCGCCAGGACTGGCCCCCCGGAGAGGGCTCAGGAGCTGGGCAAGTGTCAAGTGTGAGGGACGTGAGCCAGTGGGGGACAGCGCAAGGCCCCCGGTCCCTCTCTCCTCCAGCATGGGGTGGGTCCACGAGAGCACGCGGGCATCGGCTGAGTCTGGCGTGTTCTCTCCAGCCCCCGGGGAGGGGGTTCACTCCAGGTGGGGGTTCAGGGTCAGAGGTGAGACGGGGCCAGACCAGGGCCCGCCAGCAGCTGGGGGCTTGCAAAGGTCCGCACGTTCTGCCTTCCGCTGCATCAGCAGATGTCCGGGAAGGCCCCGGCACTGGGACCCCCCCCCGCCACACTCAGGTTTGCCTAGAGACTAAGTGTTCTTTCAAAACAGCTTTACCGATCTATAATTCACATGCCATACAATTCAGCCGTTTAGAGTGAGCGGTTCAGTGGTCTTTAGTACATTCACAGCGCTGTGCGCCCGTCACCACAATCTAATTTTTGAACGTGTCTATCACCCCAAGGGAGACCGGTGCCTCTAGCACTCAGCCCCCTTCCCCCCCTCCCCCCCCCCAGCCCTGCGCAGCCACTAATCTGTCTTCACGCGTTCCGTGTCCTGGGCTCCGGCGGGAGCAGCATCAGACAGCAGGCCCTCCGTGGCTGGCATCCTTCGGGTCACATCTGTGAAGATCTGCCTGTGTTGCACACGAATCAGTACCCGTCCCTTTTGATGGCCCAGTGGTACCCACTGTATGGATTCAGCAAGTTGTGTTTACCCGTCAGTCCGCCGGTGGACATTCGGGTTGGCTCGTGAGGCACCCCCTGGCGAACACCGGTGCGCGCTTTTGTGCGCACGTGTGCTCACCTCTCTTGGGCGCACGCCCAGGAGTGGAATCGCTGGGGCATGTGGGAATGCCACGTTTAGCTGCGTGAGGAGTGCCAGACTCTCTTCCAAAGTGGCCGGACTGTGTCATGCCGCGCCAGCTGTGCGTGAGAGCCCCATTTCCTCCACGCCCCCCAACACTCGCTGGGCTCGTTCCAGCCGTCCCGGGGGGAGGGAAACGGTATCTCTTGGTGGTTTCAATTTGCATTTCCCTCACGATTAATGATGTTGAGCATCTTTTCACGGGCTTCTTGGCTGTTCGTGTATCTTTCTCAAAATGTCTATTCCTTTGCCCATCTCTTAACCGGGGCTTTTAATTGTTGAGTTGTAGGGATGCTTTATATTCTAGACACAGCTCCCTCATCAGATGTATCGCTTGCAAATATCTTCTCCCGCCCCCTGGGTCCTTTGCTTTCAGATGGTGTCTGGAATAGTTGCTCCAGCCGCTGCAACAAAGGACCACAGACCGTGTGGCTGAAACGATGGAAACCTATTTTCTCACAGGTCTGGAGGCTGGAAGTCTGAGGTCAAGGTGTCGGCAGGGCCGGGTTCTCCTGAAGCCTCTCTCTGTGGCCTGTAGACACTCTCTTTCCCATGACCTCCGTGTGAGACTGTGCCCTGATCTCCTCTTTTTATAGACACGTCAGTCATGTTGCATTAGGGCCACCCTCGTGACCTCATGGAACTCGAGTCACCTCCTTAATCAAGACTCTATGTCCAGGGGCACCTGGGGGGGCTCAGTCGGTTGAGCGTCCGACTTTGGCTCAGGTCATGGTCTCGTGAGGTCGAGCCCCGTATGGGTCTCACTGCTGTCAGTGCAAATCCTGTTTCCGATCCTCTGTCGCCCTCTCTGCCCCTCCCCCACTCACGCATGCTTTCTCTCTCTCTCTCCTCTCTCTGTCTCTCTTTCTCAAAAATAGGTAAAACATTAAAAAAAAAAAAAAAAAAAAGATCCTGTGTCCCAATACAGTCCCCTTTCTAGGTGCTCTGGGTCAGGGCTTGAACCTACAGATTTTGAAGAGAAACAATTCAGGCTGTACAGTGTCCTTTGAAGCCAGAAGTCTTAAATCTTGATTAAATGCATCTATTTTGTCTTGCTTGCTCATGTGTTTGGCGTCATCTCTAAGAATGTTTTGCCAAATCCAAGGTCATGAAGATGCTGGGATCTTCAGCCTAAAGAGCTTCCTTCTGAATTTTTGCAGGGCAGCTGCGCTAGAAGCAGATTCTTTCAGTTTTTGCTTCTCTGGGAAAGTCTGTATTTCACCCTCACCCTCGAATGACGGCTTTGCTTGGGTACAGGATCCTCGATGGCCACCTTTCCCGAGCACTTTGAACACGTTTCCCCACGGCATTCTGGCCTGCGCTGCTTCTGCTGAGATGTTAGCCTGATCCGGGTCACACGCCGCTTCTGCCTGCCCGGGGTTGGGGTAGGGGGTGGGGCGGCTCTGCATTTCGCCTGCTTGCGATCCGTGGAGCTCCCGGGATGTGCAGGTCACTGTGTTTCCATAGATTTGGTGACTTTTCAGCCCTTATTTATTTCTAAAAGCGTGTGTCTCCTCCTCCCCCTCCCCCTCCCCGCTCCTTCCGCACTGGCGTTTTACAAACTCGCCCCACACTTTTCACACTCTCCGCGGTCCCCCTTCTCTCTTCTCGCATAATCTTCTAGTTCACCAGTTCGTTCTTCTGACGGTTCACATCTTACTGTGGAGCTCCTCCCGTGATATCTACTTGTACTTTTCAACTCCAAAATCTCCATGTGGTTGTTTTAAAACGTTTCTCCTTGTTGATATTCTCCATTCGAGGCAATGGATTTGTCATCGCACCTTTCACCTCTTCCATCTGCCTCTGGTTCCGTGAGCACATCGGTGACGCTCCTTTGAAAAATCCGACATTGGGGCCTCTCAAACGCAGTTTCTGTTGCCTGATTTTTTTCTGCTGTGTGGATCATACTTTACTGTGTCTTTGCCTGACATGACTTTTTCATTGGAAACTGGGCATTTTACGTAGTACACTGTAGCAGCCCTGGGTAATACACCCCCCCCCCCTTTTTTTCAGGGCTACTGTTATTTGCCCATTTGTTTAGTGATTGGCCGGATTGTTTTGGTGGAGTATATCCTTGCCCTCCCCACGCACCCAGACACACGCAGAGCTGAGCCCCTGACGCTGCCCCTCCGGAGGCACAGTCTGGGGACGCCCACGGTCTGAATGTCCTCCCATTTTCCTTCACTACCACCCGCACGGTTCCGGAGAACCCCTCCAAAGTGGAACTTCTCCCTGCCGTGTTACAAATGAAGCCTGTGCAAGAAATGAGCTGCTTTGGGAGCCGGCTTCCGCCCCCAGGCAAAACCTCCGCGCAGGGGCTGGGGAGTTGGGAATGGGGGCTTTGGTGACTCCCGTTCTCTCAGCTGAGGGCGGGGCGCGGAGCGACCCCGCAAGCCCAGGGACAGGGCGCCCCTCTCCTCAAGCACACTCCCCCAGGGGGAGCCCCGCGGCGCTGGGCAGTGGGGTGTCCTCCCTGAGCCGGGGGTGGGGGTGGGGAGGGGCTCCTCCTCTCTGCTTTTTAAGCGAAACTTCCTCCATTTTCTTGAAGAGATGTTCCATTTGCAGTTTGCCCCGGGCCCGTTTGCAGAGGCTTCAGTGACGTTTCCCTGCGGCGCCGGGGGCCGTGGGCAGAGCTCCTCGCCCCGCCCCCGATCTGGAAGCCAGCCTCCTCCGGCGGGATCGGGACCGTCCGGCACAGGAACCGCCCCCGCCCCCATCGGCGGCGCTCCGGCGAGGGTCGGGGTCCCGCCGGGAAGGGCGGCCCGGGCGTGACCCCCCGCCCCCTCTCCTCCGCAGGGCGAGTGCTCCCCCAAGTGCCGCAGCCTGTTCGTGCTGGAGACGGTGTGCGTGGCCTGGTTCTCCTTCGAGTTCCTGCTGCGCTCGCTGCGCGCCGAGAGCAAGTGCGCCTTCCTGCGGACGCCGCTCAACATCATCGACATCCTGGCCATCCTGCCCTTCTACGTGTCGCTGCTCGCGGGGCTGGCGGCGGGCGGCGCGGGCGCGGGCGCGGGCGGCGCGGCGCTGCTGGAGCGCGCGGGGCTGGCGCTGCGCCTGCTGCGGGCGCTGCGCGTGCTCTACGTCATGCGTCTGGCGCGCCACTCGCTCGGGCTGCGCTCGCTCGGCCTCACGGTGCGCCGCTGCGCGCGCGAGTTCGGGCTGCTGCTGCTGTTCCTGTGCGTGGCCCTGGCCCTGTTCGCGCCGCTCGTGCACCTGGCCGAGCGCGAGCTGGGCGCGCGCCGCGACTTCTCCAGCGTGCCGGCCAGCTACTGGTGGGCCGTCATCTCCATGACCACCGTGGGCTACGGCGACATGGTGCCCCGCAGCCTGCCCGGCCAGGTGGTGGCGCTCAGCAGCATCCTCAGCGGCATCCTGCTCATGGCCTTCCCGGCCACGTCCATCTTCCACACCTTCTCGCGCTCCTACTCGGAGCTCAAGGAGCAGCAGCGGCGCGCCGTGGGCCCCGAGCGGGCCCCGCGCGACGACAGCACGCGCTCGGACAGCACGCGCTCGGCCCCCGCCACCGAGGACGGCGCGCAGGGGCCCGGGGGCGGCCACGGCTGCCGCCCGGGCCCGGGGGCCGCTCCCGAAGAGCCTCTGCAGAAGTAGAGCCTTCGCCTCTCCTCCCGCCCGCCGCGCGACCCGGAGGGGGGGGGGGGGGGAGACGGGGGAGGAGAAGGGAGGGGAGGGCCCACCCCGTACGGCCGCCCCGCCCCCCCCCCCCCCCCCCCCCCCGCGGGCTGTCCACTGCATGTCCGCTCGAGCCAGCGAGGTGCGGGCGAACAGCGCTTCCAGCCCGGTCGTTCCCTCATCCGCTTTCCGCCTTCCCTTTGGAGCTCGGCCTCTGGCCCAGAAAGTCCGAGCTTGCAGCAAATGCCAGAAGGCTCTGCGGCTGGCCCGGGGCGGGCGGGGGGGGGGGGGGGGGGGGCGGAGGGGGCGGGTAGGGGAGTTCCCTGAGGAGCAGCCGGCCACAGGGGGTCTAGGGGGCGAGCCCCACCGCGAGGGAGCCCCTGCCTGCACATGGCGCGCTGCTGAAGCCCACACCCCCAACAGGGACAGGGGCAGAGGTGTCACATCCACACGGCCACCCACGCCCAGACCTCTGACCTCCCTCCCGCAGGCCAGCTCCGTGGGGGCTTCCTGGACCCCCCCTTCCCCCCACAGGCTCTCCCTGAAAAAGACCCTGCAAAGCTCAAGGCCTGCATGCTTCCCGGCCCTTGTGCTGGCCTTGGACGTGCTTACCCTCCGAGGTGCCTCAGGAACACCCCCTGGTTCTCCAAGGGCCGTGGGGGAGGGGCTGGGTGTGCAGCCGCTGGAACCCCGTCCTCACCAAAGCATGAGCCTGTTTCTGCTGTGGGCATGAAGGAATGGAACTTTCCGAATCATGTTACTTTGTACTTTTTCATGTTAATGAGTCGGGCCATGACATGGGAGACATTGCTGCCACAGGCCCCTGGGAGGATCACCCATCACCCGCAGCATCCCCCCCCCCCCCCCACCGCCCCGGGACCCGCTGACACCCGCACCCACCCTGCCACCATCACAGCTTTGGCAGGGGCCCTGGTGCGAGGCCAGAGCCAGGACAGGCTGGGGTGGGGCTGGGGTGGGACCCTTGCTCTGGGGACATTTCCTAAGATGCTACCGCAACCAATAAAAAGTGCCACCTCTCCTGCACATACCTCTGCTGAATTCCTGTGGGCGGCACCGGCGTCTGCCCCAGGCACAGGGGCTCCCAGGCCAGGAAGGGGTTTCCTGCCATCGCAGGGAAGTCCGTGTGTGCAGATGGCGGGGCACCTCTGCCTGGACAAAGCCCTTGCATGCAAAGCCAGGTTGTACCCCTCCGAGTCCTACCGCAAAGAGCCCTGTCCCTAAATCTGCAACCACACTGTGACACCCCCCCCCCCCCCGCCCGGGGGGCTGGTCATTCTCTGGGAACTAGGCTGGAATAGAACCGGGGGCTGGAACTGCAGGGTTTACACAACAAGCCCCAGCTCTGGGGCGGGGTGGACGGCCTCTTGGCAGACAAGTTTCCCCTGTATCTGCTTCTCCTCACTCCCAGCCTCACTTTCACACACTCACAAACACACAAGTACCTGGGCTCCACCGCTGGAGTCTATAGGTCAGTGCCAAGTGGGCAAGGGCAGTGAGGAGTAGGGAGGCTGAAATAATGGTCTTACCAGCAGCCAAGAAACGTTCTGGGATCAGAATGAGCTGAGGGTCCCCAAACCACATGCAGGTGAAGGCTGTCTCCCACCGTCTGCTCTCGCATGGATGCTCACATCAGCTCCCTGAGGCAGAAAGGGTCCCCTTGTATCAGATGGGGACACGCTCTGTCCACAGTAGACCAGGCCATTCGCATCCGGCCTGACACCCGCCCCCCCAGCCCAAGCTTCTCCCTGGGGCAGGCTCCTGGCAGGTGGGAGGCTGGGCTCCTGCCCTGGAACCCGCACTCCCTGGGGCAGGCTCCCCTACTCCTTCCTTCCTGGGTCCACGTACTCAAGCAGAGGCCAGCAGGGCTCTGCCAGGAGAGAGGGCAGGGAACTGGGGGCCAGGGGAGCCCCCCTGAGTGCAGGCTCTCGGCAGACTGAACCCGGAAGCCTAGCCCTGCCTCTTCCTGATGTTTCAGGTTAGCTGAACCCCCAGAGGATGGGGCTCGGGAACCCACAAACACACCAAGGGTGGCCGCGCTCTTGCAGTGACAGCATTGGGTCTTGCTCAACCCGGGTGCCGTAGCTGGTGCCCGTGGGGTTCCCATGCGTGGAGGCCACACTCAGGGTGCCCACCCCTCTGCTCCTCATTTGGCTCGGCTGTTGAGCCCCAGGGGCAAACTGCTTTTTCCTGTGCCGTGGGGCTTGCTCAGCATCACCACGAAGACCTCCAGAAATTACCCGAGTTGTCTCTCCAGGACCAGGTCAGAGGTGGTGGATGGCCTGAGGGACCTGTCCCCTGTCCTCCTAGCCCGGGGCCTCAGTGGTTCTGTGGGTGCCCAGGAGTACCCCCCCAAGACTAGGAGAGCCCGTGGAACACCACAGGTCCCAGGAAGGAGGGGCACCTGTCAGCCGTTCTGCGTGGGGTGCACTTTTCCCAGCGAGCCCCAGGTTTGCTTTCCCCTCCCCCACGGTACCAGCCACCCCGCCTCCCCACCCCCCAGCCCCCTCGCCGTCCCTTCCACACAGTCTGAGCTCCTGCCGCTGGGCGCCGGGCAGGCCTCTGCTGCCTGTGGCCTCACTTTCCCCCTCTGGGTCAGGGACCGGGAAGTCACCAGGTCCCCACCAACTGCCCCCTCACACACTCTGACAAAATCTGTACTGAGACATCTGCTGTGGGATAGAATTGTGCGAGCCCTACACCGTGACGCTGACATTGCCAATCTGTTCGAAATGCGCAAAGGCAATGAAGGGGGGCAGTTTGGAAATGTGGCCGTTATCACCTCCAGAATCATGCGGAGAGCACTGTCCGGCTCCCGGAGTATCACTGACTCGGGAGGCAGGCTCTGACACCAGGTTATGATCACTGGTCAGTGACTTGTCCCAAACCAGCAGGCCAGCCAGAGGCCTCTGGCTCACCAGAAACCGTCCTGAGTGTGTAAGGGTGTGATTTGGGGCCGTGACGTTCCAGAAACCACCCCCCCTTGCCCTCGGGGCCGCTTTGTGTATATACAGTGCTTTCCCTCTTGTACCTGAGCCCTGCCTCGTCCCCCCACCTACGCCCATCACACCCACCCGCTCCCCCCACACCCACCCTGGCTGAACTGTGTGCTTCTGGACAACCTGGAGAACCGTGCGGGCCGAGCACGGCAGCCCCAGGACGGAACCAGCTCCAGCATCGGTGTTGGGGAGTCTGAAACCCTCCCCCATACTTGCTGCCCAAAAAATCCCTACACACTTTGCTTTTGGGAAAAACGCACCACACACACACACACACACTCTCTCTCTCTCTCTCTCTCTCACACACACACACACACACACTCTCTCTATCCCCCTCTCTCTCTCTCTCTCTCTCCAGTCCTTGGCCAGCTGGAGACCGGGACAGCAGAAGTGGCCCCAGAGCCGTGGGCAGGGCCACAGCACATTCACAAGCCTCCGTGTGTGTAAGTTCTCCGAGGCCCGGCAGGATGAGATAGACCGTGGCGCTCACCCCGGAAGCCGTGACGGCGTCTCCGCACTGCTCCCACCTCCCAAATGCGGTCCTGTCAGAGGAAGGGCCATGAAAACAAACAGGAGGCCTAAGGCTGCGGAGGGTGGCCTTCGCCTGTTTTTAAGTGGGGCCGTTAAAACCTGTGCCCTCCCCCCGACAGACAGCTGTGTCCAGGGCTCAGGGCACGTGCTGTCCCGGCCAGGGCGACAATGGCCCCGTGGCTCTCCGCTCTGAGAGGCTCTCTGCTCGGAGACTCCTCAGAGGGACACGGCACTCTCTCCGTGCCACTGCCCTCAGTGGCTCGTCAGTGGAGCCGCAGGAAGAGGCCGCAGGTGAGTTTTCAGGAACACAGATGGGTTCACAAAAAAGACACCTTTGTATATTTTACCGCCTTTCATCTTACTGTGGAAGTTTTCACTGCATGCATTAACTTAATTAAGTTGATTTTAGGTAACACATGATCAGAAAGCAAATAAAAAGCCACCGCCAGGCAGGACTGTTGTCCTGCGGCAGTAAGCGGCCCCCAGGGCCCACGCCGGGGATGTCTGCTGCCGGAACGAGGGCCGCACCTGCATCACCACCTTGGATCGGCCCCAGACCAGACTCACTCTCAGACTAGAATCCAGGGCTGGGGGGTGACGCATCCCAAAACTTAAACTATCACTTCCACGTACCTTCACTTTGTGTATGGTTTTGACATTTTTTGTATCTTGCCCCCCAGTGTAAATTGTCTCCGAGAAAAAAAAAGAAAATGGCTCAGTGCAAACAGCTTCGTCCGTACTTGCCATACAGAACGGTCGATTATTCTTGAGACACGGCTCTTGGCCTAAAACAAGGCACTTCCCGCCCTTCCAAAGCATTCCACGGTCGGGGCCCTGTCGGCACAGGGCCGTCACCGGTCCGGGGCTGGCCTGCCTGGGGAGGGGGCACCTGAGCGAGCAGCCCGGGTCTCACAAGGACAGCCGCACCCCACGGAAGGGGCGTCCACCCTTCCCTGGAGACCCTGAGGTGAAGTAAGGGCGGGGACCGGTTCCTCCCTCTGTCCTGGGCCCTCGCTCCCGAGTCCATTCACGAGGCCACACTGGATCCGCGAGCGGTTTATTGATTCACAGTCACCACGCTGACAGAACGGAGCGCCCCCCCACCCCCCACCTGGGCGCGGCCGGTCACCACTGCAATCGCTGACGTTTTAATTCGGAGGCAATTACTGCTGCAGACATGTCCCTTCATTTTTATAAACTAAGCATTTCCAGGTCATCTCACAGGCCATTAACTCGGCAGGATCCTCGCTCAAACACGCAGGAGTTTTTGAGGAAAACTCTGGAGGAGGGAACGGCTGTGCACAGCAGACACCACTAGGACTGTGGCACCCCGGTCAACCCCCGCCGAGAGCTGCCCCTCTGCCCAGCAGAAGGGAAGCCACGTGGAAGCATCCAGAACACAGGCTCTGGGGGCCTGGGAGCTTGCCCAGGGCTGCTGGGCACGGCTGAGATGCTCACGTGACAGTGAAGGGGGGAAATACGGGGCGACCAGAGTCACCCAGCAGCCCCCACCGCAGCCAGATGCAGGGGATGTGGAGGACCAGGGGTTCGGCGGGCAGAGATGCCGGGGCCCGGCCCGCTACCCCGGAAGGTCACCCCAGGCCTGAGGGCCCAGAGTGTGGGGTGTGGGACTGGCTCGGCAGCAGGGACACGGGCCACACGTGTCCCCACTCCTGGCCCGCAGACCGGCCCCCTGTCCCGAAGATGGAAGGCTGTGTGCTGCAGACACGTGCATTCCCCAGGATACAGGGAAAACGCCCCGCAAGGCAGCTCTCCTTGGGGGACCCGGTCGCGGGCCCCTGGCTTTCCTGGGAGCACACGCGGGCCACCGGCTCCCCACCACACCCCTGAGCCCCAGCAGGGTCCACATCGGTGCCTGCCAGGAAGAAGCCAGCGTAGCAGTGAGGCCCAGGGGGCCCACAGGACAGCCCTGGGCCCCTCTGCCGAGCTGACGGCCGAGTCCTGAGTCCCATGAGGCAGCTGACTGCAGGTGGCCCCGAAAAGGCCAACTCTGGCCGGATAATCAAGAATGCTCATGACGCGCGTCCTCACGGCCTCCTTTCCACATGTATCAGGCGGGCTCTGCGCCCGGGCCCTTCTGAGACCGGGCTCTGCACTCCGGAGGGGCTTCATGGTGTCCTCTGTCCTGTCGCAGCCCCAGGTCAGCCTTTCCCGGGTTTGTGAGCACGTTCCAGGCTGCAGACAGGCGTCTTGTGAGAGGAAGGAAGAGAACACTCGCTTTTCCATCGCCCGAAAGCGGCTGCAGCCCAGCCCTCGCTGTGAACCCCACTGGCGCCCGTCCTCGGGGCGGGCGGGCACAAAGGGCGGCACCCAGGCCCCCCCACCGGCCCACCCCAGACCCACAGAGGCTGACAGAGATCCCGACGGCTGAGACCCCTCTGGGGCCACGGTGCCTGCCCGCCCCGACGGGGAGGCCGGGCGGCCGGGCGGCGCCTGCGGCTGGAGACCGCCACGCGTCCTTGTCCTCCTCCCCGGCTGCCTCAGAGGGCCTTGGCACTGGCGGGGTGCGCCGCGTGGGGGGCGGGCTTCGGGGGATGGCGGGCGAACGCGTAGGCCTGTCCCAGGATGGCCAGGTCCACCAGCACCTGCAACAGGCCACACACGGAGAACTGCAGGGGCGCGCCGTTCAGCAGGAAGTAGGCGGTCTTGAAGGCGTCCCCGCTGGTCCACATGAACACCATCTTGATGCTGCAGAGACACCAGCCAGGGGTCAGGAAGCAAAACGGGGCTGGGGGCTCAGCAGACGGGGCAGTCGGGGGACACCCGGCCCCAACCCGTCCCTCCCATCCCTCCCATCCCTCCCATCCTCGCCATGAGGGCCCTGCATGCCCCGCCACGGGGACAGGGAGGCCCTTCGGCCAGAGGGGCCTCAGCTGTGCGGGGCAGGAAAAGGCCGACACAGCGGTGGGGCCCCCACAGCCTCACAGGTGCTCTGCCCCTCGCGGCTGCGGGCACGTCTGTCACGTGCCCCTCAGGAGACTCGCCGTGGCCTTAGCACAGGGGAGACCACCCCTCCCCACGCTGCATCCCAGGGAGTCGACCAGGCAGGGGCAGCAGCCACAGCCACAGGACCTCAGGACGGCCGCACTCAGGAGCCACAGGAGCCTTGCCCAGGACAGGTGGTGGCCCCCTCAGCCTCAGCTTTCCCCTCCTGGCCGCGGAGCCCCCGGTCTGCACCCAGGGGACAAAAGCAGGGGCTGCCAGGAGAAGCGGAGCAAAGCCGGCCACTCTCGGAAATCCCTGCCCGGCCAGACCCCCCCCCCCCCCCCCCCCCGCCACGTGAAAGCTCACTGGAGGGTGATTCCCTTCCTGGTCACGGACGCCGACCCCCCTCAGACACCTCAGACCCGTCTGTAGGGGGACAGGGACCCTTGGTGAGTAAAGAGGGAACTGCCCACAGCCCACATGCACACCACCGAGCCCTGGCTCCCCGAGCGACGAGCGGAGCACCGCTGTGCCTTCCCGCGTACGCTATGTTTAAATCGGACCACCTCCGCCAGCAGGCCGAACCTTCTCCAACCAATGAAACCAGGCCACAGGGTTTGGGGGTGGTGCCACCAGGCAGCAGGAAGGACGGTGAAGTTCCCCAAGCAGACAGGGTGCCCGTCAGAGCCGCAAGCACCAGACCGAGAAGAACTTACGTCGAGGGCGAGGCAGGCGCTGGGCTCTTGCAGGTGGGCACTCCTCCACCCCGGAGCCCTGGCGTTCGGACAACCTCAAGCCCCAGGCTGGTTCCGACAGAACCGGGGTGAGGAGCCCCGTCTCCTGAACCCCAGCGCATGGAGGCAGCAGGCGCTTAAACACGGCTCTTGGTCCCATCCTCCGCCCGCTGAAGTGTCACACTGGCCATGCAGGACCGAGGGAAGCGGAGAAAACAGCCTGAGGTTCTCGGGGACGGTCGCTGGGGAAATGGCCTAAGGCCGAGCTCCACCCAGCTTGTCTGTGGGCAGGCATCCACGTCCAAACAGCCCACGGATACATCTCACTTGGCCTGTAGTGTTGGCTCACGTAGTATTTCAAAATGTTTGTTCTGAGTTAGCTGATAACTAATTCTGCATTTTGAAAATCCAGATTTATTATATATAACAGATCTTTTTCTGGCTGCTTTCCACATTTAACGTTGGTTTTTAGCAGATTGTGATGTGATACATGTTTGGGATTTGCCAAACGTCTGAAATCTGTGTTTACCTAACATCAAATTTGGAAAATTTTCAGCCATTATTTAACTATTTTTGTCTGCTCCACACTCCTCTCCTAAACTCAGACGACATCAATGTTAGATCTTTTGGTGCTGTCCCTACGTCCACTTTTACCCCCAGTTTTTCTCTGTTGTTGAGAATGTACGATTTTTATCGATCTGTCTTCAGGTTCAGACTCTTTCTCCTGTTACCTTCATTCTGCTACTGAACTCACGAAGTACATTTTTATTTGGTTGTCTGTATTTTTTAATTTAAGATCTTCTATTTGGTTCTTTCTTATAGCTTCCACGTCTTTGCGGAGATGTTCTGTTTTTCATTCATCTCCAGAGTGTCTGCTCTCGCTCTCTAGAGTGGTTTCCAGTGACCGCAGTGCCTCTGTCACCTGGTTCACGGTCCTTGTTGTCAGCTGGTTCCCGTGTCCTTTGACAGCTGCTGAGATCTTCCCGGTTCCTTCATATGTTGAGTCATTTTGGTTTGTATCCTGGACATTGTTAACATATAATGAGACTGGATGCCTTATTAAACCCTATGGAGAATGTCGGGTCTTGTGTTCTAACAGCAGCTGATGTGGGCTGCAGGTCAATTCAGCTCAGTTTTCAAGGCCTCGGCAGAACCACCTGGGTCCGGACTGTGCAGGCAGCACTCAGTGGCCGGGCTGGGATGTGGGTGGTGGTCCTCCCCAACATTCAGTTTTCAACGCCTTTGGGATGTAGGTTAGGGCCAAGTCCATGCATGCATAGCTTGGCGTGAGCCCAGGAGTCACACGCAACTTCACAGGATCCCTGTCCCAAGATGTTCCTGTCCATCTCCCTGACTCTGTGCCTCGGGGACACTCCTTTCCCAGGTCCTCTGGCTGGAAAGCCAGGGCTTTAGTGTCCAGGTCCACGTGGTGGCAGGGTGGAGGGAAAGAGCCACAGGATTCCCCTTTACTCTCAGGGGCAGGTGTCTGTCCAGCCACCGCTCACACGGCCCCAGCTCGGCAGACAGCCCTCAGGATTGGGACTTGCCTGGAGCCAGGACATAAGAGCAAGGCCAAAACATCAACGACAACAACCTCGGGCGTCTCCTCACTCTCTGCCCTGGAGGGGGCCCTGCCCCACGCTGGGACCAGTGGAGGAGGCCCCTCGTGGAGCTCTTTCCACCCTACCCAGGGCACAGTGCTGAGTTCCAGGCTGGCAGAGATGGACGGGAAAACGGAACTCAGGTCAGTCATCCATGTGTCAAGTTGTGGTCTCCTTCCCGTGACCTGCCCACGCCGGCTGACTTCTTGGAGTCCCCACAGCTGCTCCGTGCCTTCTGTCCAGGCCTGCAGTTGTGCTCAGGGGGAGAGACGGGCTTGCCCCGTGCAGCCTCGTGGGAAAGATCCGAGATTGGAAGTTTGGGTCTGCATTCTGCCACTGGCCACCTTCCCCAACTGGTCCCTGTGGACATCGGACCTAGTCCATCCTGGGCAGCATGGCTGAGGAGCAAGAGGGACGGTGCTGGCTGCTGTGACATTTCCCATGGGGATTTGTCACCTGCGGTAATCAAAACCCTCCACTTCCCACCCCGTGCCTCTCTCTCGGTCTGAACTGTCCTGGTCTGGAGCACCAGCTGGGGATGTCTGCCTGTGGGTGACTCGGCATCATGGCTCAGGGCCTCAGTGGGGCTGCAGGGCAGGGACTTGGGCTAATGGCACCCTTAGAACTGGGGGAACCGTGGAGATGGGGGGCACAGCACGGAGACGAACTGAGTGAGGGAAGCGGTGTGAACGGGGGACAGAGCTGACAGCACGCGGTCCCCTCCAGGCCTGGGCTGGGCCACCAGGAGGCCGCAGGCACCTGGCAGACTGGGGCCCGGGTGCACGGAGTGAACTGCACCGCGGAGGGCCGGCCTGTCCAAGCTGCTCACAGCCCCCACACTCACAACACCACACTTTCCGAGGAAAACCCACAGCCACAAAGCAAGCACCTCAAGGAGAAGCTCCGAAGGCAAGCGAGGTTTCTGCCATGAAGACAGGAGGGAAGCAACGGGCGCTCAGAGGAAGAGGCTCGTTCCATTCTACGGACTAAGAGCTCAAGGCACGGTCTCCCCCAGAGATACCCAAGTTTAGGAGGGGACTGAAAGACCCTCCTCAAAACACAAGGAAAGCCTAACGAGCCACAGAGACAGTTCCAGCTCAGGCAGCAGGGTCGGGCAGACGGCCGGGCTGGAGCCTTCTCAAGTGGGGCTTTGGGGTTGCAGCCAGAGCCGGAGTGACACCAGCCTGGAAAAGCCCTGTGTCCCCAGCCCCTCAGGGCCAGGCCATTCCTGGGGTGAGGGTGCCGGTCCTTTGATGGCCCCCTGGCCAGAAGCTGGCCCCTCCCTCCACTGGTGGCTCGGAGAGAGACAGGACTCCACACAGCGGCACTCCCTATGGGGCAGGCAGAAAATGCAGAGCCCCTCTGCGTCCTGAGTGCACAGGTGCACGTGCAGACGTGCGGTCACCGCTCAGACGTGAGGTCACCTGATGTAAAGAACATTTTTAGCCGCACAGACCAGACGCCTCACCCAGCCTCGGCCCTTGAGTCAGCTATGGCTCGGGGTCAGGAATGTGACAGCCTCGCTGAGGTCCCACGACCAGCCGCCTAGGTCAAATATTAACCAAGTTGTTCCCGCCCCGTCTGGTGCAAGAGAAAACCAACACCCTGAGCAATCTGCTTATCGGGAAGGAACGCCCCTGTGCAGACAGCAAGGACTCTGATGTACAAGCTCACGTTGTCACCCCAAGACTGTGTGGTGCCCTGTCCCCAAGACTCCCAGGACCTTCAGTGAGCTGTGAATTCCCATCACTTGCAGCAGCTATGGGACAGAGGAGCGAGCCGCAGAGGTCGGGCCATCACTCTTCAGTATGTCTGGGGTGTCTGGAGTGCCACCCAAGGGAGACCCCGACTCCTCCTCCTACATGGAGCCCAGGGTTTCCACAACGCAGGAAGCCCAGCTGGTCGCCTCCCAGGCCCCAGGCCATGTCCTTCCTGCTCAGGCTGGTAGCCTGGGAGCTGGAGTCCTGGTCAGGCCACCAGCCCCTCCCATACCTGGCCATCCCTACCCCCTCCCACTATTTTAATCCCAGCTCCCATTACCTCATTCTTGGCTCCTGCATTTTTTCCTCTCAGACTGCTCCTAAAATACCTCTCACCTCATCCTTGCCCTGCCCCGCAGTCCAGAAAGCCTTCCCCACAGCACACAGGTCAGGCAGGCCAAGCCCTGTGGCCTCCCCAGCCCTCCCCTCAGGAGCCCAGGCCCAGACCTTGCCCTCCTCCCACCCATCAAACTCCACCCAAAACACATCCCAAAAGAGTAGGTTTTTGTGACCTTAGGTCAGACAATGGTTTCTTGGGCATGACAACTAAAGCATAAGCAACACACACACACACACACACACACACACACACACACACACACACACAAATATGCTGGACTTCATTCAATTTAAAAATCTTTTGTGCTGAAAAGGAAAATATCACGAAAGTGAAGACAATCCACAGGATGGGAGAAAAAACTTGCAAATCATATACCTGACAGAGTTCCAGTATCCAGTGTGGATAAAGAAATCTACAACTCAGTAATAAAAAGACAAACAACCAAATTTAAAAATAAACAAAAGGTCTGAACAGCTATCTCTCCATAGACATATAAATGGTCAAGAAGCACACGAAAGGATGTTCAACATCATTAGTCATTAGGGAAATGCAAATCAAAACCACAACAAGATCCCACGTGACACCCACCAGGATAGTGGGGACGTGGGGGAGAGCGCAAGCAGGGGAGGGGCAGAGAGAGAGGGACAGAGGATCCAAAGCAGGCTCTGCATTGACAGGCTGACAGCAGCGAGCCCGATGTGGGACTCAAATTCACGAACTGTGAGATCATGACCTGAGCCAAAGTCAGACGCTCGACCAACTGAGCCACCCAAGTGCCCCCAAATTTTTAGATTTTATAAAGCCCAACATGTAGTTTTTATGTTGTTTCCTGTGCCTTTGGTGTCACATCCAAGAAATCACTGCCAAATCCAATGTCATGATGCTTTTCTCCTGTTTTCTTCTAAGAATTCCATTGCTTTAGGTCTTACATTCAGGTCTTTGATCAATTTTGAGTTAATTTTGGTATACGGTGCCAGGTAAGAGTCTAATGTCATTCTTTTGCATGTGGATATCCCATTTCTCAGAACCATTTGTTGAAAAGACTGTCCTTTCTCCACTGAATGGTCTTGGCACCCTTTCCGAAAGTCACTTAACCATATATGTAAATGTCATTCGGGACTCTCTAGTCCCCTGGTCTCTTTGTCTTTATGCCAATAACACACTGTCTTGATTAATGTACTTTTTAGTTATTTTTGAAATCTGAAAGTATGAGTCTTCTAGTTTTGTTCGAGATTGTTTTGACTATTTGGGGGTCCCTTAATATTCCATATGAATTTTAGGCCTGGTTTTTCTATTTCTGCAAAAAAAAAAAAAAAAATCACTGGGATTTCGACAGGGATTCCATTAAATCTGAGATTGCTTTGGGTAGTACTGACATTATAACAATATTGAGTCTTCCAGTCCATGAACATGGGATGTCTTTCCATTTACTTATGTCTTGAATTTCTTTCAGCAGACTGTTTTGTAGTTTTCATTGTACAAGTCTTTTATCTCCTTGGTTAAGTTTTTTTTCAGAAAAAAAAATTTTTTTAGGTTTACTCATTTTTGAAAGACAGAGAGAGATGGAGCACAAGCAGGGGTGGGACGGAGAGAGGTGGGGGGACACAGAATCCGAAGCAGGCTCTAGGCTCTGAGCCGTCAGCACAGAGCCCGACGTGGGGCTCGAGCTCACGCACCGTGAGATCATGACCTGAGCCCAAGTCGTACGCTCAACCGACTGAGCCACCCAGGCGCCCCTCCTTGGTTAAGTTAATTTCTAAGTATTTTACACTCTTAATATTACCATAACTAGAATTGGTTTTGTAATTTCCCGAGTGTCCTGCAAGCTGCTCTTAGTGGCACTGGGGGAATTAAGCTGTTGTGTCATTTCCCACGTTAAGAAGCTTGAATCTCCTGCCTCTGGTGATGTCTGTGGACTCAGCTTCCTCTCCGTGGATCACGGCCTCCAACCTTGGGCGCTGGCAGCCTCCACTCTGGCCTGCCTCTGACCCATGGAGAGTTCTTTCCCATCACAGAAGTTGAACTTGGAAAATTGAGACAATGTTGGATTCAGCTGCCCGGGTATCCCCTACATGCCGGATACAGTAAGTTGCCTACAGGATCCAACCAGTAAACAGTGACGGTGCAGGTGCAGCAAACACACGGGTACAGGCAGGTGGACTTGGAAGCAGCAGGTGTGGGATCAACATGAGCCCACTTTGAGCACGCTGTGGCCACAAATCAGGTGGTCAGCCTCAGTGAGTCCGCAGGTGCCGAGGGTCCCCAGGGAGGGGACGCCACGCCCCGGCCACCGGACAGGCCTCCCGCCGCACATTCGTATCTGAAAGTGCACACTAGTCGTCTTCTGTCTTGCTTCAGTGGAACAGACACCCATCCAGGGAGAACTGGGTAGGGAAGGGCCTGTAAGCCGCATCACGGGAGAGGGAGCCAATGCACCTGAGGAGGGTGAGAAGAGGCCCCCAGGGAGGTAGGGCCACGATGCTGCCTTCACACGCACACGACCACCCTGGGAGGGGCTGAGGCTCTGCATGGATCTAGGCAAGAAGGCATGAGAGGTTCAGGTACTACCACAGCCCTCGAAGAGAGCCCTGCACAGCTGTAAGTGCTGCACGGGGAGGGAGCTCCCCATCGCAGGGAGCGAGCGAGTGCCAGAGGAACGACCAGTAGGAATGGCGAAGATTCTGAACCAGCCAACCCGGGGGGCCCCCGGGATTCCAACGGACACCCCGTTCCAATGGCACAGGTGACTCTCATCGGGCCAGGCCAGGGGAGGGCCCTACCCAACGCCTTCAAGACTGGCGCCCCAGCGGCCTCCCGTTACTCGGAGGACATCTGAAGTCACGGATGGCATCGGCACACCTGCTCCGCCGTGACAAGAGTGAATCCCATGACACAGGGCCCCCACCGCTGGGTGCACCTCTGTGCTCCGCAGCCGGAGCGCTGTCCCCTCGACCCCCTTCTGCCCTCGGCACGTCCCTCCCACCGTCATGCTTCGGGTCCAGCCTGAAAGAGTGGCGCTCAGATCCTGCACCGCACACCTGCCTCGCGAGAGGGCCGTGGCCTCCCCCAACCCGTCCCGCACTCGCGTCTCTGCTCACACACCCAGACGTCAAAGGGCCAACGCGTTCACACCTAAACTGCTCCTGACCCGGCGGTTTCACAAGCGTGACCGAAAACACGGCAGCCGTGTTCGCGCACGTTCCGTTCTTACCAACTCGGAGGCACTGGCACCCCTGGGTCCAGCGAGAGCCGCGGGGGCCGCCTACCTCATTCCCTCAGTGGACCGGTGGCGATGGTTGCGGTAGAGCTGTGGGACACCCAGCATGGCCTCGGTCAGCACGGCCAGGAAGCCCAGGGTCTCCACAAACAGGGCCGAGTCGATGGACAGGTACGTGATGCAGCCCGCCACGCCCGTGAAGACCACAACACACTGCACGTAGTCCCCGAAGCTGCTCCAGTGCCAGAAGTGGCGAGGGTCAAAGTCTAGGGCGAGAGGCGAGACAAACGTAAGCCAGGCGCACGGGCCAGGGCACCGTGAGGCGAGGACGTGAGCGGAGCGAGGAGGTCAAAGTCAACGGACGTGAGATGGACGTGGGCCGTGGGGCTCCGTGTGCTCTTGGCAGGGCCCTTGTGAGGGAGCTTTGATATCAGTCACCGTAAGGACGTTAAAACCCTTAAATCCTGTGATAGCATAGTGCAGGGGTTGTACCGGAGCCTCTGAAGCCTCTTCCCTGGGTTAGGATCCTCACCCCTTCCTCCACAAGTGGATCAGTTAACCAGGTGTCTTGGTGTCTTCAGGTGTGAAAGAGGAGTAAGGTAACCTACCTCCTATGGTTATTCTAACGGTTACGTGAGTTAATCTTACAAACCCGATGAAGTGCCCAGCCCATAATAAGGGCCAATAAAGGTATGTACTTATCATCACTACACAGTCGATCGAATGTTATCGTTCGCCTGACAGATAGATGTGTCCCGCAGAAACCAAATCCATAAGCACTCACAAATCAGCAAACTACGTGAAGTTCTTGGGCTTTGGCAGATAAACACAGGAGGTCCTGGGGACAGAAGCGGCGTCAGGGCAGGTCAGGGAAATGGGGATAAATAGAAAGAGAGCTTGAGGGTGCGGGATGCACCCGATCCTGGCCCAGCCCTTAGAATGGCAGGATCTGGAAGCCAGGGCGCCCTGCCAGGAAAATGACCCAGCAAGGGCTGCAGGCATGGGCGCCAGTACGGGGCGGCGGGTCCGGCCCTCCAGGGCCCGGGAAGTGTCGGCAGGGAAATATTCAACCTGCACACGTGTGCCTGTCCTGCCGGCCCCGTCCCCCCACCCCTTCCGGCTCCATTCCCTCACTCTGTGCGAGAACACTGCCCAGAGTCTGAGCTAGAAAGGGGGAGCGCGGGCAGGAGGCGGGGCATGGTTTGCAGGTGTGACGTCACACCAGAGTGGGGGTCACCTCCTAGAGCAGGGCAGGGTATGAGCCAGGCTTGCTTCAGGAACAAACCCCAGCTGTAACACGGGGGTGGCCTGAGCGTGCAGGGGAGCTGGGGGCAAACACTGAGGTGTTCCCTACAGAGAATATGAAGTCATGAGAGGATGTGACAAGAGGGCGGAACTCAGACCCGGATGAAGTTCCTGACTTTGTGCCCAAGGAGTGGAAAAAACGGTCAGACCGAGAACCTGGGCCAGGACAGGGATGGACTACGAACAGGCGAGCTGAGGACACCAGGTGAGGTCCAGGGGGCTTTAGGAAACAGGGTCTGAGGTCAATCGGTCACAAGCCTTTCTCTTTTAGGTTCTCAAGGAGCAGGTCAACTGGCAAATGACTAACAGAATACCTTTATTACAAAATTTCTGAGAAAAGACTGAGTCCGGACCCTTACCTAAGCAGACACAAAAATTATCTCAAAAAGACCTAAACATGAGAGAGAAAACGGTAAGACTCTCAGCAGAGAACACAGAGGGAGAGCATCAGGACAGTGGATCTGTCAACAGCTCCTTAGATATGAGAACAAAAACACAGCAACAGAAGAGAAAATAGACCAATTCGACTGTATCAAAATTATAAACTTCTGTGTTTCTAGGAAAAAAAAACTCTTTGAAATTATTGGTCTTGGCAACGATTTTTGGATAGGACACCAAAAATGCAAAGCAAAAATAAACAAGCAGAACTGCATCAAACTGAAAGGCTTCTGCAGAACAAAAGAAACGACCAGCAAAATGAAAAGGAGACCAACAGAATGGGAGAAAATGTTTGCAGACTGTCATGTTATAAGGGGTTTATACCCAAAATATATGCAAAACTCATACAACTCAGTAGCCGAAACAAAAAACAAAAACGAAACAAAACAACCCAATTAAAAACTAGAGGACTAGAACACGTATTTTTCCAAAGAAGACATACAAATGGCCAACAGACACATGAAAAGAGGCTCCACATCACTCATCAGGGAAATGCAAATCAAAACCACAATGAGATACGATCTCACACCTGTCAGAATGGCTAGAATAAAAAAAAAAAAAAAAAGGGATCAGCGTTGGTGAGGATGTGGAGAAAAGGCAACGCTAACTGGGGCGGCCACTGTGCACAACAACATGGAGGTTCCTCAAAAAATTAAAAAGAGAAACACGTGATCCAGCAATTCCCCTCTGGGCATTTATCCAAAGGAAATGAAATCACTATCTTGAAGAGACATCTGCACCCCACATTCACAGCAGCGCTATTTACAATAGCCAAAACATGGAAACAACCTAAGCGTCCACACCAAGAGATGAACGGAGAAAGACGACTGGTGTATATACATAATAGACTATTATTTAGCCATAAAAAAGGGAAATCTTGCTTTTGTGGCAATATACATAGACCTTGAGAACCTTGAGCATAATGCTAAGTATAATCAGTCAGAGAAAGACAAACACTGTGTATTCTCACTCATATGTAGAATCCAAAAAAGCCAACCTTGTAGAAACAGAGCAGAATGGCGGTTGCCAGCACTGGGGGTGGGGGACGGAGGGAGATGTTGGTCAAAGGGCACAGACTTCCAGCTGTAAGATGAATAAGTTCTGGCATCTAATGTACAGAATGGTAACTATAATCAACAATACTGTATTACACACTTGAACGTGGCTGAGGCACCTGGCTGGCTCAGTCGGTGGAGTGTGCGACTCCCGATCTCGGGGTCATGAGTTTAAGCCCCATGTTGGGTGCAGAGTTTACTTCAAAAAGAAAAAAGGAAAAAAAGAAAGGTGTTAAGAGAGTAGATCCTGGGGTGCCCGGGTGGCTCAGTCAGCTGACCACCTGATTTCAGCTCAGGTCACGATCTCACGATTCGTGAGTTCGAGCCCCACAGGCTCGCTGCTGTCAGCACAGAGCCTGCTTCGGATCCTCTGACCTCCTCTCTCTCTCCCCCTCCCCTACTCATGCTCTCCCTCTCCCTCAAAAATAAATAAACATTAAAAAAAAAAGTAGATCTTAAATGTTACCTCCACCAAAAAAAAAAATTAAATAATGTGAAGGGATGGAAGCATTAATGAACCTTACTGTGGTACTTATATCACAATATATAAGTGTGTTAAGTCATCACATTGTACATCTTAAATAGGTTATATGTCAATAATACCTCAATAAAGCTGAAAAAATGAAATTTTTTAAATAGTTCTGTTTCAAATAACATAATCAACAGAGTAAGAAGGTAACCCATGCAATGGGAGAAAATATTTGTGAATCAGATATCCAATAAGGAACTTGTATCCAGAATATATAAAGAATGCTTACAACTCAAAAAAAAAATTTTTTTTACGGGGCAACGTAATTGAACAGACATCTCTCCAAAGGACATCTATAGATGCCCAATAAGCACATGAAAAGATATTCAATGTTATTAATCATTAGGGAAATGAAAATCAAAACCAAAATGAGATACAACTTCACAACCATTAGGACAGCTGCTTTTAAAAACAAAACAAAACAACACAGGGCACCTGGGCAGCTCAGTCACTTGAGCATCCGACTCTTGATTTCGGCCAGGTCGTGCTCTCCCAGTTTGTGAGATCGAGCCCCACGTCGGGCTCTGCACTGAGCCTGGAGCCTGCTTGGGATTCTCTCTCTCCCTCTCTCTCTGCCCCTCCCCAGCTCGTGCTCGTGTACTCGCTCTCTCTCAAAATAAATGAAAAACAAAAAAACAGAAACAATTGTTGGCAAGGACAGGGAGAAACTGGAACCCTGTGCACTGTTGGCGGGTATGTGAAACGGTGCAGCCGCTGTGGAAAACAGTATAGAGGGTCCTCACAAAATTCAACACAGAATCACATGACCCAGCAATTCCACTTCTGGGGATACACCCAAAAGAACTGAAAGCAGGGACTCAAACAGATATTCGTACAACCATGTTCACAGCAGCATTATTGGCAATAGCTGAAACACAGAAGCAATTCAGGGTCCACCAACAGGTAAATGCATAAGCGAAATGTGGTCTGTACATACAGCGGAGAATTATTCAGCCTTAAAATGGAAGAAAAGTCTGCAATGTGCTAAAACATGGATGAACTGAGAGCATGATACTGAGTGAAATAAGACAGGTACAAGAAAGAAGGGAAAGCAGACCCCTACTGCTGCCCAGGACAGCGATTCTAACAAAGCAAAGGTGGCAAAAGGAACAGCCAATCGGTCACCACTGCTTCCCAAAGGAAGGGTGAGGCATCCTTCCACTCTGGCAAAGTCCAGTGTCGAGAGGAGGAAGAAAAACCCACATCAGATGGGTAGTCACACATATAAGCAGCTAGGAGCGGTTAAGGGAATACAAAAGCCAGGAAAATGAAAACTGAGCTGCCACTCTTTTTCCAGTCAAGATGGAACAACAGAGACCAGACTTACTGTCCAAATAGCCACAAACTGGGCAAAACAGACGTCTGCAAAACACTGGACACGAGGCAGTAAAGGACAGGGATCTCTAGGAGATGCAATACAGGTGAAATGAACCCCAAACTGCCCCAGGTTCGGCCTGGAGTTTCCAGGGTGCAGAAAATGAAGTGAGAACCAGGCCAAGCCCCCAGAAACCCACAGTGGGGAAGACAGAGCTGGGTCTAGGACACGAGGCGGCTGGCGTTTGCAGGACAAAGCAAGCACCGATCACAAGACCGGGCAAAGAACCACCGAAAAAGGTAAGCATTCACAGGGTGTAGCATTCCCAAAGGGCCAGGAGCAGTGTCTTCCTTTCAGCCAGAATGGGAAACCTCGAAATTCACAGGGCTTTAGGTGAACATTGCTTCAGCAGTGGGGAGTAACTAGCCCAGGCTGAGCAATGCTCCCACCTAACTCATCTTAAAAGCAAGATCTAAAAAGATCACACTGTTTACAAGTTACTTAACCACATCCCCAGAACAAAGCTCACAAATATTTATAGAAACTTAAAAATATTCAGCAGATAGCAAGGTAAAACTCACAATGTCTGACATCCACTCAAAAATTACCAAGCATGTAAAGAAACAGGAAAATGTGATCTATAATGAAGAGACAAATAGACCAACTGGAAAAAAAAACAAAAAAAAAATTGGAACCAACATGAATGTTAGAACTGACAAGGGCCTCAAAACAGTTATTATAACTATATTCCATTTGTTCAAAAGTTAGGTTGGGATACAGAAAATTATATACATATTTTTAGACTCTACTCCCTCCCAAAAAAACCATCTAGGCATAAAAATCACAACATCTGAGATGAAAAATGAATATATGGATGGGGTTAATATCAGATTAGATGAAGAAGAAAAGATTAGGAAACTTGAAGACATAGGAAGAGAAATTGCAAAATATAAAAGAAAAGAGAATTTTTTTAAAAAATAAAAAAATAAAAATTAAAAAAAATAAAAACAAATAAATAAATAATTTTTAAAAATAAAAATAAATTAAAAAAAAAAGAGAAAAGAACTTTTTAAATCAACCGAGCATTAGTAAGCTGTGGAACAACTTCAAAGCACATAATATTTGTGTGATTAGAGTCCCTGAATTTCAGGGTTGGGGGAAGGCAGAAAAAAATTGCTGGAGGAAAAAAAGGGCCAAAATCTTCCCAAATTTTATGGAAACGTTAAGTCATAAATCTAAGAAGTGCAACGGATCCCAAGCACAAGAAACATAAAGAAAACCACACCAGGGCACAACATAATCAGACTTCTCACCAAAACCAGTAATAAGAAGAAAATTATAAAGGCAGCAAGAAAAAAGGATATATTACATACAGAGGAACAAAGAAGAATAATGTCAAGTTGCTCATCAGTAGAAGACAAGACAGCAAGGGAGCAACGTCTTGAACAGACTGAAAAAAAAACGTGTCAGCTTGTAATTTTATACCTAATGAAACTATTGTTCAACATGAAGGCAGATAATGAAGATTTTTTTTTTCACATTTAACAGCTTAAAAAGGCCGGTGGCTTCGGGTCCCTCCACTACCGTGAAGAGTCCTTGTGGCTCCTTGTTGACCTAACATAGTGAATGCAGTTAGCCCAGGAGGCTAGCCCAACCCGCTACAAGGGTCATTCCCACCTACTAGGGTTGCCGGGACCTCTTGCCCTCCTTCACCAGATTTTCAGCTACTGATGTTACAAACAATAAAATAATGGAGCATAGAGTTGAGGGAAAGACTTAAACCAGATTTCTCTTCAATCAGTTAAAAAATATGGATCCTGAATCACAGGGACCACAGATTATCAAAGTGACACCTCTTCAACAAATGTTTGCCTCTCGTGCTGGAGCTATCCTGACATCACCAATGGTAATTCCTCTGGATGTTGTGAAGTTTCAACTCCAAGCCCAATGCAACCCATTCTCCAAAGGAAAATGTTTTGTGTAGAGTAATGGACTTATGGATCATTTATGTGTTTGTGAAGCGGAAGGCAACAAAGCATGGTATAAGAAGCCAGGACGTTCCCATTGGATGCCTTTTTGAAAACCATTCGAAATGAGGGCATTAAATCCCTGTGGAGTGGCTTTCCCCCTACTTTAGTGATGGCAGTTCCTGCCACAGTCATTTAGTTTACCTGCTATGATCAATTAACTAATTTTCTGAAATCAAAATTAGGAGAAAATAAAAGTCATATACCAACTGTTGCTGGAATTGTTGCCAGATCACTGTACTGGTATAATTATGAAGTCTTAAAGAAGCCGCCGTGTGTGAAATCTAGTTTATATGAACCAACATTCATGATCCACTTTACTTCTGGGGTAGTCTTGGTTATACTTCCGGGGCATCGTCTGGTTATACTTCTGGGGCATCGTCTGGTTTTTCTGCAGCTATCGCAGCTTTGCCCTTTGACGTGGCAAAAACACAAAACTTTGGATATGTGAATGTCATAAAAAAAGACAAACTTTGGATATGTGAATGTCATAAAATTTCTCTGCCTCTGCATATGTCAACGTGAACTATCATGAAGAACACTGTTGCTAAGAATGGGTTTGCAGGATTATTTACAGGACTCATTCCCCGTTTAATTAAAACTCTTCCTGCCTGGGCCATTATGATCAACACCTATGAATCTGGGAAGGCTTTTCCCAGAAGCAAAATGCTCTAAGACAGCAATACTAGTGATGCTGTTTCAACCTGAAATAACAACCAAAGCCAAATAATAAGTTGGAGACTCTTAGGCAAGAACCCTTTCACCATTATCTTGAAATGATTTTATTATTTTCTATTTTATAATTTAAATAAGTAGTAATTTCTACTTTGCCTCTAAATCATAATCCTAATTAAAAATAAATTTTGTTACTCTAATTTTTGAGATATTGAGAACGGTATTCCAGAAATCACAACCATTAAATGTTCTCGTAAAGAAAAGAAAAATTATTCCTTAGCGCTGAAAGCAATAATCTGAGAGTTTCATAACTGAGAATGTTTCGGATATATCATAATACTTTGAATTGTGTGCTGAATGATGTAGAGAGTCTGGAAGAAAAATGCCCAAGTCTTTTATGCACACTTACATCATATACATAGATATTTAGGTATTTCAGCAAAGTATATAATAGATAGCAGGCTTTAAATAACATTATTCGCATTTACCAAATAATACCTATTAGATACCTTCTTTAATTCAAATGCATTAGTTTTTTTGTTTTGTTTTGTTTTTTAACTTCCTGTTGCTATTTTAAGGCTTCACCAGAGTTAGGATTTCTTCACTCAAAGGTATGGCTATTTTATATCTTTATGAACCAAAATTAACTGTTTATATGATACAGATATTTTTGATAATTAAAGACTCTGTATAATGTTAAACGAAGTCCTTTGGACAGAAGGAAAGCGACACCAGATGGAAATACAGATCTAACATCTTCAGTTTAGATATGGTAACTAAATGGATTGGGGCACCTGGGTGGCTCAGTCGGTTAAGCATCTGACTTCAGCTCAGGTCATGATCTCACAGTTCATGAGTTCGAGCCCCATGCTGGGTTCTGTGCTAACAGTTCAGAGCCTGGAGCCTGCTTCAGATTCTGTCTGTCTGTCTCTCTCTCTCTCTCTCTCTCTCTCTCTCCCCACTCCCCTGCTCACATTCTGTCCCTCTCTCTCTCAAAAATAAATAAACATTAAAAAAATTTTTTTTTAAGATATGGTAACTAAATGGGTAAATGTATTTGATTTTTCTTCTTATAACTTAAATCTCTTTGATACACAATTGACTATCAAACAAATTTAAGAAACAGTAGCGTTTTAGCATATATAAAGCTAAATACGCCAAACAATCACAGGGACAGGAGGGGTCAGTGATGCCCTGCAGGTGAGGTTCTCAGCAGCATGTGCAGGTGGCAGGACGTCACTTGAGGCAGACAAAGGTAAAGGTGGACCATAAACCCACAGCAAATGCCCATCAACACGTGAATAAAGAAAGAAAACTTAAAATTAGGAAAGAGAGGGGCACCTGAGTGGCTCAGTCAGTTAAGTGTCTGACTCTTGATTTTGGCTCAGGTCATGATGTCACGGTTCGTGAGATCAAGCACCACATTGGGCTCTGAGCTGACACTGTGAAGCCTGCTTAGGATTTTCTCTCTCCCAATCTCTCTGCCTCTCTCCCACTCGTGCTTGATCACTCTCTAAATAAATAATGTTTTAAAAAATTAGGGGGCACCTGGGTGGTTCAGTCAGTCGAGCATCTGACTCTTGATTTTGGCTTAGGTCATGATCTCAGGGTTATGGGATCAAGCCCCATCAGGCTCCACACTGAGCAGAGAGCCTGCTTAAGATTCTCTCTCTCCCTCCACCCCTCTCCCCCACTTGCATGGTCTCTCAAATAATAGATAGATAGGTAGATAGTAGATAGATAGATAGATAAATGTGTTAGAAGGAGAACTCAAAAAGAAATTAGGAAAGAGAAATTAGAATATATTTTGAACCGACTGAAACAAAAAAGCTACATCCAAGTTGAATGCAGTGCTGGGAAAGACTCGCGGCTGCACGCATGGCCCTCGATGCCCACACTGGAGGGCAAGCACACTGGGGGGTGAGCAGCGAACAAAGTAAACCCAGAGGAAACAGATAAAGGGAAATAAGAAGGATAACAGAAACCAATATACAGAAAACAGAAAAATAGAGAAAATCAATGAAACCAAAGCTGGTGCTTGGAAAAGATCAATAAAATGGATCAACCTCCAGCCAGAATGATTAGGAAAAACAGAAAAGGTGTGAATGTGCTCCCAATGAAAAAGGTAATACACATGACCCTATATCCATTAAGACGCTGAATTTGAATTAAAAACTTCCCACAAAGATAACGTCAGGCACAGAGGGCTTTCCTAGGGAATTTTATCAAATATTTGAAGAAGAAAAAATAACAATTCTCCAAAAACTCATCTAGTAAATTGAAAAGTATGGGATAATTCCCAACTCATTCCATGAAGCCAGCACTGCTCTGACACAAAAACCAGATAGAGGTGCTACAAGAAAACTACAGACCAATATCACTCATGATCATAGATGTAAAAACTCTGAACAGACTTCAGCAAATAAAATCTAACAATATATAAGAGGGTTAGTATATCATGACCAAGTAGGGTTTATCCCAGGAATGCAAGGCTGTGCCAATGTCCATAAATCAACCAATGTAATGCACTATATCATACTAAACTAAAAAAGAAAAACACAGGATCACATCAGCAGATGCAGAAAAAAAGCATCTGACAAAATTCAACATTCGGTCCTGATAAAAATCCTCAACAACTGAAGAATAAAAGGGAACATCCCCAACCTGTGAAAAAAACAACCCCACACAGAACCTGCAGGCAACAATCGTCCTCGTGGGGAGCAGCGAATGCCCTTCCCTAAGATCAGACACAGGGCAAGTGCATGCACCACCTTCTGCCCGAAGCCACACCCGCCTCACTGTGGCGAGTAAGCAAGAGAAAAGAGACAGAAATTTAGAAAACAATACCATATATGATACCCTCAAAAAGTATGAAATACTTAGGGATAAATCTGACAATGTGCAATACCAGTACGTGAAGACTGGGAGGGAAGCAGTGGTGACATTTTAAAAAACGTAAATAAACGGAGACACACACAGTGCTCACGTCCAGAAGTCTCAATGTTGTATGTGTAAGAGTTCCCAGAGCATCCCCAGGCCTGACGATTGTTCTAGAAGGACTCACCCAGGATGAGCTTAATTCCTCCAGCAAAGAACTATCGACAACGTGTGAAACGTTGTCGACCAAGGAAGCTCATTAGAGACTCAAGGCCCGGAGTTTTCATTGGGTGCTGGCCATGTAGACGCTCTCTGCCTGGCACATACCAAAATCCCAGACTTCCAGAAGGGAAGCAGGTGTTCAGTGTCTACCATGTCGGGCCAACAGTCCCGGCACAGAGAGCCACTCCACCGGTTCTGGGAATGAAGCAACGTCTCCTACAATGCAAGTTCCCGGACACCAGCCAGGGGCCAGCTTTGCAAGCAGGCCTCTCCAGAGACCACCGTTACGAGCCTGCTGTGTTAACACTTTCTGCATAATCGTAATTTTACCCAAACTAATCTAAGATCCAAGATAATCCTAATCAAAATCCTAGCATGTTTTTTGTAGAAATTGACAGATTGATTCTAAAAGCCATACAGAAACGCACAGCGTCTAGAGCAAGGTTGGAAGACTAACGCTGCCCGATCCGAAGACTTATTAGCAGGCGACAGTAATCAAGACATGTGGCAATGCCCAGGGCTAGAGAAGCAAATCAGTGCAACAGAACAGAGTTCCCCCCACCACAGAAGCTCATCCTCGACAAGCACACAAAGGCAACTTGGTGGAGAAAAGATAGTCTTTGGACAACCATACGCAAGAACAAAGCTGGGCCTGTGCCCACATCATAAACAAAATTAACCCAAAGTGGATCACAGATCTGAATGTAAAACCTGAAACTACAGTCGTACAAACATCTCCGCTAGGACACCAAAAGCACAATCCCACAAAAGAGCAGACTGATAAAGCAGACTTCTTAAAAGCTGAAAGACTTCTGCTCGCCAAAGGTAATGTTAAGGGAACAAAAAGAGCACCGACCGAAAATACTGCCGACCACACGTCTGACAGAGGACCTACGTGCAAACTAATGAAACTCAAAACTCAGGACGAACGATTTTTGAGTTGGCAGACGTGGACACTTTACCGTGAAAACACAGGATGACAGACAAGCACAGGACAAGATGCTCAACATCCTTCGTGAGACGAAGACCACAATGAGATTGCCACTACCCACCACAGACGACTGAAACCAAAGACAGGTTCACACGGTGTAGACGAGGGGGTGGGACAGCAGGAACCCACACACTGCTGGGGAGACAGCGGACGGTTTCTTAAAAAGTTAAACATGCACTTACCACAGGATCCAGCCCGTGCACTCCTAGGTACACACCCGAGAAAAGAAAGCATACGTTCACATAGAGACCTGTACCCACATGGCCACGGCAGCTTCATCTGTAACAGCCAAAAACTGGAAGTGACCTAAATGTCCACCCCCAGTGAATAAGCAGAAAAACGGCAGTACAATCAAGATGGACTAACGAGGAAGGACCCACTGACGCGCGCTGCAATGTGGACAAATGTCAGGATAATTCTGCCGCGTGAAAGAAGGCAGACAAAACAGAGTACACACCATGTGATTTCATTTACGCCCAATTCTAGTAAAGGCGACGAATGTGTAGTGATGGAGAGCAGACGGGAGCTGCCTGCTTGGGGGGGTGGGGTTACAAAGAGGAAATTTTGGGGGGTGAGAAGCACGTTGTCTCAGATCACGGGTGAAGGTTTCATGGTGAACACGTGTCTAAACCTACCCAAACCGCACACTTTAAACACGTGTTCACCTTGCACTGATCACACCGCAGAAAAGCTGCGAAAAGCCAGCTGAGCTGCCCAAAGCTCAGGGAGAAGGTTCCAGGGGCCGGGGGCGCACCAGAGCCACACAACCAGGACAACAGGGCCCCCCAGTCCTCAGGCACCGCGGCGGGGCGCCGTCCGTCCGTGACAGCAGCCCCAAGCCTCCTGAGCCCTGCCCATGGTCAACCGAATATGACGGCAGTTTTCCCCGAAGCTTTGCCGAAGCTTTATCCCCCTCCGAGATGAGACCCAGGCTACTGCCGGGTCCCAGGCCTTACCTCCCCAGGTCACGGCACTTTCCTTGGGTGGCTGGAGAGACACGCTCCAGCCCGCGGGGGACCCGAGCCCACAGGCGCCCCTCGCATGCACCCTGCCATGCGAGCCTGCCCCCTCTGCTCCCGCGGCGAGCGCCTGCGGGCTGGAGCGCTGTGTGGGGGCCCATGTCGTTCCCACAGCGACAGTGACGTGATGGTGATGGTGACACCCACCCCAGGCCACACAGCCACCCGAGGGAGCCCAGCAGCATCACCTCCACAGCCTAGGACTTTCAAGTTTGCTGCTCTCCTGCCGCCATGGGGCTCTTAGGAGCCACGTTCCCCGGACCACAGGACACACGTCCACCTCTCTGGGAAACAGCCATCAGAGCCTCTGGGCTCACATTCCTTGTCCCTCACACACGGGGGACCTCGCCTTTTCTGTGGGACCATTTCCTAACCTGGAGTTACACGGGGAAGCATCATGGCCCAGGCACACGTCCCCTCTGGTAAGGCAGCGGGTCCTCTGAGCAACTCGGACATCTGCAGGGACAGCCGAGGACACGGAGGGCTTCCCGGTTTTCCCTGACTCCGGCCTCTGTGCTCACGGGCAGAGCACTCAAAAAGCGTGTCCACGGAGCACATAACAGGGACACATGAGAAGCAGCCCAGGGTGGCCCCTGGCCCCGAGGACACCGCCCCTGACGCCGCTCCCATCACCACACCCCCTCTGCGCGCCTGGCCCCCAGTAGCACCATGCTTCCTGATTCTTCCCCAACAAGAAATTCTGGAGAGGGTGCCTGCACCCCTAGAGCCCGGCGTCCTTCCCCACACACAGTGCAGGAGGGGACTGCCCCACACGGACCTGGGGACCCTGCATGACAATCCTCACCAGTGACAAGTCTCTGCCAACAGCACCCAGGAGGTACTTCAGCGCAGAACCCCGATTACCAAGGGCTGTCCCAGATCCTTCTGCGCACAAACGTTTTTAACAAGGAAAACGACACTTGAAGGACACAGCGGTCTCTTCTTAGATTAAGGCTGGATTTTCCATAAAGCCTCCTTTTTCAACAGAACTGCAGCTCTGAAGGTTTCCACAGATCTCAGCCCATGTGCAGACCAGCTTGCCTGCGCTAAACTTTGCAGATTAGCAGCCCCCCGGCAGGACTGGCTTACTTTGCCTGCACCTGTACCACCAGATGAAGGCAGAGGGATCTAATTTCCATCTGCAGCAGAAGCGACCTGAGAAGGACCGCTTCTAAACCCGACCAGTAATTTTACCCAAGAGTGTGTGACAAACACGCTTTTGAATGTCGTTAAGGAAACAAAACAAAACAGCCGAAGCTTGAAGGAACATAAAAATAGCACCCACGGAAGCCGCGATGAGGGCAGCGGCCCCGGGCACTAGTACACCCAGCATCGTGTGCACAGTGCACACAAGCCGACCTGGAGGTCTGGTAGCGCCCTGGTGCTCTCGCCACAGCGTCACCCACCTGCAAACACACGAACCGCTCGGTGGCAAAGGGCTCCGCCGCAGAGCCTCAATCACGGGCACGCAGCAAGGCCCAGCAGGGCCAGCCCGATGGCCACGTGTGTCAGCCCCTCCCGGGCCAAAGCTCCCGCAAAGGGCAAGGGGAGTGGGGTGTGCACAGAGCGCCAAGCTCTGGGGCTCATCAGGCCCTTGGGCCCGACTCCCCAATGAGGGACCTGAGGCCAGAGGGGCCTCGTCCACTGCCTCTGCCTTCTGGATTCCAGAAGTTAGCAAAGCCTCCTTTGGGCGTGTCCTCAGCACTCCTCAGTGTGACGGCCGTCACCAGGGGACCCCAGAGGGCAGCTCAGTCTCCACCACCTGACCCCTCGTGGCACCGAGCCGGTCCCAAGGCAGTTATCCTGAGACCCCGGGGAAGACTGAGGGCTGCTGCCGGGGAAAACGCACACATCCCGGGTTTATCTCCTAAGACAGCAGCACCAATAAAAACTGAACACTTTTAACGATCTATAAAATAAACATCATTCAGCATTCCCAGGACAGTTGAAGAAGAAATATTCCTTCTGAATATATATGATTTACAATAAAATGACAACACAATTTAGAAAACGACCTAAATAGACATTTTCCCAAGGACAACGCACAAATGACCAAGAAGCTCGTGGAAAGATGCTCAGCATCACAGGTCGTCAGGGAAGTGCAATCACAGCGTCTATGACGGGAACGAAACGAGACAAGAAAAACTTTTGGTGAGGACATGGAGAAACTGGGAATGTAACGTGCAGCTGGTGGGAATATCGGAAAACGTTCTGGAAGTTCCTCAAATGACTGAACACGGAGCTACCTGTGGCCAGCAACACTCCCATGTGCGTGCCCAAAGAACTGAAACGTGCATCGTATACAGACTCGTACACGAGTATTCACAGCTGCATTATCCCTGCAGGTAGAAAGAATCCAAATGTCTTTCGATGGATGAATGGATAAGCAAAACGCAGTCTATCCATGTAGTCACAAAAGTGACAGTGAGAGAAGCCAGTCACAAAAGACTGCATCTGGTATGACTCTCTTGTGTGAAATATCCAGAACAGGCAAATCCAGAGACAGAAAACAGAGGAGTGGTTTCCCAAGGTTGGGGTCAGGGGGAAATTGGGAGGGATAGGGTTTCTTTTTGGGGTGATGGAAACGTTCCATAATTAAACCTTTTTTTTTTTTAAGTGATTTCTACACCCAACATGGGGCTTGAACTCAAACTCCAAAGTCACATGCTCTTCTGAACGAAACAACCAGGTGCCCCCAAGAAATGTTCTGTAATTAGATAGTGGCGATGATAATACAACATTGTGAAGGTACTAAAAACCACTGAATCGTGTACTTTAAGGTGATTAAAATGGTGAATTTGCTGTGAATTTTAACTCAAGAAAATTTCAAGGGTAAATTTTATGGTATGTGAATTATACCTCAAAAGACAAATTTTAATGAACAAAATAGTTTTAATGTATATGATATCTTATACAGAAAAATACAGATATAAACAGCCATGTTAGTAGTATATTTTCTAATGCTGGAGTTAAAATACTTCTTTTAAACTTCAAGTATAAGGTGCTGTCCTTTGTATCCTGGATCATTTAAAATAAATTCAGCAACCCATGCACCCATCAGGTGTGACTGATACATTGCAGTGAATTAAACCAAGCGGTAGGGAGAGAAAAGTGGGAACTAGATAAGCAAAAATGTCAGCCAAGGATAATACCGGGTAAATACAGAAAGCATGAAATGAGATTTGCAATGAGGAACACAGAAGATGCTTTTTAAAAAGTACAGATTCCTGATCTGTATCAGATAGACCCAAACTTTTTCTACACTTCTGAGAGATTCCTATGTCCACACAATTTCATTAATAAATACTAAAATAAATTTTAAAATAAACTTAAAGAGAGTTCTGGCTTCCCTCTCAGGAAAAACGGGTGCTGTACCCGGGCACAGGGGAAGGCAGCCCCACTCTTCAAAAGGAGCCCCCGAGGTGACCCCTGCACCTGCAGTGAGTGTCCCAGGAGAGGTGCGGGTAAGGAGCCCGCGCTCCAGGCGCCGGGACAGGACACGGGAGGGCCAACCCGAGTCACACCCCCTCAGCATTTTCACAACCCGCACACCGACCAAGATGGGATGTGTTAGGTCCCACAGGGTGTTTTCTAGACAAGACTTGAAAGCAAGGAGTTTAGCGCTGAACAGATGTGTGCAGGGCGAGGGACAGGCCAGCCTCCTCCCAGCCACAGTCAGCCCTCCCTGCCCCTTAACTGCTGCTCAGAGAACGGCTGACAGCCACGAGGGATTCCTCATTACTTAAACGCCTGGAAGTCCCTACCTGTCAGGGCAGTGGCTTCCCTGGGTTGGCAGACTGACCCCTTCCTTGCCCACAGCCCATGAGGGTTCCCATTCAGCCTCACCCCCTCCAGGTTCACCGTCTGGAGAACGCAGACAGGGAATCTGCACCAGGAGACGGCGGCCTGATGGGCACAGGGACCCGATTTCTCACCCGCTGGCGTTCTGATGCTCCAAAGGCGACGAAAGAGACCTGGTCTTTCTAAGAGGATGCTGAGCAAGCCGCAGGTGAAAAGAGCAGGCACTTCGAGGAAGCTCATGAGTCAGGAGGAAAGTGCAGGAAAAACACCGCAATGCTGGCTCCAGATGCGAACAGACAGCTGTACCCAGAAGCTGTTTCCCACCGGAGCCCGAAGGGGCCGTGGTGACACTAACTGCCTCACAAGCCCCCGGCGGACCCCCCCCCGCCAGAAGACAGGCTGAGTGGTAAAGCCTTCCCTCAACTGTCACACCCCCACCCCACATGCCCCACGCACTACACGCTTCAGCCACACCAGACCACCTCCCTACCCTCACCCAGGCAGCCCCTCCCCCAAGGCCAGCTCAGACAGACCCAAGCCCCCCCATCACCAGCCTCACCACATCTGTCTTCACTTTCCCCCCTGACCCCAGTCCTCTGTCCCCCAGCCCCCTCTTTGTCCCCAGCCCCTCTCTGTCCCCAGCCTCCCTGTCTCCCAGTCCCCCCTCTGTCCCCAACCCCCTGTCTCTACTGGCCTCCCCTCTCTGAGGCAGGAGATCAGGTTAGAGAAGGCTTCCCAGGGACTGACTCTAACCACCATCCATCAAGTGTGGTGTGAGAAGGCACAGAAGCTATTTTTTACAGCCAAAGGCTCCAGAATTAGAGTCAGTTCTGTTCTGACTGCGGGAGTGGACTCCCTCCGCAGCCCGGACGGTCACCCTGATGATGGAAGCCTCGCCTTGGCCGAGGTGACCACAGCTGGCCCAGAGTCACGGCAGGAGCCTGCCCTGTGCAGTGGCCACACGAGCTGCAGACGGTACGAGAGGTGGAAGGAATCCCCCAGCTCCTTTTCCCCTCTGCTGACCCTCTGCTGAACCCGTGAAGTTTTCCAAAGAGCAAACTCTAGTCCTTTCTACCGACCCCTTCCTCTTCCTCACCAGGCAAGTCCCTTACACGGGTGCCCTCTCCTCGCCACAGCCCCCCGGCAGGCCTACAGACCTGGCCACGTCCCCAGGGGACAGCCAGCGTCGCACAAAGCCAGCTCCAGTGAAAAGGTGTTCCGGGGAGGAGCCCCTGCTGCTGGGGTCACGGCCAGTCCCTCACAAGTGCTGACACCACGCCAGCATCGGGCATGCACACACCCCAGCTGTGTGACCTTGAGACAAGGGCCTAACCTCACAGCGCCTCAGGATGCCACGCCGCCCCATGAGGTCACGCCGTCTGGTAATTAAGACCCACGGACACAGAACGAGCTCGGCCCACCCTCGGCAGCCCTCGTGGTGAAGCCACCCACACGCCTTCTTCCCGAGACACGCACACAGGTGCTCGGCCAGGAGGCCGCGGTCTCAGAGGGACCCAGGGGGCCCTGGGCACCGGCACAGGTGTGTGTGCGGTATGGCACCTCATCTCCCTCACCACAGGGTCCAGTGGGCCCAGCACAAGGACGAGGAGGCCGGTCAGTGTCCTTCTAGCCCTGGGCCCTCTGACCCACCACATGGGAATTACAGTCCCTCGAGCTGGATGGGACCCCAAGAACCTCGAATCCCAACACTTCACTGGCCGATAGAAGCAGGAGTTGCCCCGATGCTCCTCCAACGACAAGAAACCAGCATCTGGCTCCCACGGTCTACACTCCCCAGGGGCAGACACGGCTCACGGCACACGGGAGGGGCAGGTGCCAGGGACCACCCCCACCGACCAAACAAAACCCCCTTCCAGTGCCCCCAGTGACCACCCTGATGGGCATGCACACCTAGAAGGGGGCATTTTCTTGTATGTAAACTATACATGGAGACGTTTTTTAAAAACAGACCCCCTTCTTCAACCTCCATGCACTAACTCCACTCTCAGATCATGAAGACACATTTCACAGAGAAAAGGAAGCTTCCCACAGCTGCGTGGGGAGTTCCCACTGAACAAACTGCGGGGGGGGGGGGGCTCCTCTGCGTCCCCACCAGGGCAGGGGGCCCCTCCTCTGCATCCCCGTCAGGGCAGGGGACCCCTCCTCTGCACCCCCACTGGGGCAGGGGACCCTCCTCTGCATCCCCACCAGGGCAGGGGACCCCTCCTCTGCACCCCCACTGGGGCAGGGGGCCCTCCTCTGCACCCCCACTGGGGCAGGGGGCCCTCCTCTGCACCCCCACTGGGGCAGGGGCCCCTCCTCTGTGCCCCGGCGGGGCAGGGGCAGCCACCAGCCTCTGCATGGCTGAGGGACTCCATGGTGGCCCAGAGACCACGTGCTGTCACGGGATCCCGCCAATGCAGCTTCACCTCCTGTCTCTCAGCCAAGGGCTGAGGAAAGCCAGCCTGCCACCGAGGGGGCCGGGTGCCCCTCCACACAGCCCCGGGCCTCGTGGGGTCACAGAGGGCCTGGCCAGGCAGGGGCCAAGGCCAAGTGCAGCCCCGCAGCTTGTGGCCTGACCCCAGGGAGGCAGCTGGTGGTCAGTCTGCTGAGAGAACCAGTGCCTCGTCAGCTGTCTCATTCCACCCCAGGGAACGAGAGCAGCAGAGACCCCAGCCTTCCCTGAGGAGGAGACCCCTGCCCCCTCGGGTCACCTCTTAGGGCTCCATCGCAGACCCCATTAATGACGGAACAGTTACGTAACCTGGAGCGGTCCCTGCGCCTCCCAGACCTCGAAGCCCGCCAGCACCCCCGTGTGGCCTGTCCCCGCCGGTGCAGGCAAAGTCCTTCCTGCTGGAAAAACACTGCAAGAGACCACGGGGGGCCCAGGGTTCAGGCCTGGGCGCCGCAGGTGGAGGGAGGCCCAGCACCAGAGGCCACAACCACAACCAGAAGCTGTTGGAGAAAGTCGTGTGAACCACACAGCCACGGGCTCTCCACACGAGCCACGTTCAAAAGACCCCCATGTGCCCCGAGCGGCATGGGCAGTGCTGGGGGCTCTGGCCACCGTGGCCGGTCCCGGACCCCAGCTCCCGGCCCCCCCGGCCCCTGCCCCCAGATGCCCACAAACCAAGGGGAGGCTGTGAACGGAGGGCTGCCCTCCAGGGGACAGGGGCGCTCCCAGGGTCCGCGACACCCACGGTGACAAAGCAAAGCGGGCCAGCCAGGGCTGAGCTGCTGGGCGGGCCGGGGCTGCCAGCTCTGTCCTACAGGACAGGACGCCCTGATCCCGCGTGGCAGGCGGCTACAGAGCGAGCAGGGCCATTGCCCAAGGCGGGGAAGGCAGGTTCCCAGAGGGCCTCGTACAGCAGCCACAGAGACAACACGCTGCACGTGGTGGGCGCCAGGAACAGAGCCGAGCGCCCCACTTGTCGCGGTCACTCTGTGGGCCCTCACACTGCCTGGTCCATTGGTGTCCCCCGCGCCTGGGCACACAACCCCCCGCCCCCATCCCGCAGACAGGCTGTGGCTCCACACTGAACGGCTTCTGCCCCGGTGTGTGCGGCACAGGCTGGGGTCCCCGCGGGAGCGGGAAGGGGGCACAGCCGGCAGGAGAACCACCGAGGGCAGAAGTAACATGCAGACGGGGGGGGGGAGGCTGCACCTGTGGTGAGAGCCCACCCATCGGAGAGTGCAGGGCCCCAGGGTGATCCAGGAGCAAACACACACAAGGCTGCCAGCGAAGATGGGGGGACGCGTGGTCCTGCTGTGAACATGGCTCTGGGGCCCCAGCCGGCCTCTGACTGCTGTGTGCCTTCCTGGCTAGTGATCCAACCTCTCTGTGCCTGTAAAATGGGGGAATCACAGCACACTGTGCATAGGCCAGCATGAAAATTAAATGACCGATTTCCGGTAAAAGACTTAAAACAGCGTCTGGCACCTACTGAGCACTGAAAATCAGCTACCTTTAAAAACAAAGTCTACCAAACAAAATCCCCTCGCGGCCAGGGGCCACTTCCCAGGCGGCAGGTGGCCTTCACCCCTCGTAGCTTCATCCAATGGCAGTCGTGCTGTGCTGCTTCCTGAGATTAAAAGCTCACCAACCCCCCCCCCCCACCGAGCCCAGCAGGGGACCTGCCCATCAGCAGTTTCTGAGGAAGAGAACAGAAATTGGTGGGGCTCGGGGGCCAGCCCAGGCCTCTCCCTGCACTCAGGTCCCACTCCCTCAGCGCCCCCTCCCGGCCGGCTCCCCACTGGCAGAGTCCAGATCGCCGGACACACCCGCGGCACCCTGAGGTGACGGGACGTGGGGACCCAGCAGCAGGCCAACCAGACACGAGGTTTGGTCAGTGAATGAGGCACAAGGCCATGCGTCCCTGTCGTGGCCATCACACACGGGACCAGGATGAAAGACTGAGGGGGAATGGGCTCTTTACATCCTTTCAAAGTGTCCCCCAACAGGTACAAACCACCCGCAGAGGCGTGGGGGCCGGTGGAACAGCGCCGTGTGGCCCCCAGCACTGGAAGCACGGGGGACCTTCAGCCAAGCTGCCCCAGGACCCCCAGGACAAAGGTCCGGAACTGAGCCCTGGGAGCGGACGGCCAACGGCGAGGGCAGCCCTGGCGTGGTGAGGCCGCAGGCGCCAGGCTCGTGGGACCAGGCCGCGCTGTGGCCGTGGAGGCACAGGTCCTGCCTTCCAGAGGGAACACTGGAGGACGTGGGTGTCACCAAACACCGAGTCAGTAACTTGTTCTCCAACAGCTCGAAAAAACACTACCGGATTCCCACCTTAACTCTATGGTCTCTCGGAAAATTTTTAAACATTTAAAAATCAACTCTCCGTGAAAACAAAACCACCCCGGGTCAAAGTGACACTCAGCTCTCACCACACTGCTCTCCTGGAAGCTCCCCGTCCCCCGCCCCTGCCCAAGCACCTGTGCTTGTCTCTGTGACCCTGCCGAGTGCCCGCTCAATCCAGGGACACAGGGACACAGCCCTGACCTACGACCCCACGTCCCCGAGCTCACACTCCAACAAGGAATAGGGGGACGCCAGGCTCTGGGGGGGAGGGGGGGCATGTGGCACCTGTGGGGCCACCAGAGAAAGCTCAGGACAGGGGCCTGTGGGGCTCCTGCTGTGCGGGAGGGAAGCCACAGGGCAGGGGAGGAGGTGGCTTGCAACCACTCTGCCTGGACAGGGAAACAGGGTTAGCAAAGACAACAGCGCCATCTGGCTGTAGGACTGCAAACGCCCTCGTCAGCCTTCAGAGCAGTTCACTGTACTGAGCCACCTTTGCCCCATCCGCCCACACCCACCCCCACCAGGCGGGCCAGGGGACCAGCGGGCGGGCCAGGGGACCAGCGGGCCGCTGCCGTGAGACACAGATCCAGGGATCCAGATGCCCCAACCCACCCGAGGGAGCTGAGCACGACTGAGCAGTGAGCCGGAGCACTGGCCCTCACTGAAAAATGCTCTCAGAGAGGAAGCCCATCACGTCCTCGCGGCTAACCCCCCAGCAGAGGTGAGCCCGTCTTGGGCTCTGTGACGGGCTGGCCTTTCTGGCATCCCTCAACTGCAGCAGCCTTTTCCTTTTATCCTACTGCATTTCTGGCTCTTTCTTTTGCTGCTAATTTCTGGTTAGTGGGCATCCTACACTGGACAAGAGGCCACAGGCTGAGGCCCCGTGCCCTGCACCAACAGTCCAGCAGGAGGCCGGTCACCCCGGCCAACAGCCCCGCAGACAAGTGCTTGGGCAGTGACTCTCCACACAAGCACCCTGGACTCGGCAGAAAGAGCAAGGGAGGCCTTGACACAGAGGGACGGGGACGTAGTTTTACCCCAAGTCAAAACAGCACCCTCACTTACAATGACAGTTTGAAGGCTACCTCTAAAAACTTAACGGAGGACATGTCCTATTCACATGAACACGAAACCAACCAAGAAGCGGCCAGGCCCCGAGTCCAGCCTTCAGGGAAGCTCCAAATAAAAACAGACCGTGCTCTCCTGGCCCGAAACATCCCGTGTAACCCCGGCTGCCAGGGCTCCGGTCGGGTAACCCAGTGAATGGGACAGAGTGGCGACGTGAGGGTCTCTGCAGACGCTCTCCCCGGCAGAATAAGAGAACCGCTGTGAACTCTAAAACACCACCATTGACAATCTCTGGAAAGTGTCCTATGGCCATACAGCAACGAAGAAACATCTACTTAAGAAAAGAGGGTTTGAGACATGACCCCGCGTGACAAAAGCTCCGCCCCAGGTGGGGCGGCCAGAGCTCCCAGTGCGGGCACAGACACTTCTCACCTCTGGCTGGGCTCCCGCTCTCCTCCTGGCAAGAAGGGCAGACAAGTCAGGGCTCCCTGCCCACCGGGACAGACACTCCACACCGGGCACAGCCAGCAGAGAGCACCGTCCTGACCCAGCTCACGGGGTTTACGGGTCCCACGGTGGGAGGAGCAGCACGCCACCCCAGCACAGGTGCCAGAGCAGGGGTTCAGAGGTTCTGTCCCGGAAGTGGGGGGTGTGAGAACAGCCAGTTCTGCAGCTCTCCCGAAAGGGACAACCTCTGCTTAGAACACAGTATGAACAAGTTCAAGCCTAAGGGCGCTGACAGAACAGTGAGGAATCTGGTACCCGAGCAATTACAGGAAGCTGGAAGCTCCACTATGGCAACAAGGGAAACAGAGACCCGGTCGACGTTTACCAGACACAAACAGCCAAGGAGAGTCGTCCTGGGGACACAGCAGTTCTCGAAGACTGCCCTCAAGACACCCCCTGGCCCCCTGCCTGGCCTCAACTGGACCAGACCTGTGCACGCCCCGGCGTGTTATCAAAACCAACAGAGCAATCAGCTAGCCATTAGAGGAGGCTAACAGGTGAGTGTGACGGCAGTGGAGGCAGATCACCCAGGGGCTTGGAGGGGACCAAGTACCTCAACCAACCACAGCCTCACCTGGGGGAGGAGAGGTGCAGAGACAGCGCTCATCCAGCCAGGTCACTAAACAAATAAGCAAACAAGCCTCCCCGCAGCCAGGGTCAGGGATCAGTGACTAGAGTTGCTACAGTATTTTGCAATACAGTTTTCAGCAAAATATTGAGAAATGCAAAGAAATGGGAAAGTGGCCCGCACACAGAAGAAAAATAAAAATAAAATAAAAAACAAAATTGCTTTTGAAAGGGAACAGCTACCAGACTTAGCAGAAATGACTTCAAAACGGTTATTATGAATATGTTCAAAGAACTAAAGGAAATCAATCATAAAGGATAAAGAAGGGCAGGGGTGCCTGGGTGGCTAGGTCAGTTGAGCGTCCAACTCTTGATTTCAGCTCAGGTCATGATCTCACAGTTCATGGGATTCAGCCCCATGTCGGGCTCTGTGCTGACAGTGAGGAACCTTCTTGGGATTCTCTCTCTCTCTCTCTCTCTCTCTCTGTCTGTCTCTCTCTGTCTCTCTGCACGCCTCCCCCCCCCCACCAAATAAATAAATAAACTTAAAAAAATTAAAACTAGAACTCCACATGACCCAGCAATTCCACTACTAGGTATTTATCCAAAGAAAACAAGAACAATAATTCAAAACGATGTGTGCACCCCTGTGTTTACAGCAGCATTATTTACAGTAGCCTAGATGTGGGTGCAGCCCAAGTGTCTACCAACAGGTGAATGGATAAAGAAGATGTGGTGTGGGGGCGCCTGGGTGGCTCAGTCGGTTAAGAAGATGTGATGTAAATATGTACAGTGGAATATTGTTCGGCCAGAAAAAAGAAGGACGTTCTGCCATTGGCAACAAGGATGGACCTTGAGGGCATTGTCAGTGAAATAAGTCAGACAGAAAAAGACAAAAATACCATATGAGCTTATTTATATGTGGAAGTCTAACAACAACAACAACAACAAAAACAAAGCCACAATAAGCCCGTGGACGCAGAGAACAGATTGGTGGTTGCCAGAGGTGGGGGATTCAGGATGGGTAAAATGGGCGAAGGTGGTCAAAAGGTACAAGCTTCCAGTTACAAAATAAGTACACCATGGGGATGTAATTTACAGGATGGTGCCTACAGTTAACAATACTGTGGGGGCGCCTGGGTGGCTCAGTCGGTTGAGCATCCGACTTCGGCTCAGGTCGTGATCTCGCGGACCGTGAGTTCGAGCCCCACGTCGGGCTCTGTGCTGACGGCTCAGAGCCTGGAGCCTGTTTCAGATTCTGTGTCTCCCTCTCTCTGACCCTCCCCCGTTCATGCTCTGTCTCTCTCTGTCTCAAAAATAAATAAACATTAAAAAAAACAACAATACTGTGTTGTACATTTGAAAGTGGCTTAGTGAGAGTAGATCTTAAAAGTCCTCATCCTAAGAAGAAAATATCTTGTAACCATGTCAGATGACTGACGTCAACTAGACTATGTACAACACACGCATTTCACAACGTACTTCACCACATATACAGTACATACGAACGTCCAATAACATACACCTGAAAGTGATGTCATATACCGATTACACCTCAAAAAATTTTAATTAATAAAGAATTGATACCAATTTTTCACAACTGAAAATGGAAGAGGAGGGAACACTTCCCATCCCCAACCTGCCTTACAAGGCCAGTACTGTCCTGATATTAAAACCACAGTCATCTCACACACACACACACACACACACACACGCACACCAATATCTCTTGTGAACATGGACACAAAAATCTTTAACACAATACTAGCAAACAGAATCCAGCATCTTATAAAAAGGGTTACACATCATGGTCAGGTGGGACGTATACCAAGAATGCAATGTTGGTTCAACATACAAAAATCAGTCAATGTAGAATAAAGGACAAAAAACACATGACCATCTCAACAGACACAGAAAAGCAGTAGACAAACTTCAACGTTGTTTCAGGACTACAACAAACAAACAACAAACTCAGAACAGAAAGGTTCTTGCTTCCGCTAATCTGAGGCATCTGTGAGAACCCACGGCTGACATCACACGTAGTGGCGAAGGGATGCCGTCTCACTCAACTCGGGAGCAAGACCAGCTCGGCCAGGCTCACCGTTGTAGCCATTTCGGACTCTAGGGTAATTAGGCAAGAAAAAGAAAAAGTATCCAGACTGGGAAGGAACAAGTAAGCGTATCTCTATTTGCGGATGATGCAATCTTACATACAGAAGTCCTAAAGAATCCACTAAAAAGCTAACAGCACCAATAAACGAGACGCACGAAGCTGCAGGAAACGAGATCGACGTATGAAAATCTATTTTATTTCTAGGAGATAGCCACATGCAATGCGAAATGAAATCAAGAAAACAATTCCGTTCGCCACAGCAGCAAAAAGAAGACTTAAAAGCGTTCGGAAACCTGAACTCCGAGCACCTCCTTGTCCCCGCCTCTCTCCTACCCTTCCTCCCTCTTTCTCTCACACTCACACAATGGACAGGTTTCTACGAACTGGTTCATGCTTAACAGTAGCAGGCTATGTGTTGGTTAGTTTGCTGGGGACGTGGGCGCACTGGTACCATGAGGCGCACGCGCGGGGCAAGCATGGCCGTGGGGGCTGAGCGGGGACAGAGCCGCACAGAATGAACGAAGCAGGGGCTCCAGCGGGCGGGCAGCCTCGTGCGGTGTGGTACGTACCCAGATATGACCGCCGGGGCGGGGGCTTGATTGCTTCATCCTGGGTATCCGCAGCTACATTTAAAAAGAGAGAAAAACAGAAAGGAGGAAGAGAAAAGAAAAACAGACCGATTTTAACATGGGCAAGCGGCTGTGTCTCCCAGTCCATTTTGCATTTCCTTTTTCAAGAAACACCGGAAAAGAAGGACAAGATCTTGGTGTCTGAGTTTGAGGAAGTTTACTTTCTGAATGATTTTCCTCCAAACCTACCCTCTTCCAATGTAAGTCCCTGGGGAAGGAGGAGGAAATCTTGGGCCAAAACGAAAAGTCACCACATTTTCACTGAATTTCTAAGGTCAGAGATGGCATAAAGCCCACGGCTTGCCTGCTCTGCTGACAGAGACAGCAGGCGGTACCCCCATTTCCCCTAAAAGCTCGTCCGCACACAAGCTCTGACTGCAAGACAGCTGTCCCAGGTCAAAGCTCTTCAGAAGGCTGCCTGATAAAGCCGTTTTCAGAGGACACTCAACAAAATGCCCTCTGGGAACAGGGAGCTAGTGCAGCATGTGAACTGGCCAAGCGTGCGGCTCAGAGGCGACGGCCCGTTACATCGGGGGTACCGCGGTACCCTGACCGCTCCCTGAGCCCCGCCGCAGCACCCAAGACAAGCACGCGAGGCCTCCGTTCGGAGGGAGCCCAGCCCCACCCGAGTCCCCCCCGCTCCGCACTGCCCAGGACGCAGCCCGCGGCCCTCGAAGACTCGGCCAGAGTCCCTCCACAGTGGGAAGAGTGAGACTCAGGCAGGCACTGGACCTGGCCACAGAACGGGGGGCAGGTGTGTGTCATCCGCCCCCGGCGAGGCAGGCTCCGCCTACAAATGGACATTTTGCAAGTAAATGGCTAAAAGAAAATGCCAGACTGGCTATGTGGGCTTGGGGACGGCACATGCCCACAGACCCTGCGGACCAGGAGTCGCTGCCCCTCCCACCTGAGGGTTTCTTGACCCAGCAGCACCACCTCCGGGAACCGCTGGGCTCTGAATAGCCAGACTCAGCCGGACTTCCTCAGCTTCCTGCATCTGTTTCTTCATTGAGGCCAAGTTTACTGCTCACCAACACTTCCTCTAAAGATCAGGGTCCCAAAGTGGAAGGGGAGGGAAGGAAGGGGACGCGGGAGGGACTGCTCACCGTGGCTCCGGTGCAGTTCAGACACACCCATGCCGTCTCCCCTCTCGCCTCGGGCCTGATCGTGCCCGGCACACAAGCTGGAAACATGCCAGGCAGCAGGGCAAGGCCAGGGTGGAGGCCCGGAGCGGGAGAGTGTGGCCGGGGGCCTCTCGGGTCACAATGATGGGAGAAGGAAAGGCAGCAGCTGGTAGGGGGTGTGGGTCAGGGTGGGAAGTCTGCCCTGTGTCAGACTTTCCGGAGGACAGAGTCAAGCCACCTAAGGCTTCTCGGCTAGAAAGTAGTGAGATCAGGCCTACACCTTAGAGAATCATCTTTGCGCAGGACAGACGGGAGGAGGGCCAGTCCCGAGGCTGAGAGACCAGGGGGCATCGTCCACAATCACATACTTTCAGGCATCTGTGAACACCCACTCCAGGCACCGAGGTCCAGAAACAGCCTCAGCAACATGTCCACATCGTTCCCATCGGAGGCGGCGTGCATGTCCTCGCCCCTTGATTACGGGGGGCCTGTGACCACTCCATTTTGCAGAAGCGACGCATGCTCCCCAAGACCAGAGCACAGACACGGCTTCCACCTGGTTCCCTCTCACGCTCCCCTTGCGACCTGGTTGCCATGCCACGAGGAAGCTAGGAAGCTTAGGCCACACGAGAAGGCCACGTGAAGATCTCCCAGCAGACCCCCCAACACGGGAGCAACTGAGAGAAAGGGAGGGACCTAGAGGGTGAAAGACACAGAAAGAGGAAGGGAGGCAGGGCCCCGGCAAATGGCCAGCCATACTGTTGCTGTCCAGCCAGACTCGTGAGCATCGCTGTGTCCTTGCAAATCACCAAGCCTGGGGTTACTTGTGGAGCAGCCACAGAGACTGGAACAGAACCTGACGGGACAGAAGTCTGGGACGAGCTCAGACAGGAGAAGTGGTCGTCCTGGATGCCACGGGACAGCAGGAGGGAGGGCCGGTGAGCTGACCAGAGGCCAGACCATCGACTGCTCCCAGGGGCTTCTGGGCTTTGTCACAGCGTGAGAGCCGCTGCAGTGCGCGAGGGTTGGGGGGGGGCGATGGCCACAGGTGGCTCACACGATGCCCTAGAGACCAGGGGACCGGGCGGAGGTCCGGGCAAGGAGACACAAGACCTACATCAGGGTCGTGGCTGTGGACAGGGCAGGTCAGGATTTGTAGCCTCACGTCCAAGGACATCAATAAGCCCTCGAAAATACAGAATGGTTTACAGACAAACATTGTACTGAGTGGGAGTGGGAGTCCTCAGCGTTCATTGTCGGAATGGAATGTGACCCTCCCCGCCCAAGTTTTTAGTTTAATGCAGACATAACCACATATCATGAAGGATTCACTCGTTGAACGTGTACAATCAAGTGGTTTTTAGCATGTTCGGACCTGTACGACCACCACCGCAGTCTTAGAACACTTCCGTCCCCCACAACAGAGCCCCGTCTCCGTGAGCAGCAGCCCCCATGCCGCCACCCGCCTCCCCAGCCAACTCCATTCTGGAAGCGGACTGTTGAGACTTGGGGCAAACGTCGAGTGAATGTGACTGAGTCGCAGACAATTTCTCTCTCTTGAAGAAGGAACAAGTGAGCCCCTGTGTGCCGCTGGTGGTACCGTTCCCAGAGCCGATGAGCCACGTCATCTGGCGGTAAGAACATGTCATCCCGGGACCCCCGACAAAACAGCGTTCCAGGAGCCTCCTCACCGAGACCCCTGCGAGCAGGGACAAAGCAAGTGGCTCTTTCATTCTGGGCCCGTGGAAGATCAGAGCCACGACCGAAGAGCTCGGTGAAGGGTCACAGGACGCGTCAGCACGCACACCTGAACTATTTCGTCTGCCACGAACCTCCCAGCTCCACCCACTGAAAAAGCCAAAACCCACCCCCAATCCACAGCTGTCCCAGGGGCCAGACCGTGGTCTCCACATGCCACAGCCCAGTGCCACAAGCGCTCCTGGGAGAAACGGCCGACTCCAGGTCTGGGGCAGGAACGGAAGATGACACGCCCAGAGCACCCTGTCACACCAGGGACACGGCTCCGAGGGACCACTCGTCTCTGCCGAAAAGTCAAGAGCTGACCGGAGAGGCTCCCACTGGCAGACGGGTGGGTCCACGGGGCCTTGAAGGGACACAACAATGGCAATCAGGAGAACACATCAAGTATGTTCACATCCACACACTCGGAAGCGTGGAAAAACAAATGTGAACACAGCTGCAGGATGTGTGGGACCAATTCTGAGAACCGGCAGATAAAGAGAAGGAAGCAATTACCTGCCTTTAACTTATAAATTACACCCTGGATAACTGCACCGCTACAACAGCATTTCCAGGGAAGTTCCTCTTCGGAGAAGCCCCGTGGCTGACAGCCGAGCGAAGGCTGACGGGGCATCGGTGTTCTGCAGCCCCACGACTGATGGGTTTAGGCACGGGGCACCCTCCACCACCCACATCCAAAGTCAGCCAAGGTGACGGGATGTGCCCTTGTGGAAGAAACAACGGTCCGGCAAAAAGGAGCCGGACCTAGATCTGACCAGACCTCTGCATCCAATTGGCTTCTCAAAACGTGTTTCACAGGGCGTCCCGGGGACGGGAAGCCTCGACGCACCACCACGGGGTGTGGCAGAAGCCAGGCGGGGCCGCCTCCGTGCAGCCTTGGGAGTCTGGTCCACACGCAGGCGTGGCTTGGCGGCAGGGCCGGGGTCTCAATTCCGCATCCCCACACTCCCCGCGTGTACCGCTCAGGCCACAGATGGAGGGCTGGGGCACAGCAGGCACCACGTGCAGGGCAGACACAGCAGACACGTTTCGAGGAACAAGGGACGTCAGGGAGAACCTGCAGCTGACCTTGGCGTGCCGCCTCGACTGCGGCCCGCGGACAGAAACCAGCCCCGAATCGGGAAGTGAGGAGGAAGCCGCACACTTACACAAATACTGGGTCTTTGACAATTAAGGGATTACGTTTTTACGGGTGAAAATGGTATTACGGATACTTTTTCAAGTCCTTATCTATTAGAGATACGCTATGAACTATATACAGACTGTGTCTGGAATTTGCTTCAAAAACTGCAGGCAGGCAATGTGAACAGGGTCTCGGGACAGCTGGAGGCGGGTGTGATCGCTGCGGGGGGCGTGGGGGGGCTCGGACACGCTCTCCCCGACTCCACGTGTGTTCCAGGTTCTCCACGAAAAAACACGAGGGACGAAAAGGAAACACACAGCACACGCAAACCACTTTGGACCTCACGCCCTCTGTGCGGCCACACGGAGAGCCCACAGCAGCTTCTGGAGATCTCCCCCTGAAGCCTGTGGGCCCGGCCCCCTCGGACCCACAGCCCAGTCTGACCTCCGGGGGAGGAAGGAACCCCCGATGTCACCTCTGGACGCTGGGTGGAAAGCTCTTTGCTTTTACTTCACGTTCCTCTCGTCCCCAAAATGTCGACAATGACCATGTACTGCTCTTCATAATCAGATAACAGATCACGTGTTAATTTGATAAGCAACCAGCTTTTTCTCCTTTAATTTCAGTTGTTTCTTTAACCTTAACTTCTGAGCTGAACTGATGACCTTCAAAATTAAAAACCTTTATAACAGACAGCTGTAAAACATTTAAGCTTTTATTTTTTAGACTGTCCTATGGAAACCCTGAAATATGGCTGTTGAACGTGTCTTCGTAAGTTACTTGAATGTGCCTGCTCGGTGTGCCTCCAGCACCCTCCGCAACGCCCCACTGACAGCCTCCAGGAAACGGGGACCGCAGGCCTCCCCAGCAAGGCACAGGGCGCAGCTGCTCCTGCGATCTCAGAGCTCTCCAGCCCGAACTGGTTGTTTTCAAACCCTACCCTCCCACTTCTGGCAGAGGAGACGAAATAAACCCACAGGTTTCTTAAAAGCTTCCTGATGAGTGTGCTGTGTACCTTACACATGGTAGATGCAAATATATGTAACCCCAATTCCATTCAAGAATTAAGTAGGGGCGCCTGGGTGGCTCAGTCGGTTGAGCTTCCAACTTCGGCTCAGGTCAAGATCTCCCGGTCTGTGAGTTCAAGCCCCGCGTCTGGCTCTGTGCTGACAACTCAGAGCCTGGAGCCTGTTTCAGATTCTGTGTCTCCCTCTCTCTCTGACCCTCCCCCACTCTTGCTCTGTCTCTCTCTGTCTCAAAAATAAATAAACATTAAAAAAAAAAAAAAAAAAAAACAATTAAGTATGAATCTCAAGATCTCTCAAACACTGTATCCCGGATCCCAGGATACGATCCCAGGATGCGGAGTTTAGGGTAGATTCTCCCCCTGAGGCCGTCTGGGGCCCAGCAGGGAGCCCAGGGGTCAGGAGGCCTGGTCCTCCGTACCCCACCAGAGCCCCGGCAAAGCGGAGGCCGGCAGGGCAAGCCAACTGCCCCCACAGTCCTGGCCGTCACCAGCAGACAGCTGCTCCCCGCTGCAAGGTCAAAGCCTCTGCAGCCCCGCCCACCTGTACGTCTGCGGATTTCCAGCCAGCCCTTTGGCCAGCTGCCAACGCCCGCCAACAGACACCCGCCAGACGCTGCAGACCTCACAGCTGCCATAACAGGTTACCCCAAACTCGGCGGCCGACAACACAGACGTATCACCTCACTATTTGGGAGACCAGAAGTCTGACATGGGTCTCACTGGGCTAAAGTCAGGGCATATTCCTTCTGAAGCTTCCAGGCAAGAACCCAGGTCCTCCCGTGCATCCAACCTGTTGGCAGAATTTGGATCCTGGAGGCTGAGGCCCCCATGTCCCTGCTGGCTGGAAGATGAAGGCTGTTCCAGGCTCAAAGGCCTGCTGTGCTTTTGGCTCCTAGCCCTTCCCCCACGTCCAAAGCCAGAACCACATCCTCTTGACGTCCATCCCTGACGGGCTCTCCTCTTCCACTCCACGGGCCCAGCGGACACTGGGTCCACCCAGACAGTCCAGGCCAACCTCCCCCTGCCTCCGAGGCCTCACACTCACCTTGCCTGCAGCCCCTGTGCCCCGCGAGGTGGCACCACGGTTGCCAAGTGTGGACGAAGCAGGCTCCATTAATTGGCTCATCACAGAGAGGGTTACTTGCCAAAATTCAGATGGCAGCCCTGTCCCTGGAAACTGGGATTCACAGTCTTAACCCAATCCATTCTAGTTAACCAGAACAGAAATGCTGCTTTTGGAAGAATCTACATAGAGCACTGGAAGTCAAGACAGAATGAACCCCCGGGACAGGAGAGGAGAGGCCTGGCTTCCCGCTGACAAGGTCAGCCCCCGCCTCACCCTCACCGTACCTACGTTCCCGTATTTCAGCAAGGTCACATAAATGTTAAACTCCAGGACTGTCCAGGGCCCGGACGCTCGCACACCTGCAGGATATCTGGCACCCTACTTCATCCGAGCTTACACCCCATTTCACACAAGATCACAAAACCCAGGCTCATGATTCAAAGCCTGAGGCTCAGGACACCAAGCAACTGTGGGCACCGCGTGCCCGCTCCCGGCGCTCCTCTGTCCCTGGGGCAGGAGGACCATTACTGACGCCCCCCCACACCGGCGCTCTGCAGCCGGCCTTGAGACCCTGTGCACACGAAAGGTGGGGTTCCCAGATCACAGACAGAAGCGGGCGGGAGCTGTGCCAGCAGAGAAAACTGCTAGGTAAGAGCAAGTAAAGGGCCCAGCCCCTCGCCTCTTAAGGGACCGGGCCGGACACGCCCGCTCTCAAGGAAGGACCAGCGATACAAGCAGCGCCGCCTCCGGTGTGATTTCCCAGGTCACAAGAGGGAGAGACGAGAAAGAACAAACACACAACAGAAGCACACCGTGCTGGTCTCTACAGCTGACGTGACCCTAATCGGTCCAGGCCACCCGTCAGAGCTGGAGGCTGACCTATTTTCTACAAAGACTGAAATTAGCACACCTTCGTCTCTAAAGACAGAAGCTACAGGGGGAAAGGGTCCGCTCAAACGGAAAGAAAATCACCGTCAGGAATAAAATTCAGGGGCAAGACCTCGAGTCCACAGGAGTCCCCAAAGTAAACAAACTAGCAAAAACGTTTCTCTGAGCAACAGTGGAGATAAACACACACTATTTCAGACAAAATCAAAGCGAGAGCTGTCTTCAATTTAGTAACTAGAAGAAAACCAGAAGTAAGGCATTAACCCTCCTGCGTGTTCAAACACAGAACATCAGCTGAGAAAGAGCTTTTTCAAAGGAAAAGGCAAAAACGAGAAGAATTTTCTCTTTGCTGAGCCACAAACAGTCACGGAGCAGCGCGGGCCGAGCATGTAACCCGTCCTGCCCACGCTCCAGGGGACAACCCACCTGGCCCCACAGCAGCATGACTCTGGGTGAATGTTCAGTAAGGTGTGTGAGAAGATCCCCGCTACCCCGGCCACAGGTAAATGGTACAAGTGAAGGGTATGTCTCATGCACAAGCCACACACAGAGATAAAACTGCCTCCTCAGACAGCATCTTTCTGTGACCTGATCCTGTCCCAATTCAAAATCCCCTCGTAATCATCACAGAGGATGCTGACACACTGAGATTAGTTAGTAAACATTTAACGTGCTGAAAACACTGACATCGGTTACACACAACCGAGCATTTGGTGAAATCAAAGCTGCTCAGGTAACACTAACACGGCTCCCTACGTCACCCACGAGCACAGGATGATTTTGCTTGTTGATTTAGTGCTTTATTCCCAAAGTTGCAGATCACCAACCTGCAAAGAAACGGCGTTTTACGTTCAGCTCATTTGTCACGCGGACTTCGGTGCAGAGTTTCAACATCAGTAACATGGTCAAGATCATGACTATGCTTTGCCAGAGGAGCGGCGACTCAAAATGCCTTCCAAACCTGGGGAGGTAAAGAGACCACGGCATCAGGAGGGCCCCCGCACACCAGGGGCCTCACCGCCTCTCCCTGCCCAGGTCCCGACCAAGGCCCCCACGGCCACATCCTGAGCAGCCCCCAGAGGGTCTCTCACATCCGTCACAGCCTCTGGCACCGACTGCCTCGGCCTCAGGCTCCACGGTGCACAGAGCTGGGTGAGCAGGGACACTCCTGGACGGCTGGGCGCGGGGACACCTCTCAGAATCATGTGCACGGCTCCTCAAAAGCCACACTCACCTCCCCAGGAGCCGCTGATGAGGGTGTGGACGGGACTCCCCGTTCCCTCGCCGCACAGCCAGGTGCCCAACACCCCACCTGCAGAGGCACCCGCAGAGGCACCTAGACCACCTGATGCCCTGGGAAGATGCATTCCGGAGTCCAGGAATGACAGGAAGCCCTGCCCCCTGACGAAGACGAGTGGGGTCAGCAGGCCAGAGCAGCCCACGCTGTGAGCAGACCAGTGAAGGGGGCCAGGGCACCCCCCACCCGCCACCCCAGAGAGGAGAAGGCAGCTGAGGGCACAACCCCCCTCCCGACCTGAGGCCCTGACCCCCCGACCCAGGCCTCTCTGCCCAATCTCCCTCCCCACCCAGGTCTCGCTGACCCCCAGCCGAGGCCTAGTGGCTCCCGCTCTTCTCCGGGCCCCAACCCCGCCCGGCTCTCACATCCTCCCTCCTGGTTTTCCCTCCAGGGGCAGAACTTCTCACCAACTCGGCCACAAGCTCGAGGAGGTGAGACCGCAATCTAGTGACTAGCACAGACTGGGCCTGTCGGCAGAACCCGAACCCCAGGGGCTGAGAACAGCCCGGCCCTTCCGGGGGCAGCTCGGGGCCTCCGCCACGGCCACCAGAACCACCAGAGCCGTGACCTGTTGGTCGGGCCACGCAGGCCTGCGGGACTACCATCGACGGGGCCAAGGCACAGCACCGTGCTCTTTCAAGGCCCAGCCCCAATTCTAGCCCAGCTGCTCTGGAGAAGGAACTCCGCTAGGTCTGCCTACAACATGGCCTGAAGGGTATTCCCAAAACTGGGGCTGGCGGTCGGCACCTCCGAGTCAGGAGAGCCTGCAGTCTGATTTCCCAGCTGCTCCCGAAAACAAGAAAACACAGAGACCACCGCTGGGCCCCACCCCCCACGCCCTCTCACTCCCTCGGCCCTGAGCCCACACCCAGCTCCCCCTGCAGAGAGGGCTCACCGGGGGGCCGACCACGCCCACAACACAGAGCTGGGGCAGAGCTCCCTGAGGGGCCACCCCTGGGACTGCACCAAATCAATGAGAAATCGGGACAAAAACTCAGCGGCCGGGCTCGTGGTAAAGGACGAGACCAGAGGCAGCCCCTCCCCGCCGGCCAGGGCATGTCTTTGGAAGCTGTGCCTATGCTAACAAGTCTTACCTACAAGGTAAAGAAACAGCGATGTCCCCAAGGTAGAGACACTGACCCCCGCACCCGCTCCAGGGCCGACTCGGGGTCTTCAAGCCCACGTCTGTGAGCACCTCACCGCCAAGCTCGGATCACCTGCCTCTCAGGAGAGAGCAGACAGCACCTCCGATGAGGATCTGCCACGGCCACAGCCACGGCCACAGCCACGGTGAGCCGGCCCGGCAGGTGACAATGTGCCACCTGGAGGGGAGCCACACCAGCTGAGGCTCCCACAGGAGGTCAAGCGACCAGGAAAAAACAGACACTCCCTGCGGAGCGGGGGTTCCACAGACACCGGTTCCAGGACCGGCATTCTGCACTGGTTCCTGGCGCCAAGGCCCACGTCCTCTGAGCAAAGGACAGAGCAGGCCTGAGGTCACAGAGGCTCAGGCCCAGGCCACCTGGGTCCAGGAAGGGCAGAGGGGCCAGGACACAGCAGACGGCTCCATGACCACCAGCTTCTTCCTGCCTCCCCAGGAAACGTCACTTCACTTCGGCTGCTTCGTCGGGCCTCTCCTGAGGTGCCTCAGGAATTGCAAAGGAAATGCTAAGTGACTGGAGCAAGAAAGGGTTGATGAGCCAGGCCTGGGTGAAGAGAAGGTACGAGAAGAAAGAGGTGACAGTGCCCTGGGGCTTTCTAGGTCAGAGGCACAGGCTGGGGGCGCTTCCGTAGGCTCGCATGGGCTCCAGGCCCCTGGCACCCGTGAGCCACTGCCCCTGCACCTCATCTCTGCTGTAGAGGGCGACTATAACACCGGGACTATCTAAGGACGTTTCTAGTCATTTCTAGGAACTGGATCCCACGGTCACCCAGCTGACCCCAGGGGTCAACTCACCTATAGGTGAAGGTCAGACAAGGGGCCAGCAGAAGCTAGATGTCAGCCTAGTAAGACTGGAGATGCTTCCTTCCCAAGCAGGCCGGGAAGAACCACAATAAATAAGCTGCTCTGGGGCCCCTCACACCAAGCTCATCATGCGAGAAAGGCCACTTTCATGTTTTAAATACTCAACAGAAACAACGACTGGAAAAGCTGGGCAAAGAAATCAAGGTTTGCACTTCTCCTTAAACCACACACCCAAAGAGGCGCCTGGGTGCCTCAGTGGGTTAAACGTCCGACTTGGGCTCAGGTCATGATCTCATGGTTTGAGAGTTCAAGCCCTACATCAGGCTTGCTGCTGTCAGCACAGGCCTGCTTGGGATCCTCTGTCCCCCTCTCGCTGCCCCTCCCCCGTCGCACATGCTCGCTCTCTCTCTCAAAAGTAAACAAACATCAAAAAAACAAAACAAAAAACCCCACCAAAAATCGAATCCAGATGAACTCAATGTTTATAGTAAAAACAAGACCATTTAAAGTGAAGTGAGAGGGAGCAGAGGTGAGTACTTAGGGTGAAGACAGGCTGAGACACAAAATTTCAAAAAGCACCACTTTCCACAAAAGATATACAAGAGACAAAATAAATATGAAACAAGGTTCAATGTCATTAGTAACTTCATAAACTAATTAAAATACAAAGATACCATTTTTTACTTGTCAAATTAGTTAAGCTTTTCTTCCTTTGATGCTAATAATCTGTACTGACGGGGATGTCGTGAGAGCACTTTTCCCTCTCCTGTCCCTGACAATATGGGTTGGCACAACTTCTTCTTAGAACAAATGATGGGACAGCCTACCAGACAGGTGAAGGGCCTGCCGCTCACACAGCCACTCTGAAAGGGTTCGGGGCGCCTGGGAGCCTGGGAGGCTCAGTCAGCGAGGCATCCGACTTCGGCTCAGGTCATGATCTCACGGCTGGAGTTCGAGCCCCATGTCAGGCTCTCTGCTGTCAGCACGGAGCCCACTTCAGTTCCTGTTGCCCTCTCTCTCTGCCCCTCCCCAGCTCATGTCTCAAAAGCAAATAAAAACATCAAAAAAATTTTTTTAACTAAAAAAAAAAAAATTCAGTAAGATAAAAAAAGTTCTCCCTTAACTGCAGTGTCCCTAGGTCTCACCCCCCAGGAAGGTACACACCGAAGAGGGGACAGGCAACATTTCACCCAAAGTTTCCACAGAGATCACCTTCTCTGGGTCTTCAAAGTTACAGAATAAAGCTCAAGCGGAAAGAAGTTGTGTATCTACTTCCCTGTGTCACGCCAACTGCTACACCCTTAGCAAAATGTTACTACGTCCTCAACAGTGTGGTATCTCTGGCAGTGTTCCTGTAGCTCCCATCCAGTGTCAGGCTGCACGTCCAAATACAGTGTTACCACACCTCGGAAACAGCTTACGGCGTCGCCGACACAATGCTGCCGTATCCAGTGCCGCGCTAAGGCAGGTCTCCAGTGCGGTGTTATCACATCTCAGTTACTTTGTTTACTGCACGTCTGATACAGTGTTAATACATCTCCAGTACAGCCCTACTACGTCTCTGGTAGATGATGCTACGTCACCACATCTGATACGGTGTCACTACGTGGCTGAAGTGTGCCCACGTTCCTGATACAACGTCACTGCAGCCAATACGATGTTATAATGCATCCGATCCAACATTACCGTATCTCTGATGCGGTGTGTTCATCCAATACAAATGGAGCTTGAGAACTACCTCCACCAAGGCACAAAGTTCTGGGGGGGCCTTGCAACATCATCCATGCACCGTGGCCCCTCCCTCCTCGTCCCTTCTACAAAATCACAAGCCTGCAAATATGAGCTACGAGGCATCATTTAGCCTTTCTCTTGGCTTCTCCTGACACCACAGAGGCAAAATCCTATACATCAGCATTTTATAGAATATAATCTGCTGAATGCTAGTTTTGCAAAAGGATGATAAGAATCGCAAGAAATCAGGGCGCCTGCGTGGCTCAGTCCGCTGAGCGTCCGACTTCAGCTCAGGTCATGCTCTCACGGTTCACGAGTTCGAGCCCCGCGTTGGGCTCTCTGCCGTCGGCACAGAGCTGGCTTCAGAAACTCTGTACCCCTCTCTCTGCCCTTCCCCTGCTCACTCTCTCTCTCTTCTCAAAAACAAATAAACATAAAAAAAAAAAAAAAGAATTGTAAGAAATAAAGCGCCAGGGTCTCACGAGTTTCAGGAACCTGGGGTTTGCAAGCTCCGCTGGCCTCCCCGGGCGGCAGGGCCACCCACGAGCTCGTTCCACGAGTCTGCAGGGGGCTTCCCAGCCTGGAGCTCTGAGGACCACGCTCTCAGCCAGCTCTAGGAAACACACTCTTCAGCTCTAACTTCACCACTGTTCCAGGGTAGAGACTGCTTCCCCTTCAGGGGGCACCCGCCATGACCCGTGTGTGTGTAAATGGTACGTTCCACACAATGCTTCTGCCGAAGCGTAAACCCTGCGGCATCAGCAGTGTCTGGGACACGGGAAACCCTCTAAACCCTATTCAATCATGTGGGCCACTAACCCATGAAGCCTGGAGGAGGCCCAGGAGTGGGGTCTTAGGACTAGGTGGGCAGAGAGGTACATGTTAGTCACAAGTCACAGGCGGAGCCCAGCCTGCCTGCTGGGGTTCGCCCCGTGAAATCCAAGCACTGCCCTATGTGAGAAGCACATGCCCAGGCCAGAGAGACTCCTGAGGAGGGACCAGTGCCCTCTGCCAGCCCCCCTCCGTCCCAGAATGCTGCCTGAAGGCAGCGCTGGGGTTCACACGGTAGCCACAGGACCCCTGAAGTGACCCAGGACGGCTCAGGGTGCAGACTCCGGGGAAGGACCAATCGGATGCACGGAAATACGCTGGCCCGTGGACAAAACCGAGAATCACTAAAGGCCCCCTGTGCTGAATTAGGAGAGGGCACACACTCGTTCTCAAAGTCCCAGGCCCGGCAGTGAAGGGAGAACTTCTAGTCCTAACGCATTAAATGCCAGTTAAATCAGAGGCCCTGGTGACTTGGCTTTCAAGAAATTAGTTTAGGGGCGCCTGGGTGGCGCAGTCGGTTAAGCGTCCGACTTCAGCCAGGTCACGATCTCGCGGTCCGTGAGTTCGAGCCCCGCGTCAGGCTCTGGGCTGATGGCTCGGAGCCTGGAGCCTGTTTCCGATTCTGTGTCTCCCTCTCTCTCTGCCCCTCCCCCGTTCATGCTCTGTCTCTCTCTGTCCCAAAAATAAATAAAAAACGTTGGGAAAAAATTAAAAAAAAAAAAAAAAAAAAAAAAAAAAAAGAAATTAGTTTAACTTCTGACTTCTCCGAACCAGGTATTTGGACATAGATTAGATACCCTATTCTCTTCTCTGCAATCATAAAGGAAAAGTACTCTTTTTTTTTTTTATGTTAATGTATTTCTGAGACAGAGAGAGAGTATGAATGCGGCAGGGGCAGAGAGAGAGGGAGACACGGAATCCGAAGCAGGTTCCAGGCTCTGAACTGTCAACACAGAGCCCGACACAGGGCTCGAACTCACAGACCGCGAGATCACGGCCTGAGCCGAAGTCGGTCCCTCAACCAACTGAGCCACGCAGGCGCCCTGAAGGATGAGTATTCTTAAGGAAAAGACGTCTCAACTGCTCTCCGTCCCGCCCCCCGCCCCCCCCCATAAGGGAAGCCAGTCTCGGGCACTTCCCTTCCGCTGCCAGAGAAAACCCACTCCAGCGCCTAATGAAGTGCCCTTCCTGGCCAACGCTGTGACACCAGGCAGGTGGCAGGCCAGGGGCTCCCTGAGCGCCCTCCAGTGCGCTCAGGGTTAACAACTGTGTCAGAGGCAACTGCATTTTGGGACCTGCTTCCGTTCAACCTTAGACTGGATTAAGGCCATTTTAGAAAAGGGAAGCCACGTGTCACCCTGAAGGGAGTGAGCTCTGTCCCCAAAGGAAAAAGAGGAATCTTCAAAATGGGGTTCTTCAACTTGTGCCAAAGAAAAAACTAAGCACCCACTGGCCCTCCTTTCAAAGTAGCCTGGCCCAGAGACAAACCTGGCGGTGTGACACACTCTCCGGGGAGGAGCCAACTTACCAGCTCACCTTTTAAAAGCCCCGGACGAGGGCAAAACTAACACACAGTGGACACAAATCAAAGGCATGGGGCCACGGCTGGATGGAACACAGAGGAGAGAACTTCGGGACTCAGAACAGTCATCTCTCGGTTATGATGGTGACAGGAAGGGGGCGTTGTCAAAACTCATCCAACTGTTCACTTACAATGGATGCTTTTATTCCACGTAAATCGTACCTCCGTAAGGTGGACTCAGACATGAATTAGCTGGGGAGCCAGGGTGGCTCAGTCGGTTAAGAGTCTGACTTTTGATTTCAGCTCAGGTCATGACCTCACAGTTTGTGAGTTCAAGCCCCGCATCAGGCTCTGAGCCGACAGTGTGGAACCTGCTTAGGACTCTCTCTCTCTCTCCCTCTCTCGGCCTCTCCCCTGATCGCTCTCTTTCTCTCTCTCTCAAAATAAATAATAAACTTAAGAAAAAGAACTAGCAAAAAACGTGATTACTCAGTAACGAACAAGTCAGAAGGAAGGGCCAGAAGCAGAGCTCTGGACACCCCCGCCTGGTGCCCTTATCCGGCCTCCACACCCACCCACCCTCCGGAGCAACTTTCCTCACTATCTGTGCTCACAGAGGGTCCGGGCGCCACCAAGTAGAAAGGAAAGTTCCAGACCTTTTTAGTCTTAGAATGAGGCTCCAAGATCTCATTTCATTTCCTCTAAAAACTCCCCCTCCCAAACATGTCTCGCTTTAGCAACTGTTAAAATTAATTTCCAGTTCCTTACCCGAATGCAAATGATAATAAGAGGAAGCTGGGCTGGGAGTGGCAAGAAAAAATAGTCTCAAGTATTATCCAGAAAGTTGACTTTCCTATTAAAACAAAACAAAACAAAACAAAACCGTACACACAACAGGAAGGCTGAGGGGACCACCGTCCCTGTACATGACCCCTGAATGCTCTTTCCTGTCAGGCTGTGATGTGCCCTCCCAAGGGGCTCAGCGGTCAGGCTGCGATGTCCCCTTCCTACAGCTCATCCCTTTTTCTTCATCTTAATCACTTACTCATTCCCTGTTTTCTCTTTCCCACTGCCATGCAAATTCTAAGGACAGGGACCCAGTTCTAGGACCTCATCCAGCACCCAGAAGTCCGTGGGAAAATATGTGACAACGTAAGAAGGACAGAAAATGAAGACGCGGACATGAGACTACAGTAAGTTTCTCCACTCCAATCCCACCATTTTCCCCGGGGAACAGTCCCGCCCACTTCACCAGCTCCCTCCTAGGAAGTACAGCCGCCTGCACCACCACCCCACTCCGAAACCCCAAAAAGAGAAAGCCATCACCCTGGAAGTACCCCCACAGAAAGCCCCCAACTTACCAGAAAAGGATCCGTAAAATGTTAGCCACCAGGAGCACCAGACACACGTAGGTAGAGAAGCCCTCAGCATTCTGAGTCCTCCGGATGTCCCTGTACTGTGGGATATAGGGCACGACCCCTCCGAACACCATGGCCCCGGCTGCCCCCCAGGACACCAGCTGGTGCAAGGGGACCAAAAGCCAATCCAAGCCTTCTGCTTCCATCCCGACTGACGTCCACCTGGCCCGGGGGCCCTCCGCTCTCACGGTCCCGGAACGCGCGCTGACGGTCACCCCCACATCGCCGCCGCTACCTTGGGCAGTCCTCCACCATCGGGGCCTGGCGAGAGAGGAAAGGAGGTGAACTCCGGCGCAGGGCCCTGGAGGCAAAGTGAGGGTCGCGCTCCCAGGGCGCTCCCGGAAGCCCGCGGAGGCTCACGGCGGCGGCACGACCCCCTCCTCGGACACCGGCGCCTCAGGGAGCCCTGCGCACGCAAACCGGCACCCGCGGGGGGAAAGAGGCGCGGGGCGCACGGCGGTGGACGCGGGCCTGGGAAGCACGCTCAGTCCGGGGGCGGGCGATGGCTGCGTCCCAGCGGGAACACGCGGCCGGGGTGGGGCGGAGCGCGCTCAGTCCCGGGGGCGCGCTCAGCCCCGGTGGGGCGCTCAGTCCTGGGGGCGCGCTCAGTCCTGGGGACGCGCTCAGCCCTGGTGGGGCGCTCGGCCCCGGGGGCGCGCTCAGCCCTGGGGACGCGCTCGGCCCGGGGGCGCGCTCAGCCCTGCGGTCGCGCTCGGCCCCGGGGGCGCGCTCAGGCCCGGGGGGCGCGCTCAGCAGGAGAGGGGGTTGGCTCGGTCTGGGGTGGGACGCACGGCCCGGGGGCGGGGAGACACACTCAGTATTGGGACCCACCGCCCGCCCCGAGCCCCGAGCCCCGAGCCAGGGGAGGGCGGTCCCCGCGCCGCGCCCGCGTCCACACGCGGCCTGCGGATCCGGGGCCCGGCCCTTACCCTCCGCGCCCGCACCCGCACCCGCGCCCGCGCCGGCCCCGCCCGGTCTGTTCTGCGTGCACCTTCCGTCTGTCCGTCCCAGTGCCGCAGCCCCGCCTCCGAGTGACGTCACAATGCAGGGGACCCGCCCACCCAGGCGGCAGGCCGAGAGGCGCTGGGTCCTAGAGCGCACCGGTCCGTCAGGGAGGGGTCGGAGCTAGACCGAGACCGAAGTCGTGGGTTGGGGGTCGCCGCGGCGATGCTGCTCCGCCGGCCCGGCCCGCCCCTCCCCGGTTAGGAAACCCCTGCGTGGCGAGACCGCGCCTCGAGAGCCAGGGACGCACCAGACGCGTCCCCCGACCTGTGCCTGGGCGAGGGGCCGTGTGGACGCGGTGCGCCGCCACGGAAGGCAGAGGACAGGGTGCCGTCCACGGCCGAGGTCTGCGCGAGGCCTGGGGACCCCCCTCGTGGGGGCCCGGGTTGGGTCTGCCCTCCCCCGCCCCCGGTGATGCCGGCGGTCCCTCCGCACCTTCGTTTCCGACGACCTGGGGGGTCGGGAGGTTGGGGGGTGGTGGGGGCTGCCCGTCCCGATGCGGGCGGGGCCCTGAGGAGCAGGGTGCAGAAGTGAGCCGTGTCAGGAACCTCACCTGGTCTCCGGTGAGGCGGAAACAGGCCCACCGTGTGCCCGAAGCCTCCGCGGGCCCGCCTTCCGCTCCCACCGCAGGTACCCCAGGCCCAGGGCGGCAGCCGGGACTGCTGGTCGGGGCGCAGTCTCTCAGACACATCGTGACCGAAGGACCGAAGGACGTGCTGGACATGCCGCTCCCTGACTTGCCGAGTGCTTCCCAGCCTCGGCCCATTCACAGAGCTCTTCCCCGACCGAGGTGAGCCCCCAGGGGCCCTAGCAGGTGCACCGCGCCTGCATGCTGGCGGTCTGGGTGTGCATGGAGCCCTATGCCCGGTGGGATGGTGAGCCGTGAGGACCCTTGTGAGAAGCCAGTGAGCCCTGTGTGCCCAGGCCTCTTGCAGGAGGGACTCAGGGCAGAGAACTGCAGGGCCCCAGGGTTCTGCTCCCATCTCAGTGCGGTGGGACCTGAAACACCCCAAAAGGGAAGGCCTGGTGGATGAGAGCAGGTGGCCCTGGGGGCACACACCTGGCCGGCCAGCTTCCCCGCCCGCAGGTCTGACCTGGTTTCCTGCTTCCTACCGGGAAGATTTTGTGAGAAATCATGGGAACAGCACGGACCTCACTGAGACTAAGTCCCAAACAAGCCTGGTGTGATGAGAAGGGCCTCCTTAAAGCACAGGGTCATGCTTACTTCCCCCCAGTGTCCCAGGCTGTTGTTAGGTTTTCTGAGTCACAGCTACTCAGAGGATCCACAGGGAACAACTGAGAACACAGCAGCAGGAATGTACAGGGAAATGAAAATACACACACAGAGAGGGAAGTGGCGGCAAGACTGGGAGAAAAGAAGTAGGTGTTCCTACTTAACCGCCTCTCCTGAACTCTGCAGGCCCGGGAGCGTTCCACTCTGCCCTGGAGCCTGGGGTGGAGGGACAGGCTCCCCGCCTACTCTCACTGGATCACGTGGAGTCACGTCCACTGGTCCTGTTCATGCTGGCAAAGGCGGGCAGATTGCTCACCGGCCCCCAGCCGCCCACTCCCCTGGATCTATCAGGGCACATCTCAGAGCCTGCTAAGTGGATACAATCCTGCGTTCTTGGCCCAGGACTTCACCCCGAAAGTGAGCTGATGACTGAGAGTGGGCTTGTAATCGTTTTAAACACCAACTGTCTGGAATCCGAGTGGCCCTCTCTGGTCTAGAACCATCGGTCAGTCAGGAGAAGGGAGGACAGCTCATCTGAGATGGTGAATGTGTTACATGACTTCCCGCAAACAAAAGAAGCCAAATTGTGCTAGGCCAGAAAATGGCCCCCAAGTATATCATCCTAATCCCCAGAAACCTGTGAATGTTACCTTATTAAAAAAGAAGAAGAAGAAGAAGAAGAAGAAGGAGAAGGAGAAGAAATGCAGGGCATTGGCTGGCTCAGTTGGTGGAGTGTGTGACTCTTGATCTCAGGGTTGAGGAGTCTGAGCCCCATGTTGGGTGTAGAGATTACTTAAAAATGAAACCTTTTAAAAAATAAAAATAAATAAAATTTTTTGAATATTTTTTAACATTTATTCATTTTTGACACACACACACACACACACACACACACACACACAGATCATGAGCAGGGGAGGGGCAGAGAGAGAGGGAGACACAGAATCGGAAGCAGGTTTCAGGCTCCCACCTGTCAGCACAGAGCCCGATTCTCAAGAATCTCGAGATCATGACCTGAGCTGAAGTTGGACACTTAAACGACTGAGCCACCCAGGCATCCAAAAATAAAATATTTTTTAAAAATACAGATGTGATTACATTAAGGATCTTGAGACAGCAGGGCACCTGCATGGCTCAGTTGGTTAAGCATCTGACTCTCGATTTCAGCTCAGGTCACGGTGTCATGGTCCGTGACATCAAGCATGGTGTTGGGCTCTGTGCTGACAGCACGGAGCCTGCCTGGGATTCTCTCTCTCCTTCTCTCTCTGCCCCTCCCCACTCATGCTCTCTCTCTCTCAAAATAAATAATTTTTTTTTTTTTTTTTTTGCAAAAAGGATCTTGAGGGAGGGAGATCCCCCTAGATTACCCAGGTGGGCTCTAAATGCCATCTCCTGTGTCTCTACAAGAAGAAGGCGGGAGACGACAAAGGAGCAGAGGCCACCACAGGCCAAGGAACACAGGCAGCTCACAGAGGCTGGAGGCACCGGAGGGACTGTCCCCAGGAGCCTCCGGAAGGAGCACAGCCCTGCCAGGACCCTGACCTGGGCCTATAAAACTGATTTTGGACTTCTAGCCTTCAAAACTGCGAGAGAACACATTTCTGCTTTTTCCGCCAGCCAGTGTATGGTGACAGCCACGACCGGAAGCAAATCTAGAAGTCCCCAGGGAGTGACTAACAAGACGGTCAGCGTCATGGGCAGAGAAGAGGCGGGGCCGCCCCCGTCCGCTGCTGTGCCTGCCCCCGTGTCCAGGAAACCTGCAAGGAGACAGATAGGAGGCTTCACTCAAGGAAATTGGGTTGTAAAGTTCCGGAACACGGACTTCCAGCGCCAGCCCCAGGGCACTTGGTGCTGGTCCCCTGATGACTCTCACCCCCACCCCGGCTTTCTTCGTCGACCCAGCCGTAGCCCTCGCCTGGTGGAGTGGGGCAAAGAACGTCTGTGTGCCCGTACTCTGAGCTCAGCCTTTCCTTCGGGCAGCTCACCACCCGTGGCCGAGGCTGGGCCCACCACCGGCCTCTGTGTCCTCACCCTGCACTGGTGCCGAGTCGCTGAGCTCTAGCCAATGAGGGTAGGGGACACTGACTCACCCCACCTGCAGGCCTGGCCCCCTTGGGCCTCCACCAGACCCTCCTTGCTTGCCTTCACCTGCTGACCAGGTGCAAACAAGACAGTGGAGAATCCACCGGGATGTAGCCTAGGATGTGGCTCCCGGCTAGATGGGACGTGACGCTTGACTGACAACATGAGGCAGAGCCCCCATGTCGGACTGTGACACCGATGAGTTTCACTGGGCTCAACCACTGGAATCTGGGATTGTTCATTACAGATGAGCATTACTTCCTGTAACATACAATCGAATTCTGAAATGTCCACCACCTTACCACTTCCCAAATGGCATTTAACCACACTCACACACACTGCACAAAGCCCCAGACTGAGGACTCCTAAAAACCCAGTTGAGCCCACTTCTAGTCTTTCAAACCGACACCCATATTGTTACGTAAAGGAGCCACTGTGAGCCCTGCAGTGTCTGCCCAGCCCGACGCGGACCAAACGCAGCTCCCACCTGGTTGGCACCTCCCACTAAGACTCCACCAGCAGAGCAGCTCTGCGACTATTTTAAATTTCCTAAACGATGGCTCTGTTTTTTTTAAGTTTCTTTATTTTTGAGAAAGCCAGCATGAGCGGGGGAGGGGCAGACAGAGAGTCCCAAGCAGGCTCCACACCTGCCAGAGCAGAGCCCGACGCAGGGCTCAAACCCACCAAACTGCGAGGTCATGACCTGAGCTGAAACCCAGAGTTTCGCCTAATGGACCAAGCCCTCCAGGCACCCCTAAAAGATGGCTCTTAAAATGCAGATCGCCTACGGGGAGGACAGAACCACACTCCAGCACCACAGACCTACTGCCTCTCCCGTTTTCCTGGGCCGTGGGAACGGTGGTCCGACCTTCCAGGCCTTCTCTGGCCTCTTCTGGACTCAGGAAAGGCCCCTGGCATCCAGAGGTCAAGGGTATTACCACCTTTCTCAGCTCTACTTCTGCCTCGGAGAGCCTTGAGTTTGCAAGGACCTGCTCAGCCATTGGGGCAGGAATGCCCATGTGGCTGACAGATTGCTGAGACCCCACACAGGAACATTGTTACCGCTTTAGTTTTGAACAACAAAATCATGAAAATAGATAAAAGGACAACAAAAGGGAGGAAATAGTCAGAAAAACAGGAAAGAAAAGGGGTGGGCCCTAAGAGGTGCCCCCACCAGCTCCTGCTCATGAAGCTGCATGGCTTTTCCTGGTGAGAAGGCACTAACCCAGTCCAGGCAGAGCCACCAGCCCATGACAAGTATTTCCCCTTTCCCCAAATCCGTGAGAACAGTAGCAGAAATGGAAAGTCCTCCTGCAGTGAGACCAGGAGAAAGCGGGAGCTCCGAGCTGCTGGGGTGTGGAGACAGGCCACCTGCACGGGCCATAGAGAGGAGGAAGTGAGGACCCAGGTCCAGAGAGAGCCAGGGGAACACCAGCTGCGGGGCATCTGAGCTGCAGAAATGAAACCCCTAACTTGCAGCAGGGGAACAAGGTTGACAGGCTGCTGCCAGGAACATTCCAGAACTAGTCAACAAAGAGAAAATAGAAAACAACAGCCCAAAACAGTGTAGGAGATCTTCGTGAATCCTACTTCGGAAGCATCTGTGAGCCTCACCGGGGAGGAGAGCAGAGGTGCCCGGTGACGCCCCACGGGGCTCAGGCCAGAGCCTGGTTTTCATGAAGCACCTGGGAGCTTAACAGCCACCACCGCCTTGTTGGGACCCGAGCCCAAGCGCCTCGCCACCTTTCTTATGCAAACCTAACTGTCCCGAGAGTGTGACAGATCAGTGACCGAGCAGCAGAGGGTGTGTGTTGTTTTAAAATATCTTCAGGGGCGCCTGGGGGGCTCCCTCGGTTAAGCCTCCGACTTTGGATCAGGTCGCGATCTCCCGGTCCGTGGGTTTGAGCCCCACGTCAGGCTCTGTGCTGACAGTGGAAGCCTGGAGCCTGCTTCGGATTCGGTGTCTCCCTCTCCCTCTGCCCCTCTCCTGCTCATTCCCTGTCTCTCTCAAAAATAAATAAACACTAAAATAAATGAAATATTTCAGAGAAACACATGCAATTCTTAAAATTTGTCAGATGATGATAGTATTAAGTGGAAGGGAGGGAGGGAGGGAGGGAGGGAAGTCTGGATGAGGCGTGCAGTGTAGCTGACAGCAGTGCCCCATGTCCTGATGTCCCGGGTCCCTGGTGGTGACAGCGCCCTGTGGTTGTGGAAGACGTTTTTAGGGGAGGCTGGGTGAAGGACACGGGAACTGTCTACCCAACAAGGTACTCTCTGAGAAAGAGGCTGGGCTCAAGGGTGTAACTGCAGTTTGAAGAAATTAAACCTACGCGGGTGGGCAATCTGCTAGAGAAAAGCTCGAGAGAGGTCTACGGAATGATTATAAATTTTTTCAAGGAATTATTTTATGAAACATTCAGAGAGAAAAATAACCCATTATGAAATTAAACTGAGAGAAGACAGTCAGAATTTGACCGAATCTAAAAAGACCAGAATGAGCGGGTACAGTTACCCGCAGAAGCTGAGTCCAGACACGGGACGTGCAGAGCTCAAAGAACTGGTGAGCTCATATCAGGAGTCCCAAGACTGGGGTGCCCAGCTGGCTCAGTCAGTGGGGGTATGTGACTCTGGATACTGGGGTCGTGAGTTTGCGCCCCATGTGAGGTGTAGAGATTACTTTAAAAAAAATTCTCAAAGACCTAGAAAGGGCTTTACTTACTTTTCAAAAAGTGAAATGGAAATTCCGCGTCATTGGCTTGTCCTGCTGCCTGGCTGGAGGGTCATCAGCAGGAAGGATAAGAGAGAGGAGAAGATATACCAGGCTGTCTCACGAGCAAAACTCTTCGTTAATAACTGGAATAGAGACCATTTCAAACAAAAACTGGGTAATAAGATGGCAGCCGCACATGAGACGAACAAATAAAGAAATTGGAACATGATTCTCATTTACGGTCTTTGGCTAAGAATCCACTGGAAAATGAATGTGAGATCTTGTACCAAAAAAAAAAAAAAAAAAAAAAAGATGTCCCATGAGCTTATTTAGCAGAAATATGTGACTCTGCAAAGGGAGCTGTTTCGGGACAGTAGGAATGACAACAGAATGAGCCGAAGGCATTAGCAGCAAAGGAAACGAGAAGTCACAGTCACGGAGCAGTCAAGAAAGGGAGGAAGGTGTGCGGAAGCCGACCGACCGGTCTGTGCAGACTCCGTGTGACCGTGACCGAGGGAAGCTCCCTGGGCCGGAAGAGCCCCTGCTGGGGAGAAGCAGCACGCCCGGGGGAGACACGACCAGAGCGAACCGAGGAAGCCAGTGCCTGTCCAAGCCAAGTACATGTGCACACGTGCACACGCACGAGTGCACACCACGCACAAGGGGCTTTCTAGCTCTAGAAGCACGCGGTTTTGCTTATGAACTTTCCCCTTTTCTTTTTAAATTGAGGCACAATTCATGCGACACAGAATCGGCACTGTTAAAGCACACAGTTCGGTGGCAGTCAGCACAGTCACACTGCTCTGCCCGCACATTTCTGTCCAGTTCCCACACATTTCATCACCACAAAGTAAAACCTCACTCCTCCCCAAGCCCCTCCCTCCAGCCCCTGGAAACCACCAATCTACTCTCTGTTTCTGGGGATTTACCTTTTCTGGCTATTTCCTATGAACGGAATCATACAACATGTGACCTTTGGTATGTGGCTTCTCGCATGGGGGTCATGTGACCGCTGAAACCTGCGGGAGCAGGAGGCCGTCCGCCCGCCCCCCCCCCGCTGCCCAGGGAAGCCCAGCTCCAGCCCCCTGAGAGCCTCCCTCCTACTTGCCTTCCTGGGTGGGCTCCAGAAAAGCTTCAGGCAGCTTTAGTTTTCTGTTTTTATCCACACGCCTTAAAGTATTTTAAATCCTATGATCTTGGTCTGAGCAGTGACAAAAAGTAGCACAATTCTTACGTTTGCAAAACCATTCAGGAAAGGAAAATAAATTGAACTGAAGAGAATATTTTAATACAAATGCACATCGACTGGCTACCAAGTCCCCGAGACTCTTCCTTCTTACAGGTTTCTCTCCCTCCCTCCCACTCGGTGTGCTAGAGCCGTTCCTGGGGTCCCCGTGCTCTGCCTGGAACTGGCACCCCAGCCTCCCGGGAGCTGAACACGTGCCCTCCGGCCCCAGCCCGTGTGATTGCTTCCTTGGCTCTCCTCATTAAGACTGTGACTTGATGAATTGTTCATCTGAAAGAAAAGAACTGTTTTCCTCAGGTTTGGGGTTTTGTTCCCAAGACACTTGTGACCCACGGACAGGGAGGAGGTACTTAAGGGGAGAGGGACTGATGGCCAAGAGCCAGGCCAAAGCTCCAGAGTTTCCACCTAAAGAGATTGATGGGAAGACACTGGTTTTTCTTTCTTAAGCTTATTTATTTTGAGAGATACAGAGAGTAAGTAAGGGAGGAGCAGAAAGAGAAGGAGAGAGAGAGAGAGAGGGAGAGAGAATGAATCCCGAGCAGGCTCCACGCTGTCAGAGCAGAGCCCGATGCAGGGCTCAAACCCACGAAACTCCGAGATCATGACCTGAACCAAAACCAAGAGTTGGACGCTTAACCGACTAAGTCCCCAGGTGCTTCGACTAAGCCCCCCAGGCACCCCGAGATGCTGAGTTTCCTGACCACCGTGTCACCGTGTTTGATCCACAGAAAGAGCAGAACTGATTTTATTTCTACTCTACACAGAATGCAACTTTTTAGGGGCGCCTGGGTGGCTCAGCCGGTTAAGCGTCCGACTTCGGCCCAGGTCATGATCTCACGGTTCGTGGGTTCAGGCCCCGCATCCAGCTCCGTGCTGACAGCTGAGGGCCTGAAGCCTGCTTCGGATTCTGTGTCTCCCTCTCTCTCTGCCCCGCCCCCACTCATTGTCTGTCTCTCTCTCTCAAAAATAAACATTACAAAAAAAAGAAGAGTGCTACTTTTTTACTGTATTCTCCTCGGGGGGGCTTTTGAGAGGAGACTGCAGCCACACTGGTGGTGCCCAGTCCAGAATAAAAACCAGACACAAGGCTGGTCAAGGTGCGAAATGAGGAAGCCTTCGTCGGGGCCATTTGGAATTATGTATCACACTCTTTTTAAGGTGCTTATAACCTTGGAGAGGATTCAGGGAAGACGGCAGAGCAGGGGCCCCGGGAATCTCCCCCCCCCCCCCAGATGACAACAGCAGGGGCGGAACCTGTGTGATGGGACTGCTTTGGAACTGTGGACTCTGCCCGAGGCCTGCCACGTGTCCGGGAGAAGTAGTCGATTTTGGTCCATTCCAGCTCGCAGCACAGCAGCACCTACCCGTCCCGCGCCCCAGCCATGTGGCAGGCAGCCGGGCACGTGTTTCTGGAGCAGCCCGCAGAAGCCAGGTGGACGAAAAGGACCCTGTCCCCCAAACGCCAGGAGGCCACGCTCTGACCACACAGGTGCGGACTCAGAGGCTGGCGGCCATTGCTGTCACCCCTCCAGCTCCAGCTCGAGTGACTTCAAGGGGATAAGTGCCCTCTTATCCCCCTTTTGTTTTCCACTTTTCCCCTTTCGGGAGCCACACGTTAAAGACTAGGACATTGAAAAACAGCTGTCTATTTGGGGGAAATTAGGAAGTGATGGCACATGTCCAAGGAAAGGCTCAGAAAAGGCCGAGGAAGACATTAAATGGACACCTCAGGCTGACCCCCGGCACAGAGCCTGCAACCATGAAAAGAACGAGGACAACAAAACAGCAAACCCTGGGGAAGGGGGAGAATCTGATTTCCAGAGTAATCGCATCATGAGATTCGAATGTCCAGCGCTCAGCAAATCACGAGGCACACAAAGAAACAGGGGACTTCGGCCCATTGAAAGGAAAAAGATAATTCAACAGAATCTGTCCCTAAAAAGGACCCGGTGTCAGATCTACTGGAGAGACTTTCAAGCAACTGTCTTAAAGATGCTCAAAGAGCTGGAGAGTGACAAAGTCAAGAAGACAGTGTGTGAACTACCAACAAGAAAGAAAACCTAAGACCAAAAGAAATTCTGGAGCTGAAATTGGAGCAACTGAAATGAAAAATGCACCAGATAAATCGGAGGCGGATTTGAGCACACAAAGGAGACAATATTTCGAAAATCTGTCCTGTTTCAAATTGTAGACAACTCACAGTGGCTCATTAGTCTGTATCCAAATCAGAGACAGTGAAGGTCTTTTTGCTTGGCGGGGCGGGGGCAGGGCTTAAACTCAATTCCTTCTCTCCTGTTTCCCCAGGTCTTTGCTCACTCACAGCTTTCGCACGCTCGGTCACACACTGAAACCCTGGAGGCTTTACAGCCACCCCAGGGGCACCCGGGGGCTTAGTCTGTTAAGCATCGACTCTTGGTTTCCACCCAGGTCATGATCTCAACGTTGTGGGATGGAGCCCCGTGTCAGGCTCTGGGCTGACGGTGCGGAGCCTGCTTAGGATTCTCTCTCTCCCTCTCTCTCTGCCCCTCCCCTGCTCACGCGCGTGCTCGATCTCTCTCTCAAAAAAAACCAAAAAACAAAAAACATTTAAAGCCACCCCAGAGCACTGACAAATAGGACAGTGCTGAGTCTGGTCACCGTGCAGCCAGGTTTGAGAGCCACTCTTTTCAAATTCACACCCAGTGCAGGAAGTCCTCATGGCTTAGGAGAATTGCTTCCAGGAGAGGACACTTAAACAAAGGGGGCCAGATGGCACGGTAAATAATTAGTGGATTACAAAATAGTGGATAATGTTGCATTAAAACATGAAAAAGTTATGAAACTAAAATAATTATAAACATTATTCAAAATTAGGAAAATGTTGCCACTATTTTAGCATAAAAAGCAAGAAACCTTCTACCCAAATCTGTGTATCCAAATCTGTACCCCAAAAGAACCCCTTTTCTAACAGATTTTGTAAATGAGAATCTGCAAACATATCAAAGGTAGAGACTGGAGACTGGGAGCCCCATATCCCGCATTCTGCATCGGTACCTATACAAGAGCCCTTTTAACGAGCATGAGACAAAGACGAAAGAGAGCACTCTGACCTGTCCTGACGCAGCAGCTGCAGGCGCCTGGGTCCGCAGCGGCACAGATGAGGCCCTGCGGCGAAGGCCCCACACGGAGCCGGGGGCACCTGAGCCCTCCCTGGCGTTGACGCTTCGGGCGCAGAACTGCCTCTCACATTTGGTCAGACAGTGATGCTCTCATCTCTCAAAATGTGAGTTTCCAACTGAGATAAAGCTTTGCTTCCTTTTTAGCTTGTGCTCTGGTGGCCCACGTCCTTGGTTTCATAAATATGTTCTGCTGCCTCGTTTCTTTTCCGATCCAGCTAGCCTTGGACCAGCGAGACGTCACCCACAGCATCTGATGTCTGCAGTTTCCTGGCACACTTCAGTGCTCTCATGTTGTGGATGCCCCACCTCAGCTACATTAGAGGATTCTTCTCCCCAAACCTAGTTCCTTAAATGTAATATTCCTAAGGTGGGTTTCTATTAAGTGATGCTTGCTTCCATATGAATGAATTTGTCTCACATGGATGCAGGATTAAGACTTTGCTCCCTAACTAACCGGTATAGGTGAAAACCACCCAGGTGCTAGATGTAGAAGGACAGATCCTATATCTCCGGCGGGAGGGGGGTGGTTCTCAGAGACTTTTTGAGTAGGTTCTCACTGGACCAGAGAGATTACACTTCAGAAACACAAAACGTGTGTTTAAAAACACAAAGGCGAAAGAGAATCACAGGTTTCCCAGGTCCTGCAATTCTTTTTTTTTTTTTTTTAAGTTGAAACTGTATGTTTTTTTGTTTGTTCATTTTGGTCCTGGAATTGTTAGCCTAGAGTTTGAAGCTGGAAAAAATGTACTTTAAACAACTTTTTTTTTTATTAAACTTTTTTTTGAGAGAGAGAGCAGGGGAGGGGCAGAGAGAGAGAGAGAGAGAGAAAGAATCCCACGCAGGCTCTACAATCAGCACAAAGCCGATGCAGGGCTCGATCCCATGACACTGGGATCATGATCTAAGCTGAAATCAAAAGTCAGATGCTGGGGTGCCTGAGTGGCTCAATTGGTTAAGCAGCCGACCTTGGCTCAGGTCATGATCTTGTGGTCCGTGAGTTCGAGCCCCGCATCGGGCTCTGTGCTGACAGCTCAGAGCCTGGAGCCTGTTTCAGATTCTGTGTCTCCCTCTCTCTGACCCTCCCCCGTTCATGCTCTGTCTCTCTCTGTCTCAAAAATAAATAAATGTTAAAAAAAAAATTAAAAAAAAAGTCAGATGCTTAACCCACTGAGCCCCCAGGCACCCCCCCCCCACCCCGTTTTCACTTTTGGGGGCATATGCCCAGAAGTGGAGTCGCTGATTCATATGGTGATTCTATTTGTAATTTTTTGAGGACCCGCTGCCTCACCGTCCGCAACAACTGCTCCATTTTAAGTTCTGGCCAGCAATACACCCAAGTTCCAGTTTCTCCACATCCTCACCCACACCTGTTGTTTCTGTGTTTCTGATAATAACCATCATCATGAATGTGAAAGCGTATCTCACCGTGGTTTGGATTTGCATGTCCCTGGTGACCAGTGATGTTGAGCATCCTTTCACGTGCTTGTTGGCCACTTGTATGTCTTCTTTGGAGAGATGTCTGTTCAAGTCCTTTGCCCATTTTTAATCAGGTTGTTTATTTTTTGTTGTTGTTGAGTTTTAGGAATTCTCTATATATTCTGGTATCGATTCCTTATCTGATATATGACTTGGAAATATTTTCGCCCATTCTGAAGGTTGCCTTTTCATTCTGTTGATAGTATCCTTTGATGGACTTTCTCGGTGCTACACCCCACTCCTGGCCCTGTACTATAATCTCAAACAACTTAGTGAAGTTTAGGGCCCCATGTGTGAAGTGGCAAGGCAATGATATTTGCCTTGCATGTGTTATTGTGGAGATGAACGAGAAAGTGGAAATAAAAAGTATTAGCCCCTCTTCCAGAAATAGCATTTGGGTATTCCCCTTTCTGTAACACTTTCCTACCCTTCCCAATCAGCTGACACACCTCGTCTGTCTCCCAGTTCTGTACCCCTGGCGTACCTGGGAACTTGGAAGTGCTTGCAACCCCAAACATGGGACTAAGCCTTTCTTTTCCTCTCCCCTAAAGTCATCGAGCTCACTTTCACTCTGGCCCAACACTATCAAGCATCATGGGTGTGCAAAGGTATCACATGATGTGCTTGTCCAAATGCAGATTCTTGGGGTGGCTCAGTCGGTTGAACATCCGACTCTTGATTTTGCCTCAGGTCATGATCCCAGGGTCATGGGATTGAGCCCTACAACAGGCTGCTCAAGATTCTCTCTCCCTCTGCCCCCCTCACCTGAACATGGGTTCCCTCTTTCTCTCTCTGTCTCAAACTGAAAAAAAAAAAAAGTAGATTCTTGGGCTCGGGAAGGGCACCGAGCGACGTGGATGCTGTGGCTTGAGAACCACGCTGGGATGTGCTGTTTTAACCACCCAGACCCTGAACATCCCACCTCCGGTGACTTCTGCCTCTGTTCCAGGACAACCACCTATTTCCATGACCACATCAAGGTCTTTGCCACCTGCTCCCCTAACAGCTGGACTTCTAGAATCTTCCTACATACCTTACAGGTTCTCTTTCTTGGTGACGGCATGAGCCCTCACATCACCCTGCCTCTGCTTTCTTACCATTCCCGACTGAGCGAGGGAACTGGGTCTGAGCCCCCTCCCTTCTTAGGGAGCCCCCAGGCCTCAGATTCTGGTGGGAGTTTCAGAGGCTCCGTCCCCTCAAGGGCAGTGCCGGGCCAGCTCTACCAGAAATACCTGGAGAGAACCCCATCGCCCACCCAGACCTCCAGCCACCCTCCGAGCTGGGGGCCTGTCTTTGTTTTCTCAGGCTCGTGTCCCAGTGGCCTGCTGGGCGCAGCAGGTTCTGCTTGCCTTGGTCGAGCTGTTCTGGAAGCTTGGGCTGAAGACCACTCGAGGCCAGGCTGGGCAGCCTCACAGAGGCTCCTTGGAGGAGAGAAACACAGGCAGAAGAGAGGCCCGTGGCCTCAGAGATGAGAGCCCCTGCTCTTGTGTGTGTCTAGTTCCAGGCTCCTGTGGGCCAGGCCGTGCTCCCTGCCTGCTGTCTACTGTCTGTAATTAAAAACAAGGAAGGCAGAGCCTGCGTGGGGTGTGAGCGTGCACAGTAACGCGGACCCACAGCCAGGACCAGCCGTTAGCACCGGGAGTCCTCCCGGGAATCCGTGCTTCCCAGGGTGCTCCCAAGGCCCACCCCAGCCTAGCTCTGCACAGAACGTCAGAAGCGTCCAGCACCACGCAGCCCTGCCCTGTGTGAAGGAGCGTCTGGGGAGCCGTTTGCTTCCACAAGGGAACCTGCCCTTGCAGACAAGGTGGGTGCTGTCGTGAGAGAATCCGGGCTGGGCCCTCTTGCCAAGCAGGTTTTCCCTGAGTCCTTAGTGGCTGAGGGAGAACCCGGAGATCACCCAGCATGAGGCCTCTCCACCTCCACATCCTTCAAAGAGAAACCAGAAGCCGTAGGACAGGATTCCTCACCTGGGAACCATCCTTGGAGAGGAGGCTGAAGCTCAGGGCTTAGCCAGTGCACCTCCTGCCACCCCCCTCTCCCTGGGCCAAGGTCCCTACTGCAAGGCTTCCTCCTCAGTCCCTGAAAGATCCTTAGAAAGACACGAAAAGTGGCAACACGGCCATGCTTTGAAAAAGCTATTAAGTTTATTTATTTTGAGAGAGAGAGAGAGAGAGAGAGAACGAGCACACCCGTGTTTAAGTGGGGGAAGGAGCAGAGAGAGGGAGAGGGAGAGCATCCCTGCTGGGGACCCTCAGCATCGCAGAGCCAGACGTGGCTCCAACCCACAAACCGTGAGGTCACACCTGAGCCGGACGTTTAACCGACTGAGCCACAGGCACCCTTAAAAAGGTATTTTAACAGCTTTATTGAGATATAATTCACATACCACAAATCCGCCCTTTAAAGCATACAATTCAATGATTTTTACTTTATTCACAGGGGCATGCACCCATCATCATAACCTAATTTTTTGCTATTTTGCCCCCCCGAAGAAACCCCTTAACTGTTGAGCAGTCTCTCCCTATACCCTTCCTCCCACAACACCCAGCAACCACCACCCTGCTTTCCTCCTCTATGGATTCGCCAATTCTGGACATTTCATGTAACTGGAAGCCAGTCACAATATGTGGAGTTTTGTGACTGGCTTCCCTCTCTTAGCATGAAGTTCCCAAGTTCACCCACGTCATAGCGCCCCTCAGTGCTTCCTTCCTTCCTTATAGCTGAGTAACGTTCCACCGGATGGATGGACCACATTTTCTTTGCATTTGTCTATTGGTGGCCTCCTGGGCTGTTTCCACCCCTTAGCTATTGTTAACGGTGCTGCCGTGAACATCTGTGTCACGTGTATGCTGTCACTTCTCTCGTGTCTATGTCCGGAGGTAGAACTAAGGCTATATGGCGACTTTATGTGTAGCTTTCCGTGGAGTTGCCAGAAGGTTCTCCATACTGGCTGGGCCATGTTACATCCCACCAGCAGTGTGTAAGAGCTCTAACTTTGCCACACCCTTGCCAACACTCTCATGGTCTGTCTTTTGATTCTAGCCATCATAGTGGGTGTGAGGTAGGATCTCATTGTGGTTTTGATGTGCATTCTCCTGATGAGGCTGGGCCCTGGGACACGGGGGTGACCCAGACAGACACAGCCCCGCCCCACAGAGCTCTGAGTCCAGAAGGGTACAGACACGTAACCAAAACAGGTACCTGCTAAAAAACAGGGTCCTGGGGGTCACCAGGGAGTGACCCACGAGCCACAATCCAGACAGGCCTGAAGGGTGCCAGGAGAGAAATGGGTTATGAGACCTTCCTTCCAGGGCTTCAGTAAAATCAGAACAGGACGCAAGTGTTGGCGGTGTGCCAGGACTTGGTCACGTCCTTAGGGGTAAAGTTGACCGTAGAAATGGCGGAGATTTAAAGAGCTGGCTGTCTGGTGGGTGGGTGGTTATGGGCCCAGGACGGGGGTGCACAAGAGGCCACGTGCAGGCTGCAGCTAAGTCACCCAGGGTCTCCGTGATCTCACTAGAGAAGTGACCACATTGCATAAAAACGGAGGAAACCTAAAGGCAGAAGGCAGGACAATGGGTGCCAGGGGCCGGGGAGGGGCTGTGCAGGTGCGCGCTGGTGACACAACCCCTGCCCCTGCACCCTGCACATGGTTACGGGCTGAGATGGTAAATGTCAGGGGCACCTGGGGGGCTCAGTTGGTGAAGCGTCAGACTTGATTTCAGCTCAGGTCATGATCCCACGGGGTTTGTGGGTTTGGCCCCTCGTGGGGCTCTGTTGACAGAGGGGAGTCTGCTGGGGATTCTCTCTCTTCCCCTCCCCTGCTTGCACTCTCTCTCTCAAAGTAAAAAATTAAAAGATGGTAAATTTTATACTGTGTATACTTTGTCATAAGAGTAAAAAGACGATGCTCACTCTCTAGCTACCCTCTTCCGTCTCTGACGCAATGAAAACAAAGCAAACCAGTCCTGCGCAGGGGAAGCCGTCAAACTGGACGAGCTACCTTTTCCCTGCACAGGGTCTCCCCTCCCTCCCCCGGGGGTGGGGGCTGACTGCCGGGCTGGAGCGGCCACCTCCCCAAGCCCTCACCTCCCCGGGCCTCCTCCCAGGACCTGACGCCGGTGCCCAGGGTGCCCGGCGCGGACAGCCACGCCCTGCCCAGGGATTCCCTTCTGGGCTCTTTTCCAGCGTCCGGGGGTCAGGAGTACGAACATCCAGGCTCTTCCAGTATTTGCCTCCGAAGCCTGAGCATCTCTGCAGCCGCCGCCGTCATCGCTGCAGGGATCTGTGTGGGTGAGGTGCGGCCCGGCCCATCCGCCACAGCCACCTTCCCCCCCCGCCCCCCCCCCGTCCCACCTGGACCACCTGCCCCCAACCCCACGACCCACCTGGACCACCTGCCCCCACCCCGACCCACCTGGACCACCTGCCCCCCTCCCCCCCACGACCCACCTGGACCACCTGCCCACCTCCCCCCCACGACCCACCTGGACCACAGGGACGCCGACCCACCTGGACCACCCGGATCATCCGACATGGACGCGCGGAGCCCCAAAGCCCCGGGCGGGGACGCGCTGCGGGACGCGGTGAGTGGGGCCCACCTCCCCTCTTCCGCGTCCCTCCTCACCCTCCTCACCGTCTGGGCGCCGCACCTCCTCCCGGACTGTGCGTCCCCCACCCCCCCATGGGGCGCAAACCCTTCGCGGGGTCGGGGGGGGGGGGGGGGGGCTCCCGCTTCCGGTTCGCCGGGAGGAGCTCCAGGAGCAGGAGCGCCAGGCTGCGGGTCAGGAAGCGACTTCAAACGCTAGTCTGTCTTCTTGAAAAGAATTTGTTAGACGTTATACATACTTGAGGCTACATTTTCTTGACAAAAGTGAAACAGAAACACCAAACCCTCTGAAGGGAAACTGCTCCCGATAGAAGCCGCAGCACCTTCATACGCACGTGCGGGTTGCACACTGATACCCGTCTCTGTATTCTCATCTCCAAAATGGGGACAGAGACAGGTGCGGGGAGGCAATTATCCCTGGTTCCAGATTTCACTTGGTAAGCCACAAGGAGGCACTGTGCAAATATGGCTTGCCGTCACCAACAATACCGATACTCGCCTATGGCCTGGTCAACAAATCCTGCCATCCCACCCCAGCTGGTAACTACCCCAGAGTGCAGGGGAGACGCGAGGCCCACGTGTGCTCTGGATGGCTGGTTCAGCTCTGCTTAGGAATTCTTTGGGGGACTCAAGGTTATTAAGGCATTCTCCTATACTTTCTCTTGGACATTTGATAGTTTCAGCGCTTACATTCAGGTGTATGATGATTTGGAGTTAATTTCGGGGTATGGTGTGAAGCACCTCTGCTTAGTTAGTTAGTTATGTATTTGGCTCTCATTGTCCCAGCACTGTTTTCAGAAGATTTTCCTTCGCCTTTGAATAGAAAGCTCTGGGCACCTTGTCCAAAATCTAACTAACTAACTAACTATATATTTATATGGAGGTTCTATTCCATGATGCTAAAATGCCCTACATCAAGAGTAAATATTATATTCAATTGTCTTATGGTTCATTTTTTTCAGGCAGAAAACCTATTTCAGGAACTTCAAGAACATTTTCAAGCTCTAACTGCAACTCTGAACCTCAGAAATATCCTTTCTATCTTATAACTACACTATACAATGCTTTTGAACTGTAATATTATCAAGGAATATCTTTTGTCTGCTATTAGTGGATAATTGTTGGCCTACGATGTCCTGGTGTTTACGTTGTGCCTTTCCATGATACCCTGGTGTATTAACTACCACTCACAGGTAATTACTTCCTGCTTGGCCAGCCATACAGGGCATTTTGTATGAGAGCAATACGATACAAGGACGCAACGCACAATACTACCCAGTGGGGCTTTCTGAGCCTACAGACTACTAAATCCGAGTAGTCTGCTGAATAACATCTGCGCACTTCCACGGAATCAGAAACTTGCAAACATCACATGGAATGTCTTCAACCGAGGACACTATATATGGCTCCCTGACCTTTGTTTTGTTTGGTTTTGCAACTTCAGCAGCTGTTTTAAGACATGAATTCAAACAGAATTAGAGTAAAATGTTTGTTTCCAGTTTGAGCAAATCCAGATAAGCTGTAATATCGGTCCTAAGACTTAGAGCGCTAGAGCTCACTTTACTAATTGAATTCATTCCATAGAAATTGTTTAAAAAAAGGGGCGCCTGGGTGGCTCAGTCGGTTCAGCATCCGCTTGCGGCTCAGGTCATGATCTCACGTCTGTAGGTTCAAGCCCCCTGTGGGGCTCTGTGCTGACATGTCAGAGCCTGGAGCCTGCCTCGGATTCAGTATCTCCCTCTCTCTCTCTCAAAAATAAACATTTTAAAAAATTAAAAAAGAAAAAAGAACTGAGCTTACAATTCAAAGGTTAAAGACACGCTCCAAAAACCTCAGGGGAATAGTTAATTTGCACTGACCTTAAGGTATTAGTACGCGTAGTCTTTGAATCCCTCGTTTTAAGTGTTGCACTGCCGGGGCATTTTATCAATAGGCTCGATGAGTAGCTGCAATCTGAAGGATCTCTCAGGACTTTCTGGCTGGTGCTCTGTACCCTGTGTAAAATTCTCCTTAACATTGTACTGGAAGAAATGGGAAATCGCATCGAAGATTTACAGAAGAATGTGAATGACTTAATGGTGCAAGCTGGGATTGAAAATTCTATTAAAGAACAAATGGTAAGGCCATTATTAGGAAACTAAATATGTTTGTCTTTTGCATATCTTTTGATTGCTTTCATCTTGAAAAATACAATCCCATATTTGTTCACTGTGGGGATTATTGCCTCTGTACTACGTGGAAAATCTTCAGGAATAATAAGACATTTACAAATGCTCTTTTCTAAATAGACTAAGAGAAACACTCCTTGTCATAGTTCCTTAAAAAGTGTACAGTTTATTTATTTAAAAAAATTTTTTTAATGTTTATCTATTCTTGAGAGATAGAGACAGAGCACAAGCAGGGGAGGGGCAAAGAAAGACACAGAACCTGAAGCAGGCTCCAGGCTCGGAGCCATCAGCACAGAGCCCAACGCAGGGCTCGAACCCACAGACTGCAAGATCATGACCTGAGCCGAAGTCGGACACCCAACTGACTGAGTCACCCAGGCGCCCCAAAAAGTGTAGTTTAAATGACAAGCTCTACTATTTAAAAAATGGATGTTATTGAAGTGCTTTTCACAACCACCCCTCAAATTAGTCTTCTATCAAAACACAAATCATGATGAATTGGAGACTGGGGATTATAACGTAGTTTCTGTTTCAGACAATATATTTATATAACCATTTGAAGAAGACATATGGGCATTAAGCCCTCAACCCGTTTCTCAGTGGTTCAAGAGCCGTCCATCCTGGCTCCCACAATGCAAACCTTTCCGGTGGGATGTTGCATTTAATCTTGAAGATGCAAGTAAATGCTTGGCTTCGGGTCTCAGACTGGATCTGTGTCCATGTGCTATATGTGGAGGTTCACAACTTCATCAAGATACTTATGTCTGTTTTATTCTGATAGATAAGAATAATAGATTATTCTCATCGAACGATTAGGTGTCTTTGTTTCCCTTGTTTTACTGTCTCTTTTATAATTATCCTAAGTCAGCTGGCAAATTATCCCCACTTAATCCTGCTAAATCAGGGCCAGTTCACCTATCAGCGACTTACAAATACCTACCTCTGGTATCCTGGTAACAAAGGTAATCGTAACCTGCGTCCTGCTGCCACCATAAAACGCTGCAGAGGACGCTCTGTCTCTGAGGTGGAAGACATAGCTTCAATCAGGCTCCCTTGACGGGGCCCACCAGTCCTGAGGCGGGGCGAGCAAGCCCTCCCCCGCCCCCCTGCAGGACTGACTGAGTGAGAAGAGGAGAGCCTCAGGGCAGGAAGCCCTGTGCCCAGAAGAGATCTGGCACACTGCAGGCACGGGATGGCAGCCAGGTAACCAGGTCTAACCTCCATCACTCAGATCTAGCTGCTGTTTTCAATTTGGTCGAAACCACTAAATATTAGGCACCAAGTTAAATGATCAAGTAGGTGTGGAAACCTCACTACGTGATGTGCACGCAGCCTGAGAGAAGGTCAGATCTCCAAGTGTGTTTAAAAGTGGTACTGCCGGGGTGCCTGGGTGGCTCAGTTGGTTAAGCAGCCGACTTCGGCTCAGGTCATGATCTCACGGTCCGTGAGTTCGAGCCCCGCGTCGGGCTCTGTGCTGACAGCTCAGAGCCTGGAGCCTGCTTCAGATTCTGTGTCTCCCTCTCTCTGACCCTCCCCCGTTCATGCTCTGTCTCTCTCTGTCTCAAAAATAAATAAACGTTAAAAAAATTTTTTTTAAATAAAAAAAAAATAAATAAAAGTGGTACTGCCTTCTAAATGAAAAGACCTAAACAAACTGAGATGTTTGCACAAATCTGTACTTGTTGGTTGTGCTTGGTCGCACTAGGTCAGGGTTAACACAGGGCTGGCTTGTGCTGTGAATCTCAGGGGATTGTGCACACCCCTCAAACCTGTGTTCCAGTTGTGGGGAACCCAAGATGTTAAAAACTGCTGTTCTATATTCCGATAGATCTGGTACTTTGTCAGTCTCCCATTAAATGACGTTGTAACACCTTTCCCGCAATAACTTAGGCACAGATAGGCAGTGAGTGTGTGGGTGGAGGGAGCAGGGCGCTTCCCTCTGGGGTACTGTGTGCTCAGTCACCGCGGTGGAATACTGATGCGGGAGTCACATTTCGGTAAGAGAACGCGCAGTTTATTCACCTGCAGTTGTGAATCCACACTGACTCCATCTGTCAAACATGAAAAATTTGTGGTTTTCTATACACTCAGTTTTTCCTATCCACAAAATGTTTTAATAATTAAGGGAAATTGGGGCACCTGGGTGGCTCAGTCAGTTGAGCCCCTGACTTCTGCTCAGGTCATGATCTCACAGTTTGTTAGTTTGAGCCCCATGCGGGTGTCTGTGCTGACAGCTCAGAGCCTGGAGCCTGCTTCGGATTCTGTGTCTCCCTCCCTCTCTGCCTCTCCCCTACTTGTGCTCTCTCTGTCTCTCTCTCTGTTTCTCTCTCTCAAAAATAAATAAACATTAAAATTTTTTTAAAAAATTACAGGAAATTAAGGTATTTTATTGACAGCTTTGGATTCCAGGTTATTTAACTGTGCATTAATTGGTATATAAATCAACCATTACCTCTTTCAAATTTTTTCTTACAGACCTGAAGACTTGAAAATATGATAAAGTCAAAGTTGTACTTTTTGAATGACAATTTGCATAGTATGTGTTCTGGTTTTTACTATTTAATTTAAAAATTCATTTTAATGAAGTGAAAGATTAAAAGAACAATGCAATAAGAACATAGTTTAGAAGGCGATTAACCACTTGACCAAGATGGTTCTAAAATGGCAGAACATCTTTCAACGCATACCTAGTATTTACAAGTCAGGGGAGGAAAGCATAAGCTATATCAGGTCAGCTTTTTTTCCTGAATTGTGTTCTAGATAGATCTTTTTAAAAAAAATCACAAGCTGTTTTGTGATTGAGATTTCTTTTTCAATACCTGCATTCCAACTCAGCTTTTCCAGTCATATGGTTCTCTGTCTAGTCCAAACACATTCTGATAGCAGTGTTCTCCAAACCAAACAAAACCCAGGAAAACAGCCCGCCTCGTCCCAGGTCACCCTTGCCCACTCTGCTCCTAAGGAGGTGGTTACCAAGAAGAAGCACAAAGATCACAGTTCAGCTTATTTTGTAGGTTATATAGAGACGTTTTCAAATAATTATCCAATTTGCCTCTCTGAGCCAAAGTAAAGCAGAACAGGGTCGGTAATAGGCTCTCATTGTAAAAATAACATGATTCCTGCATATGAGATAAATTTTATTCTTCATACAAAAGTCAAAACCACCCATAATTCTACAATTTAAATTGAATTAGCCACTGTAAACATTTTTCTGTACATACAATTCTATATATGGTTGATGATGTTGTTTATAATCTCATATCCTGTTCTCTTCATATCATAAACATTTTTCCATCTGAAAATTTCACACACTTTTCATATTTTTTTTTATGGCTGACTACTATTCTATCATATGGATGTAATAATTTAACCATTTCCTTGACTGTTCCTTGGACATTGACGACATTTCCCACCATCTGACATTGACGACATTTCCCACCATCTTGCTACTATAAATAATGCTGTAAGGAACACTGTTACCATGAATTCTCTGCATGTTTCATTAGGGTCAAAAGTGTGACTGAAGACCGAGTACACTAGTCAAATGCATTTAAGAAATGAAGCATCATTTTATACTCCCAACAGTGGAGTATGTCTTTCCTTTTTTAATCCAAGTTTTAAAATGGCATCATTTAAAATCAGTATTCTGGGGCGCCTGGGTGGCTGTCGGTTAAGCGTCCGACTTCAGCTCAGGTCATGGTCTCACGGTTCGTGGGTTTGAGCCCCATGTCGGGCTCTGTGCTGACAGCTCAGAGCCTGGAGCCCGTTTCAGATTCTCTGTCTCCTCTCTCTGCCCCTCCCCACTCACGCTCTGTCTCCCTCTGTCTCAAAAATAAATAAACATTTTAAAAAAATTTTTAATTGAGTATTCTTGGGGACTTAAAATCATGATAGTTCTATTGGATTAGGTGAAAAATCTCAAAGCATTTTAGCTGCTATTATAATTTTAGCAGAAACTAAAGTAGATATTTGAATTGAAGTAAACCAAACAGATTTGAGTCCTCATTAATAACATAGATCACAATTCAAAATCCAGGATTTTTAAGAGATTAAAGTAGGTAGAAAAGAAAACTTCTATTAGTTATTCACTAAATAAAAACACTAGGGGCACCTGACTGGCTCAGTTGGTAAAGCGTGTGACTCTTGACCTCGAGGTTGTGAGTTCAAGCTCTACATTGGGCATGGAGCCTACTTAAAAAATAAAATAAAAACAGTAATACTGTCCAAAAAGTACTAACTTCTTTGTGGATCCTCTTTAAGAGTCTGACATTAAACATCTGGATGATTCATTCAAACCTTTAGAGAGATTATTTGACATTTTAGAATATCATACCTGTTTCAACATGTTCCTAACATTTTTATAAAGGATTGCTATTCTCCAGCACCCTGTTGCATATATTTAAAAGAAATCAAATGCTTCCATAAGGAAAAAGGGGGACGTAGCACATGGGTTTACACGTGCTTAACCATGCTTATTCCAATCTAAACTTGACTGATACGGAACTTCAGTAGCAACCAGTTTATTCATAGGATACTTAAGTGAAATGTTGCGAATTCAGTATCAAATGCTATATTCATATACTTGCAATTTAAAACTCATTTCACACAAAATTTTTGAACTTATGAGAACACCAAGCTTAATAACAAAGGGCTAACTTTGTAAGGCAGCATTTCCGGATGCAATTGCCTGAAGGTTTAATTCTCACATTTAATTTCCTTTTTGTTTTTTAAAGTTTATTTATTTATTTTTGAGAGCGAGAAAGCACAAGTGGGGGAGGGGCAGAGAGGGAGGAAGAGAGACAATCCCAAGCAGGCTCTCTGCTGTCAGCACTGAGGTGGGTTCAGGGCTCAAACACACAAACCATGTGATCATGACCTGAACCAAAGTCAGAAGCTGAACTCACCGAGCCACCCAGGCGCCCCTAATTTCCTTTCTTGACAACTATGGTCTCTTGCCTGACCTATCACCATAGACTTTTTTAAAATATATTTTTAAAATATTTATTTTTGAGAGACAGAGCAGAGTCGGGGAGGGGCAGAGAGAGGGAAACACAGAATCCGAAGCAGGCTCCAGGCTCCGAGCTGTCAGCACAGAGCCGGATGCGGGGCCTGACCCCACGAACTGTGAGATCACGACCTGAGCTGAAGTCGGACGCTTAACCGACTGAGCTACCCAGGCGCCCCTAAATATTTTTTAAAATGTTTATATTTGAGAGAGAGCACAGAAGGGGGGGAGAGAGAGGCACTCAGAGGATCTGAAAAAGGCTGTGTCTCTCTCAAAAATAAACAAACACTAAAAAATTTAAAAAAAAAGAAAAGAAAAGAAACCTGGTGAGGCCACGAACACATCCTATATTTTAACTGAGCAGCTTGAGAAACGACATTTAGGGTGCAGATTTTAGAAATATCAGTGGTGTGGTTTTAGAGTAGTTGTAGCTTTGATTTTGTCAGTGCTCTGAGCAACTCCTCTCTCCTCCGCATGGGCTCAGAAGTTAGAAAAAGGCAGTCTAGGGACCCACACGTAACGATCTACTGCAAACACACAAGGTTGCTGCTTGTTTTCACGTTTCGGATCTTTGTTTTGAATGTCTGAGGACTGTATGTAAATGACATCATACCATAGTATCCTGCGTCCAGCTTCTCCAGTCAGTAGTTTCAAACTCATCTATGTTGATGTATGTAGCTCTGCTTGAGTCACTAACTGCCGTGTAATAGCCTTCTGAATTGTTTTGCACTGGACTAATACTGTTTCCGAATTATACTGCAATAAACACTCTTGCGTATCTCCTCTGTGTCAGTTTCCCTGGGGTACTTGATTACTTACTGGGTCCCTGAATATATTCGGTACCTTCTAGGCTTGTTGCCTCTGTGTCAGCTGCCACGACTAAGTCCTGGACTTTGCACAAAAACCATCCTGGGGAGGATGGGAAACAGAAATCATTCAGATTCAGAGAACCGAGGGTACTGGTATACTTTCTGCACTAGCTAATTTCAACTTGAATAAAACAACCTGGTGCAGTGATGAGGCACGTTTCGGTAGCCATGCAGATCTAGGTTTGAATTCATGCCCTGTGTAAGGAGTTGTAACTTCGGGCAACCTAAGCTTTAATTTCCTTCTCTACAAACTATCCACCTCGCAGGTGGTTTGCAAATGGTTTGCAAATCACTTAGCTCTGGGCAAGGTAAACAGTAGGTACATAATGATAAGATATAAACTTGGAATGAAGAGACCAAACTATTATAAATTCAACTATATTGCAGTCACAAAGCACTTCCAGTGAAAAAGATAGTTATTAAAGTCAAATGTGAATGAACTTATTACAACTTATAAATACAAGTTTACAGCAAGTACAGAGTAAGTTTACAAATGTGGAGTGTAATTTTTTTGCTTATTTTTTTGTTAATAGCAATAAAGCTTTATCAATAAGATATAATTCACGTCATGCAATTCACCCAGTCAACACACACACTTCATTGGTTTTGGTATATTCACAGATGTGTACAACCATCACAGTTTTAGAACGCTTTCATCATCTCAAGAAGAAACCCCATTCCCATTAGCTACCACCGCACCCCTTCCCCTCCTCCTAGTCTCAAGCAACCACTAATCTACTTTCTGTCCCTACGCCTAGTCTGGATATTTCCTATGAATGGAATCACACGATACGTAGCATCTAGTCTCTTTCCCTTACCCTGATGTTTTCAGGGTTCACCATGTTGTAGCCCACGTCAGTAGTTACTTGTGACCAACTAATACTCCATTGTATGGCTGTGCCATATTTTGTCTATCCATTCTTCACTTGATGGCCACACAAGTTGTTTCCCCATTTTGGTGATCATGAGTAACGCTGCCACCAATGTTCTGTCCAAGGTCCTGTGTGGACACACGTGTTCATTCTCTTGGGCATATAGGCAAGACTGATATTTCTGGGTCAAATGGTAATTCCCGATTTTATCGGGGAACTGTCAAACTGGTTTCCAAAGTGGCTGCAGCGTTCCACCTCTCCACCAGCAGTGCACGAGGGCTCCAACGCCTCCATGTCCTTGACCTTGAATCTACTCGTCCTTGACCACACATGTAGTAATCTGACCCTTTGAATCTACTCACAGCCATCCTAGTGGGCGTGAAGTGGCATCTCCTGGCTTTGATTTGCATTTCCTTGATGAGTAATGACAGCGAGCTCTTCCTAGGATTGTTGGCTGTTCTATCTTGGATACGCGTCCAAAGTAGAATACGGTCTATTATGTCAGGTACTTGGGGTCGTGCTGATGTTCCCACTAGCCCCTCGTTTGATATGGGATCATACACCCTATTCTGCAAATGGGCAAGTTTAGGCTGGAGGAATGAAGCTGAGGATTTGCATTTGAGTTTGAAATCCATTTAAAGCACACCTCCTTTGTACTTGGGTTCCAACCACAGTCAATCTGGTCACAGCAGTGAGGGCCCAGCAGGCACCATCCAAAGACACTATTCCAAGACATGGGACAGCAGACACTACCACCCCCACACTCCAGAGACAACGGAGCTCCAGGAGGCCACTTGCCACAGTAAGCGGCAGAGCCTGGCGGTGAAACCAGACAGGGCTGCAGGGTGTGGCCCCGGCTCCCCGCAAGATGTTCCTGGGAAGATCCTAACCACCCACCCATCAACATGCTGCTGGGGTGAGAGACACTCAACACTGTGATAAGGAAACCAGCTGTATGTACTGAAGAGCTGTGGTTTCTACAGAAAATACAGCCTGCTTAAGTTCGTTAGATACGATGTTTGGAGGAATAAGAAACGACTTCTTGGGGCGCCTGGGTGGCTCAGTCGGTTGAGCGTCCGACTTCGGCTCAGGTCATGATCTCACGATCCACGGGTTCAAGCCCCGCGTCGGGCTCTGTGCTGACAGCTCAGAGCCTGGAGCCCGTTTCAGATTCTGTGTCTCCCTCTCTCTCTGTCCCTCCCCTGTTCATGCTCTGTCTCTCTCTGTCTCAAAAATAAATACAAACGTTAAAAAAAAAATTAAAAAAAAAAAGAAACGATTTCTTACTCTTTATGTTTAAAAGGAAAATAAGACTCATTATTTTATTGCACTGTTTTTATAGCCAGAAGACTAAAAAATACTTTTTCCCCCAAGTGTATATTCTTTCTGAACTCAAGCCTTTGGACTCTGTTGTGGGTTGAATTGTGATCCCCATAAATTCCTATGAGTTCTACCCCCAGTACAATGTGCCCTTAGTTGGAGATGGGGTCATCACAGGTGTAATTAGTTAAGATGAGGTCATGCTGGGGAAGGGTGGCCCTCATCCAATGACCAGTGTCCCTGTAAGAAGGGGAAATCTGGACACAGACCCGCACACAGGAAGGAGGCCCCGTGAAGATCTGGGTGAAGCGTCAAGCCAAAGATTGCCAGAAACTAGCAGAATCTGGGGGAGGGGCAGGGAACAGATTCTCCATCACAGCCCCAAAGACCCCAGCCCGAGCACACCTGGATCTGGAGTCCTAGCCGGCAGGATGTGCGAGCCCCCTCGCTTCCGTTGTCACCCCGTCTGCGTACTTTGTTACGGCAGGTCTCAGAGACGCCCACGGCCAGGCGTATAAAACACGGCGGCCCCATAGGACATGCGCCCGAATTCCACTCCCAATGGTAAAGATTACGATTAATTTCTGACTACCAAGATCAGTGATCTGTATGTCAAGTTTCTCAAGAAATAAGCAATCATGGCTTTCCATCACTGCGTATTTTATTTACCTCAGCTAGGTATTTACAGATATTTGCTAATATAAAAATACAATGGCCCGGCGGACGGAAAGTTGAGGCCATGCAACCCTTACTTCTTCGTGTCCAAATGCTCTAAGGCTTTAAATAGTTCAAGGTATTTCCACATGAAAAGGACTCCACAACATTTATATGCACAGAGAATGGGCTGAGAGCTCAGTATCTGTATTTTGTGGAGTAGTCCTTTGGAGACACCACCAGGCCCCGACCCTTCCGGGCGCCTCGGTACACGGTCTCGATTATGTCTATCATTTCCTGCTTGTCTTCCATGGCCCAGTTGATCTTGTTGTTGTTCCCAGTACCCAGGTCAATCATGATGTGCTTGTTCCTGCAAAGAGGAAAACAGGGGGGTCAATGCTCACAAAAATCCTTCTAAAAAAGAGTTCCATGAAGAAGGCTTTTCTGTTTTGCACCTTTACAAACTCTCGTTAAACATCATTTAAGAGAAGAACACACAGTCAAGAGGATCCACCATGATTCAGGAGAAGATGAAAACAACCTAAATGCTACTTAAAAACACACAGCTTGCGTGGGGAGCAAGCTCTTTCTGTACTCTTCTCTGTCTCCTTAGGACAAATACCCTACAGGGTAGTCGAAAGCTCAAAGGACACAGTTTTTGTCACTTGGACCCAGAGGGTTGTACTAATTTACTCAGGAAACACAATGGATGAGTTTTCACGGTGCTCTTGTGAGCACCTAGTGTACATTTCATTAAAAATCCTACTAACTGTGAAATTAATAATGTTTTGGATTTTTATGATTAGAGACATAGACAATTCTTTACAAATGTATTTCTTAAGAGGCTACTTTTAACAATGATTTATATGTGCACTTTATAGAAGATATTAACCCTGGTTGTCCCTGATGCACTAATTTTTCCAGGTTTGCTGAAGACTGATTAGTTTTAATTACTTTAACTCCTCACTTCCCTAAGAATGAAGTGCTCCATCCACCCTGCAGTCTTTGGTCTGGCCACCTTTTAACCGGAGTGAGCCTCCAAAAGGCAAATCCTATGTTCCTTTTCTGCCACAAAATTTCACTTCTAGGATAACATTCCACATCCTCACTCTGGCCCAGGAATCTGGGGGGTCTGGACCCTGCCCCTCCCCCTCCCTGGCAGGGGGGATCTGGGTGTCTGGACCCTTCCCTCCCGCCCCCTCCCCCAGCAGTCTCCCACCATCACCCGCCAGCCACTCCGTGTCCTCTCAGGCTCCCAAACACAGCATGAAGCTCATGCCGTGTGCCCGCCGCCCAGAAGGCTGGAGCTCATCCCAAACCTATCCCAGCTGCCACTTAGCTCCCGCCACCCTGACTCAGTGTTTGTGTGCCTATAAATACCCGCCCTCTGGCACCTGTTTCCCTCTGCTAATTTACTCAGCTGTTCCCAACCTACGAAGTTCCCTGATGGCAGGATCCGCGTCCCAGCACTAGACCACAAAACCTGGCAGGACTCAATACATATACATTTAGTGAAAACATTAACTGAAGTGCCACCACGCCTCGTCTTAGAACTCTGGGTGGCAGAAAGAGACGTTCCGTCTCTCTCTGGTGCAGCCTCTGTCCTAAAACACCCATGTGCACAGACGGCGGGGGGCTTCTTTTTTTCAGCCTCACTCCCACCTGAAGGGCTAGGGGAGAATTTTGAAGAGCACGACAGAAAAGGCCTAGACTGCCTCCAAGAGCCCGTGAGAAGAAACACGGACTTGGAGAGCACAGCCGGTGCCGGCTCCAAAGGAAGGGAGGACCTCGCGTTGCTGGGGGTGGAGGAAAGGGACCCTGTTACTTGGCAGGACATCGCGATGGCATCCTGCGGTTCTGCGGGAAGGACTTGTAATGACTGATGCCCTTGGATATTCAACTGAAGGAAAGCAAGCAAAGTCTTGAAGGTGCTGTCTGGTTTCTCCCTGGTGCTCACAGCAAAACGAGAGAGACAACCTAGTGTGAGAACTGCGAACAAAGACTCAATTCTCAGCCTCTCCAGATGGCAGAAGGTGCTGAAATCCAGCAACGGCTGCCGAATGGGGGGTACAGGGATAAGGAAGCCACACGACCTACTGCTGAAGCCCAGGAAAGCCCTAAAGGCCAAAACGCTCAGCCACAAGAGAGGGAGGTGTGCCTCACGGATCTTCCCCGATGCCCAGGCCAGGGACTCGGCTGCAAGGGACAGAGGGTACAGTGAAAGGAGATGACAGAACCCAATGTGCTGCTGGCTGAAGGAGGCTGGAAAATGGCCCAGCTGCGAATGCCTTTCATGAAAAAGGGAGGAAAATCCAGGCAGGCACCCTCCCAGGGCTGGGGCGTCGGCCCCCTTCCTCCTCACGTCCCCTTGGGAAACCAGACCTGTTTCCTATGCTGTCCCACACCGTGTGCTGGGAGAGCTGGGGCCACAGACAAGTGGTGTCCAGGAGCCTAAGAAGCCTTGTCCATACCTGATTTTGCATGTGAGAAGGATGTGAGTTTTCGGAGCCAGAGGGCAGACTGGTAGGCAAAATCCTACACTAAACCCTGTGAATTTCCTGCCCGATTCCCTGGGACTGTGATATGATGGGGCATAAAGACTCTGACAGATGTCCCAAAAGTTTCTGATCAATCGACTTTAAAATAAGGAGATAATCCTGGATTATCTGGATGAGTCTATTCCAATCACAGCCCTTAAAAGCAGAACAGGAAATCTCAGAGACTGTGCAGACTTCAAAGGCGGAAGGGCCTCCAGGAGCAGGGAGGGGTCCCAGCGTAGAGCCGGCAAGGAGTCAGAGACCCCGGACCCGTGAGCACCAGGAACTGCATTCAGCCAACAACCCAAGTGAACCAAGTGGCTTCTTCCCAGGCTGACGGTCCAGGTAAGGGCCCAGCCCGATTCTGACTTGGTGAGACCCTGAGCGGGAACCCACTGAGCCTGCCCGAACTTTGACACAGCACTGAGCTCATAAGTGGTGCTGTGTTAGCTACTCAACTTGTGCTCATTTGTTACACAGAATATAAAGCTAATCCACACCCTATACAATCCACCCAAACATTCCTTGCCAGCCAGGGAGCTCTACTTTCAGAGTATGGTCTAAGGCTTAACACTGCTATTTACCAACTTCTGTATTAACAATAAACGGTAAGAAATTTTGACCAAACATCAAATGGTGATTCCTTTGTAAATTAAATCTCCACGACAGAACTTTTTTAAAATTCACGACGTTACTTGACTTTACTACCTAAATACCATCAAATATAAAGATCTCCTGATTACATCAAACTTCCAGACCAACAATATTCAACTGAAATGACAAGTTTAAGAGAACATACCTGAAGAAAAACATGACGGTGCATGGATCGTATAACTCATACATTTTGTTGAAGTCAGGCACTTCTGTAATATCCACAAGATAGATAACTGCAAAATTTTTCACCTAGGAGAGATTGAAACAACCCTGTACAGTAACACACCATTTTTTTATTCTACAAAAGCACGTTAAAAACAAACACAAGAATTTGTATATAAGTGGACAATTTTCAAACCAAGTCCCCAACATTCTTTCCCAGCAGAGCTAATACACAGGGAGATGATTCAGCACGTTCGGGCTCCTGACAACTGGCTGCTTACGCCTCGCTTTACCATTTTCACAACAGCAAGTTATGAGAGTCCCACAGAAAATGTCCACAGGTACGTCATTCATGCTGATCCAGTAATAACCTATCTCAAACTTTTCCAGATTTGTACTTCTACAAATACTTAATTGCACACAGGAAACCACTATTTTAAAACCCTCTTCTAGAATCTGCTGCACACCTGCCTTTTTGATCCAGGGGTGCACACATGCAGATACTAAGACTACTACTCCAAATAATACTATACACAACAAATTTTCTTTCATTTTTTTCTCTAATTGCAGATTCATCATAGCAGATTTAGAAAACTCAGAAAACTGTAAATAAGACAGAATCACCTCCAGTCCCAACCACCAGAATTGCTACAAATGTATTTTTTTTTAATGTTTATTATTGAGAGAGAGTGTGTGTGTGCAAGTGGGGGACCGGCAGAGAGAGGCAGACAGAAATCTGAAGCAGGCTCCAGGCTCTGAGCTGTCACCACAAAGCCCAATGTGGGGTGTGAACCCACGAACCATGCGATTATGACCTGAGTTAAGTCAGACACTCAACGCACTGAGCCACCCAGGCACCCTGCTACAAATATATTTTTGGTAAACTCTTTCCCATTTTTTCTGGCATACACACACACATATTAATCTGTTTATACTGCTTTAACAAAATATGATCATTCCATGCCACAATACTTTATATCCTGCTTTAATTATGAGCATTCTCTTATACAAATTACATACTTTCCCAAAGCACAATTTTCAGGGCTACATAATACTTCATCAAACAGCTATGTCATTAGTTTATCATTCCTCCATTATTTTCTGATTTTTCCTGAAAATAAATAATTCAAATTTTTCATTAGTACCAATTATTCACCTGTGAACATTCTTACCTTTAAATCTATGTACATATTTCATTATTTCCAAAGAACAAACTCCCAAAATAGAATCTCTCCGACAAAATACATGACATTTTAATGGCCCCTATAGGGGCGCCTGGGTGGCTCAGTTGGTTGAGGGTCCGACTCTTGCTTTCAGCTCAGGTCATGAGCTCATGGTTCATGTGTTTAGGGTGACAGTGTGGAGCCTGCTTAGGATTCATTCTCTCTCTCTCTCTCTCTCAAAATAAACAGTGCAAGACGGCGCAGGGCTGAGGTCTGACCAACAGAAGGCATTAAATATGGACATGTCCCACAACTGGCTGCGAAAGGAGGGAAGTTACTGAGGGACCCAGGCATGGAGCTGGGGCCCCTCCTGGCCACCCCCCAATTCCCTCTTTCCTGGTGACAGAAGACAAGGCAGCTGTAGAATCGAGTGTGCTACACACCGCGTGTCCAGATGGCCTCTGTGGCAAGTGTTCTTTTCATACTGCCGCGGCCCTCAGACAGCAGGGCTGGAGTACAGCACACGCCTCTGCAGAGCTTTCCGGCAAAAGGGACCCTGTGCATCCGTAGGTGCTGCCTACCCCTACGTTTCACTTCATCATTATTCCGTTATTACTTTCCATGTAATACAACAGAGCTATCACAACTTACACTGACAGATGTTAACCTTATAGTAAAACCAAACAAACACGTCCACTTGTCCCCTAAAGCGTAAACTGCCAATGCAGTGAAAGCCCAAGATGCCATTCGGATTCAATGTGAATTATTTAGCCAGTTGGCTCCAGTTCCTAGAACCTCCACATCTCCCAAGTTAAAGCAGAAACTGACACAAGAAACCACGTCCTCTTAAAGTGATCAAAATATACCACCTGTTTCATACATGAAGATATTCAATTACCCAAACTCAACGATACAATCTTCACTATAAACGTTGGTTTTTACAGCGAGACTTTGAGAGCAGGCCCTACTTCCCTTTGCCTTCAATGAGGAGGAAGAAAACGGTAGCTCGTTCAGAAGTAAAACAACTAACGACAGCACAGTACTTAATTCTTTTCTTCCCCTCTATGTAAAGTACACTATGGTTCTCCAGATAAATCTAAGGCTTTCCGAGGCTAGGAACCACGTCTGTTCTCTTTACTGATGTGTCCTCAGAGCCAAGCAGTACCTGACTCATACACGGGACCAGTAAATGCTTATCGAGTGAATTTGAACAATAAGCTTGCATTCTGAAATACAAGAAACACATTAATGTCACTAAAAATGTGTTTTTGGACAGTGTGAGCTTAATCACGTAACGCTGAGTTCAAACAGACCTGCCCGCAGGGTTGGTGGGGTGCCACTTCGGTCTGACGGGAGGCTCTCAAGCTCCTGCAGCTCAAACACCTGCAGAAAGCAAGGGGCTGCTCACCCATCTGGGCGGCCAGATGAGAACCGCACACGGCACCAAGGGGCCTTCCTAGAAACCTGTACAACCTACCCAGTCTTCCCCCTGGAAAAGCTACCATTTATCCAAGCTGCTTCTAATGCGGGTTACATGAATTGTCGTGATGCTTTCCACATGGTCTGAACGTTTCACCCCCACTGACGAACCCACAGTTAACTAAAACTCTGTGTATGTTTTATAAAAGTGAAATGAAGCTAGGAGTCTACTGTATTTTCTCCATTTAAAAAAACGTTCAGGGGCGCCTGGGTGGCTCAGTCGGTTAAGCGTCCGACTTCAGCTCAGGTCACGATCTCACGGTCCGTGGGTTCGAGCCCCGCGTCGGGCTCTGGGCTGATGGCTCAGAGCCCGGAGCCTGCTTCCAATTCTGTGTCTCCCTCTCTCTCTGCCCCTCCCCCGTTCATGCTCTCTGTCTCAAAAATAAATAAAACGTTAAAAAAAAATTTTAAAAAAATGTTCATTTTGGGGTACCTGGGTGCTTCGGCAGGTTAAGTGTCCGACTTTGGCTGAGGTGGTGGTCTTGGGGTTTGTGGGTTGGAGACCCGCGGCGGGCCCTACGCTCTCAGCACTGAGCCTGCTTCAGATCCTCTGTCTCCCTCTCTCTCTGCTCCTTCCTCACTCCCACTCTCTCAAAAATAAAATACACATAAACAAATAATGTTCATTTTGAAAATATAGAAATGGAATGGAAAAACCACTACTGGGGCACCTGGGTGGCTCAGTCGGTCGGGCGTCCGACTTTGGCTCAGGTCATGATCTCACGGTTCGTGGGTTTGAGCCCCGCGTCGGGCTCTGTGCTGACAGCTCAGAGCCTGGAGCCTGCTTTGGATTCTGTGTCTCCCTCTCTCTTTCTGCCCCTCCCCTGCCCACACCCTGTCTCTCTCCCTCTCAAAAATAAACATTAAAAAAAAAAAAAGAAAAAAGAAAGAAAACCACTACTATGTGTCCAGCCCCGTATTTTTAAGCAAACTCTACCCCAAATGTGGGCCTTGAACTCATAACCCTGAGATCAACAGTTGCATTCTCTTCGGACTGAGCCAGCCAGATGCCCTTAAGTTATACAACTTGTTTAAAAAACACTGGGCTGGAGCACATGGCTGGCTCAGTCAGAACAGCGTGCAACTCTTAATCTTGAGGGTGGGAGTTCAGGCCCATGTGGGGTATACAGGCTACCTAAAAGGAAAAAAAACCCAAAACTTAAAAATATAGGACAGTCAAATAAAATCAATAGTATGGGTGTCTTAAAGCAAAAAGTGTTTCCCTTTCCCCAGACCCACAAGCTCACTTGTGAGGAAATCATATACATTCTGTTTTCTCCAGCTGACATCATTAACTGATGCCCATGTCATCGAAGAAGCTGTTAGAAGATAACTTCTAACAGCCAAATAACATTCCATCCCGTGAACAGGACATTCCCAGTTTAAATCCCAACCGTCTGTTTCTGAGCCTGGACAAACTACGTGCCAGCACCTACCCCTGGGAGCCATCGTGAGGACCACAGGACAGGTCTGTTTCCCACCTGGCAACAGGATGCGTCTAAAGGTTCAAACGCTAGAGCTCACGGTCATCACCATGTTCTCCTATCATGAGACACTGCTGTTGTTTCCAGTTATGACAGAAGTTATAGCAAAGGTCTTGTGGAGCATAAAACTTCGTCTATTGAAGACGCGGGGTTACTAGGCATAAGGTATGACTATTCTCAAGGCTTTTTATACGATGCCAAACTGCCTCCTGAAAGGAGATCCGTTCTACAGGTACCTCAATATTAACTTTCACCTTTTTAGCTCTGCTATATCTAAGAAACGATAGCACACTATTTTAATGTGTGTGTCTCTGAAGTTTACTTAACCGTGAGAATTTCCTCTTTTTTAGGTTCCTTGCCTCTCTACCCACAGGATTTATTTATTTATTTCATTTTTTAGGAGTCATCTTTTTAAATGGCACTTTAAACTTGTTTGCCTAAGTCTTACTATGTCTAAAATAGTATTTTGCCTGCTATATTTGCAGTAATTTTAATTGGCTGTTCGACAGGATCTTTTAAAAACCAACGACTCTATGTACAAATTTCATTTCTATTATCAAGTTGTTTCTTAATGTACATATTCTTTTGATTGTCTACAACAGTAACTATGATTTCCAACTCTACCGCCTACACGTTTTATAAGCACCCCTCCTTTTTCGTCACCAAGTCACGGATTAAACTGTTCGGTAGTCCTTCTACAAGCCACTCAACTTGCCTCCAAAAAGTAACTCCTGCACATCACTGAGACTGAGGCTGGCACATGACCCCAACCACCACTCCACCCTCTTGTATGGGACTCCTCCTCTGGCTAAGAACCCACCTAAAATGCTGGAAAAAATCTTATGGACTGCCAACTGGCACTATGTATTTTATTTATAACAGTCGATTTTTAGATAATTCATGTCAAAGCCATCAAAAAACTGCACGATAACTTTATTTTCCCCAACTACTATTTGCCCGATTAGCTCAACAATAACTCTCGAAAACTCTGCGATGTGAGTGGTAATGATACTAACAACAGTGGCTAAGAATTATGGAACATGCTGCTTACATGAGACAAGAAGTGTTCTGGAAGTCTTTTATATTCATCCTATCCTCATGACTGCCCTCTGGGTTAGGCACTACCATCCCTTTCCCACAGATGAGTAAAATGAGGCACACAGACAAGTTATTTAAGGTCATACGGGTAGTAAGCAGCAGAAACAAGCTTGGTCTCTACCCTTACTGCCCCTCATAGCTTGCTCCTAGCTCCAAGGCTGTTATTTCCAGAAACACAAATCCAGAGCAAACATACACATTTTGTTGGCTCTTATGAGAACATCAACTCCCAGTAGAGTTCAACTTACTTTATGCGAGGTTTAAGAATGATCCCCCTAAGGGTACCTGGGGGGCTCAGTCGGTTGAGTGGCTGACTTTGGCTCGGGTCATGATCTCGTGGTTCGTGGGTTCGAGCCCCGCGTCGGACTCTGTGCTGCCAGCTCGGAGCCTGGAGCCTGCTTCGGATTCTGTGTCTTCCTTGCTCTCTGCCCCTCCCCCACTCATGCTCTCTCTCAAAAATAAACATTAAAAAAAAAAATGCTCTTCTCTAAAGTCATTTCTAAAATGTTCCATACATATATTTGTCTTATATACAATTTAATGAGAATGTATGCTCATGAGTCAATGATATCATTGAAGCTTTGCATATTTTAAACTACTTATTTGGGCTTTTAACACACAAAAATTAAATGTCCTGTTTATTCTTCCCCATTATGGGATTTCGGTAACAGTGAGCTGTCACGAACCTCCTACAAAACGGCAAGACACCTCAAGACAGCTCAGAGATACACCAAACAGTCTCTCTTTGAAGCTGTGTATAAAATCAGCTGTTAATCAGGAAGCTTTGCTTATTACCACTCCAGCAAACTCCAGACATCTGTAAAATCGTTCAGCACATCTCTTACGTCTTCAGAGCAGCTCCAAACTACTCCAGCATGAGGTGGGGTCGGGAGGTCGGCCACGTCAAAGCATCAAGTCAACACACTACATTCCAGGAGAACAATCTAATCAAGTCCAGCCTAAACGGCGCAACTTTTACTCACTTTAAAACAGCTGGGGTATCCAAACAGGGCTCGTAACAAGATGAGGAAGATCCCCCACTATCTGCCATTTCTGCAGAGGGAGATTTTTAAATAGAGAGTTAAGTTGTTCTTTATACTAAAACTTTAAATTTCAAATATTCCTGTTGAGATTCCCCAAAAAGGGCTTCCAGAATTATAAACTCATATTTTGCCTTTATACCAAGAAAAAAAGAAAACCATAATCTCGTGATGCATTTCAAGTTTGCATTTTTAATAACTATACTATAACATTATATTAAAAGTTTATTAGGACAGAAATCCAAATTTTGGGACAAAAGAAAAAATACCTTAAAAAAAAACAAAGAAAAATACTCAAAATGAGCCCAATTGAGCCATTCTTATCAACAGGTTCAATACCAGAAAGAGTACGTCCACCAGCGACAGCGTCTGTAACTGACAGAAACAGATGAGAAAAGAACAGCTCTGGTAAAAGTCCCTAAAAACTTACATTCACACACAAAATCTGTCTCCTAGCTAAAAGCATTTTGCTGGGTTTTGCTCAGATATGAGAAGCCAAACGAGCCTCACATCTCTAATTACCGTACCCTCGCACTGAGGGCAGCGAGAGCTGGACGTTGCCTGGTGTTCACACGGTCGCCTGCAACACAGAATTCGGGGCACACACCCGAAGTCATTTCAAAGTCAACAGAGCGACAATTTGCTTCTCAGAAAAGTGCCCTTAGGCAATTCTTGACTCAACTGGCTAGTATCTGCCCCTGACCACCATAGCCTAAGCGAGGCGTGACCCCCTGGCACCACCTCATTTATGCCCTCTGACCCCAAATGGGAGGACCCCCAGCGTCAGAAAACTGCCGCTCTCCTGAGTTCCCCAGGCACCTCCTCAAGCTCCTTGGGGAAGAGGAGGGGAATGACTGCTAATCACAGCACCCACATTCTGATCCTGACCTCTGTTGAGGGGTTTTTGAAAGTCACATCAGAATTCCCAGGGGAGCTGGGCCTGTTTCTGGACCTCACCCCAGATCAAAAGAATCAGAATATCTGAGGTGCACTTGGGGAAGTATCCCAAGTGACACTCATGATGACTGACACACACGAATGGTCCCTAATGTCCCCAATGCCATCACCTCATCTCACTTTGCCTCTCTTACCAAATAGGAAACAGTAAAAACTAGCAATAGAAGATCAGATAGTTTTTTTTAAATGTTTATTTATTTTTGAGAGAGAGAGAAGGACAGAGTGTGAGTGGGGGAGGGGCAGAGAGAGAGGGAGACACAGAATCCGAAGCAGCTCCAGGCTCTGAGCTGTCAGCACAGAGCCCAACGCGGGGCTCGAACCCACAGACCGCAAGATCATGACCTGAGCCAAAGTCAGCCGCTCAAACCACTGAACCACCCAGGTGCCCCCAGATAGTTTTTTGTTTTTTTTTTTTTTTAAGTAAACTATACCCAATGTTGAGCTCGAACTAATGACCCCAAGATCAAGAGTCGCATGCTCTACTGAGCCAGCCAGGCGTTCTGAAGGTTATCAGATAGTTTTTCCTTTCCTAAATACAAAATACATCCTCACATCTTTGCTACCTACTAAAAGGTGTTGTTTTAACCCCTTATCCCTAAGAAAAGATGGCTTCAACCCTTCCATTACTTTTACTCTCAGTTGGCAGTTGGCGGGGAGCCCCACGATGGGCTCTGTGCTGACAGCTCAGAGCCTGGAACTGCTTTGGATTCTGTCTCCCTCTCTCTCTGCTCCTCCCCTGCTCACACTCGGTCTCTCTCTCTCTCTCTCTCTCTCAAAAATAAACATACATTTAAAAAAAAATCGCCATGAGGAAATTTAGAAAAGCGCTCAGCCCCCCGTTATACAATAGTTGCCAATGACTGCACTTCTGTTGTCAAGCAAGACTGACTAGCCAGGGGACTAACACTAAACATCAGGAAAACTAGTACCACAAAGCACAATTCTATTCTCTCCTAACATCTCCTGCAAATGAATCACTCTAAGCTATAAATCAAGTGACTTACAAAGAGCATCGTGGAGTAAAGGGGAAAAAAGACTAGAAGAAAACCAGATTAACATGAAAGTTCTGCTTTACGAGTACGATAAGCAAGGTAGCAAAAATGGACAACCCTTTAAACTAAACTATTTAAGTAAACTCGATCGTTCTTCCCAAAACCTGTAGGCGTTTGTTCATGGCACTATAGAGAAGGAATCGTGAATCATTTTTAAAATTTGAAAATCTGCGGAAACTTCTCCCAGAAAAACCACAGGACCTATCCTGTACAGTTTCAGGACCACAGCCTCCCACCACAAGGTAAGAATGCGTGTGCTAATCTAGCGAATGTGCTGCACGCCAGGAATAAAGGCACGAAGAAGGAGCACCGGACGGATTCTAACCTCACTTTAAATTCTACCGCCAAACAGACAAGCAAAAGCAATGCCGGTGAAATGAGCAAGCTGATCACGGAACGCAACACGAAGCGGCGGAGCTGCGTTACCTTTTCGGCTATACTGTACAGGACCTCGTCCATCTTCATGCAAGTGGGGTCCCAGTCGTGTCCAAACCGGATGACGACCACCCGGTCTTCCTCCGAAAGGATGGCCTGGTCCACCTGCCAGCCGTTGTGCAAGTGCGGGAGCATGTACGACATCTTCAGGGCCGCTCGGGTACCTGCGGGACACGAATTCCACGCACCCGCTCCTTCCGGCCAGACCGCACTGCCGGCAGGGGGGCCACGCGTCGCCCCCGCCCTCACCCCTCGGTCCCGCCGCGGGGAGGGCGCAAGGGCCAGCACGAGACCCTCGGAAGGGGGCCTGGACCGAGGGGACGCCCAGCGGGCCACTGCCCGGGAGCGGGGCCCCGAGGGGGTCTCCCCCCACCTCAGTTCCCCACCCCCTACCTCCCCGGACCCCAGTCCACTCCCGCTCCAACCGCACGCACCTCTGACACCTAGAGAGTCCCGCGCTGCGGTCCTTCCGGGCGTGGACCCGCGCCGGACAGTGCGTGCGCGCCGACGTGAGCGTGCGCGTGCCCGCCGACGTGCGGCGCGCGTCCGGCGCAGCTGGGCGCGACGTCCGGAGCCGGGGGGCTGGAGTCTGCGCGCTGGCGGTGCGCGGGCGGGTAGGTGGTCTCCGCGTGGGCCGCGCGAGCGGGGTTTTCCCGGGGAGCCGCCGCGGTCGAGAGGAGCCTGTCTTTACCAGACCTGCTGTCGGTCCCAGTCGGGCCCGTCAGAGACCCAACTTCACCGCGCCGCCACGGTGACCCCGGGGGTGGGAGGGGGCCGACCGGACCAACGAGAAGGGTTCGGGTCTGGACGGAGAGGACGCCCGCTACGCTGGGCGGGGGCGGGGGTGGGGGCAGGGGGGACTGAACTGAGGATACCCGTGATTGCGGGGGAGGGACTGGACAGAGAGGACCCCCGTGACTAGGCCGGGGGTGGGGGGGACTGGGCAGAGAGGACCACTTGACCTGAGGTGTGGGAATGGGAGCTGGACTGAGGACCCCCGTGACTCGGGGGGAGGGGGAACGGGGTGGACAGAGAGGACCCCCGTGACTGGGGGTTGGAGGACCGCTGGACACAGGGGATGACATGGGAGAAAGGCTTGTCCTGTTCACTCCCACACCAGGTCCCCAAATTAATCAGGGCGATCCTGCTTTCTGGACATAAATGCAGTTGATTGACGTGTGAAACCCATGTGTTCAGAAGAGCACTCCCCGCGGAGGGTCAGATCCTACAGTGAGATAGAGCCAACGTGGAAGTTACCCTTCGGACTGCACCACCTGAGCTTGTAGCTTGGCGGCACTAAGCCCCTTCGTGTTGTGGTGCAACATCCACCTCCAGATAACAATTCTTTGTTAACAAATTCTGCTGCAATCTCATTTGCATGCTACAAGATTTCATTCATTCAAGTTAAGGTGGTTTTTCTCGAGAGTTGTGGAACCTTGAGGCCTGGGTGGCTCAGCCGGTGGAACGTGGAACCTGGAACCTTGGACTCTTGATTTTGGCTTAGGTCATGACCCCAGATCATGGGATTCAGCCCTGTGTGGGGGCTCCCTGCTGAGCATGGAGCCTGCTTGGGATTCTCATTCTGTGTCTCTGTCTCTCTCTCAAAAAATAAAAAAGTGTGGGACCAACATTATGATCTATTTTTAGAACTTTTTCATCATCCTGAAAAAAATCTTGTACCCATTTGGCATCATTGCCATTTCCCTTCTGACCACTAACCTGTTTCCATCTCTGCAGATTTGCCTATTCTAGACATCTCAAGGGATTAAATGGAAATGTATGTAGTCTTTAACTTAAATAATTTTTTTAATGTTTGTTTTTGAGAGGGAGACGGAGCACAAGCAGGGGAGGGGCGGAGAGAGGGAGACACAGAATCGGAAGCAGGCTCCAGGCCCCAAGATGTCAGCACAGCTGAACCCCTGAGCACTCGAACCCAGGAACCATGAGATCATGACCTGAACCGAAGTGGGGTGATTAACTGAGCCACCCAGGCGCCCCCCGTGACTGCTTTCATTTAGCATAATGATCTTAAGGTTCATATTGTAGCAGGCGTCAGGACTTAGTTCCTTTTTATTGATGGTTAACATTCCATTGTATGGATACACTGCATTTTATTTATCAGCTAATTAACATTTGGGTTGTTTCCGTTTCTTGGCTATTATGAATAATGCTGCTATGAACAATGTATATAAATTTTTGTATGGATATAAGTTTTATTTCTCTGACTATATATGAGTGGAATCGTTTTGTCTTATAGTAAGTACGTTTAACATTTTGTGGCATTGCAAGTTGTTTTCAAAAGTGGCTGCACCTTTTAACATTTCCAACAGCAATGTGTGAGGGGTTTGATGTCTCCACATCTTTACCTACACTTGTTATTTGTGTATTTTTTATTATGACATCCTGGTAGATATGAAGTGATACTGTTGTTTGACTTGCATTTCCCTGATGGTTAGCAATATAGAGAGCATTTTTCATGTACTTTTTCTCCATTTGGAGAAATGTCTGTTCATATCCTTTGCCCAATAAAAAATATGGATTACTTATGTTTATTATTGAGTTTTTTAAAGTTTATTTATTTATTTTGTGAGAGAGAGGGGGGAGACGGGCACACAGAGAGAATCCCAGGGAGGCTGTGTACACTCAGTGCAGATCCCAACAAGGGGCTCCACCTCTCATGAACTATGAGATCATGACCCGAGTTGAAACCAAGAGTCGCATGCTTAACAGACTGAGCCTCCCTTATTATTGAGTTTTAAGAGTTTCATTAGGTATATGATTTAAAAATATTTCTTCCCATTCTGTTGATTGACTTCACTTTTTATTGCTATCATTTGCAGCACAAAAGTTTTAAATTTTCATGAGGTCCAATTCATCTATTTAGTTGTTTGTGCATTTGGTATCATCTAAGAAACCATTGCCTCACTTAAGGTTGTGAACATTTCCTCCTGCATTCTTCTGAGAGTTTTATAATTTTAACTTTTTTTTTTAAGTAAGCTCTAGGCCAATGTGGAACTTGAACTTGAGACCTGGAGATCAAGGGTTGTACGCTCCACAGACTGAGCCAGCCAGCTGCCCCCGTTAACTTTTACATTTAGGTCTATGATCACTTTGAGTTAACTTTTATGTATAAGGTGTCCAACTTCATTCTTTTGCATGTGGCCATCCAGTTGTTCTGGTATCATTTTTTGGAAAGATTATTCTTTCCCTATGAAATTGCCTTGGCACCCTTATTGAAAATCAGTTGACTTTATTGTTTTATATTATTTTTAAATTTTTAAATATTTTTATTTTCCATGCTAACAAACACAATGTGATGTGTCAGGCACTCTTCACAGTACTCTATAGGGGAACTCTGTGTGGGAACATGGAACCCACACAACAGCCCTATAAGATAATTGTGCTATGGTTATCATCCCCAGATGAAATGACTGGATGGAGAAACCAAACCCCAAGTGTTTCTGTATCTTTTTCAAGATAACCAGCTAGTAAATGGCAAAGCAGGTTTGAACCTCTATGCTGTTTTAAAAATTTCCATTGTTTTCTTTATTTGAGTATGAACCATGTTCATAGGTTTTAAGCTTGATCATCAAAATTTTCATTTGCCACCACCAGTGGGTGGCCGTAATTGAAAATAGTTTTAAATATTATATTTTTTCTTCAAATTTTTACTTAAATTCTGGTTAACATATGGTGTAATACTGTTTTCAGGAGTATAATTTAATGATTTGTCACTTACATGTAACACCCACTGCTCAACATGACAAGTGCCCTCCTTACTGCCAATCACCCATCTCACCCATCCCCTACCCATGTCCCTCCAGCAATCCTGTTTGTTCTATTTAAGAGTCTCTTATGGTTTGTTTCCTTCTCTTTTCTTCCCCCTTCCCATATGTTCATCTGTTTTGTTTCTTAAATTCCACGTATGAGTTAAATCATGGTATTAGTGTTTCTCTGACTTATTTCACTTAGCATAATACACTCTAGCTCCATCCACATCATTGCAAATGGCAAGATTTCATTCCTTTTGACAGCTGAGTAATATTCTACTGTATATACATACATCACGTCTTTTTTTTTTTTTATTTCACTTAGAGCATGCACACACATGCATATGTATGACTGGAGGAAGGGCAGAGAGAGGTGGAGAGAGAATCCCAAGGAGGCTCCACACTGTCAACATGGAGCCCAGCATGGGGTTCGGTCTCATGAACCTTGAGATGCATCCCACCACATCTTTATCCATTCATCAGTTGATAGACATTTGGGCTCCTTCCATAGTTTGGCTATTGTTAATAATGCTGCTATAAACATTGAGGTGCATGTGTCTTCTTTGAATCATCATTTTTGTATCCTTTGGGTAAATACCTAGTAGTGCAATTGCTGGGTCATGGGGTAGTTCTATTTATAACTTTTTGAGGACCCTCCATACTGTTCTCCAGAGCGGCTGCACCAGTTTGCATTCCCACCAACAGTGCAAGAGGGTTCCTCTTTCTCTGCATCCCTACCAACATCTGTTGTGCCTTGTGTTGTTAATTTTAGCCATTCTGACAGGTGTGATGTGAGCATCTTTTCATGTGTCTGTTAGCCATCTGGATGTCTTCTTTGGAAAAAAAGTCTATTTGTGTCTTCTGCTCATTTCTTAACTGGATTGTTTGTTTTTTGGGTTTTAAGTTTGATATGGTTTTTTTTTTTTTTTGGTATTTTTTTTTTAATGCTTATTTATTTTTGAGAAAGAGAGACAGCATGAGCAGGGGTGGGGTAGAGAGGGAGAGAGACACAGAATCCAAAGCAGGCTGCAGGTTCTGAGCTGTCAGCACAGAGCCTGACGTGGGGCTTGAACTCACAAGCCGTGAGATCATGACCTGAGCTGAAGTGGGACACCTAACCAACTGAGCCACCCAGGCGCCCTGAGTTTGATAAGTTCTTTATATATTTTGGATACTAACCTTTTATCAGATATGTCATTTGCAAATATCTTCTCTCATTCCATAGGCTGCCTTTTAGTTTTGTTGTTTCCTTTGCTGTGCAAAACCTTTTTATCTTGATGAGGTCCCAATAGTTCATTTTTGCTTTGGTTTCCCTTGCCTCTGTCGATGTGTCTAGAAAGAAGTTGCTCTGGCTGAGGTCAAAAAGATTTTTTCCTGTTTTCTTCTCTAGGATTTTGATGGTTTCCTGTCTCACATTTAGGTCTTTCTTCCATTTTGAATTTACTTTCGTGTATGGTGTAAGAAAGTGGTACTGTTATGGAAACTGGTCTGGATCACCCAGCAGAAGAACCAAGCAGCACTCGGAGATCTTGGAAGGCAGGAGGTTTAGTTTACACCGGTGGGCTCAGAGGAGATCATTCTCCAGAGGTCTGAGCCCAGATCATCAGCAGCCGGATGATTTATAGTCTGTTGGAGTGTGGCAAGTGGGATGGGAAGAAAAGCCCAGAAGGGGAGTCTTTAGGCAGGGACTGGAATCCCCCTGTCCTGTCAGCTGTCTTATAACAGACTTCTCCCTATCAGTACAGTTTCATTCTTCTGCATGTTGCTGTCCAGTTTTCCCATTTCCATTTGCTGAAGAGACGTCTTTTTTCCATTAGATACTCTCCTGCTTTGTCAAAGATTGATTGACCATACTGTTGCGGGTCCATTTCTGGGTTTTTTGTTCCGTTCCGCAATATCAATTGACTTTAAATGTAAGGATATATTTCTGGATTCTCAGTTCTATTCCACTGGTTTATATGTCTAGCCTTATGTCAGTACCACACTGCCTTGATTAGTGTAGCTTTGTGGTAAGTCTTGAAATTAGGACATGTGAGTCCTCCAACTTTATTCCTTTTCGTGATTGGTTTGGCTGTTCTGGGTCCCTTGCATTTCCATATGAACTTTAGGATTAGCTTGTCAATTTCTGCAAAAAAAAAAAAGTACCTAGGATTTTGATAGGGATTGTGCTAACTCTGTACATCATTTAGAGAATACCATATGATCATCCTAACGATGTTAAGTCTTCCATGGTTATAGGATGTCTTTCCATTTATGTAGGTCTTCTTTATTTCTATAACTTTTATATTTTCCAGTGTTCACATCTTGCACTTTTTTTTAGGAGGAGGTAAAATTTATCCCTAAGTATTCTTTTTTGATGATATTTAAATGGAATTGTTATTTTAAATATTTTCAGATTATTCATGACTAGTGTATAGAAATACAATTGATTATTATTATTTTCTCCTGTTTATTTTTGAGAAAGAGCTCGCATGTGCTTGAGAGCAGGGAAGGGGCAGAGAGAGGGGTACAGAGGATCCAAAGTGGGCTCTGTGCTGAAAGCAGAGAGCCCGATGTGGGGCTGGAACTCAAGAATCGTGAGGTCATGACCTGAGCTGAAGTCGGGGGCTTAACCAACTGAACCACCCAGGCGCCCCAGAAATATGATTGGTTTTTGTATACTGATCTTGCATTCTGCAGTCTTGGTGAACCATTCATTACTTGGAAAATTTCTTTATTTGCATTCCTTAGGAGTTTCCCTATATAAGATCTTGCCATCTGGAGATAAGCACAGTTTTACTTCTTGTTTGTCTATCTGGACGTTTTTTTTTCCCTTGCCTAACTGCCCTGGCTGGGACAATGTTGAATAGAAGTGGCGACAGCAAGCATCTTCTCTTGTTCCTGATTTTAGGGCGAAAGCATTGAGACTTTCACTATTGAGTATGAGGTTTGCTATGGGTTTTTCACAAATGCCATTTATGAGGTTGAAGAAATTCTGTTCTTATTTTGTTGAGAGTTTTTTGTTTTTGTTTCTTATGAAAAGTTGTTAGGTTTTGTGAAATGCTTTTTATGCCTCTGTTGAGATGATCATGTGGGTTTTGTCTTTTATTCCCTTAATATGGAGTATTCCATTGACTTTTGTATGTTAAATCAAATTTGCATTCCTGGGAAAAATCCTATTAGGTCACATTAACTTTTAACAATATATTGCTGTAATAAGTTTGCTAGTGTTTTTTGAAGATTTTGTGTCTAATTCATAAGACATATCAGTGTGTAGTTTTCTTGTTGTCTTTGTTTGATTTTGCTGATAGTGGCCCCATAGACTGAATTGAAAAGCCAACAATATAGGCAAGAAAAATTGGTTATTTGGCCAAAGCTGCTCATCTTTCCTTCCATTCATTCACAACATATCCGATCATCTAGAAAATGGAAATAAGTAGGCTAAATCATTCTGAGTGAATCAGACTGCTTGAATTACATTTTATCGTTAGAAATTGAATTCTTCATTTAAAAAATGACTAAACATAAGCATTAAGTATTGCTTTCTGGAATTCTCAAGAGCAAGACAGATATTTGGAAGGAGCAGGTGTCCCTGTATGTCGAATTGTGAAAGGATACATGTGTCTAAACAGAGTGCCCCTTCCTTCAGAGCAACTGGCCTGAGTTAAGTTGAGGAAGAGAGCAATTTGACTGAACTAATTGTTACTGATGAAAAGTGACTGGAGAGCCTTATAACCCTCCCAGAGGAATTTTAATTTTTAAAAGAAAAAATGTTTTAAGTCAGATGTAAGACAATGTTAAAGTGAGACTTTCCTCTCTCTCAAATTTCAGCAGAGGCCCCAAACTGAAAATAAATGATTTAAAATGCTTACACGTTTCAGGGGCGCCTTGGTGTCTCAGTCGGCTGAGCATCTGACTCTTGATTTCGGCTCAGGTCATGATCCTACAGTCTGTGGGTTCCAGCCCCACATCAGGCTCTTCACTGACAGCGTGGAGCCTGGTTGGGGTTCTCTCTGCCACTCCCCCCTTGTGCTTTCTCTCTCAAAATAAATAAACTTAAAAATTTTTTAAATAAAATAAAACGTTTACATGTTTCAGAGCAAGAGGCCACACTGGCTTTCTCCAGATCTTGCAGAGGAAAGAATAATTTGCGTATAGTTTGTCCATCACTCTTTAGGATACATAAGAGGAAGTGCAAAAATGTTTTGGGGAACAGTGTGCCATCATTTCTTTGGAGGAAGCTGTGCACATGTGTATTTCCATGTGCATTCTCTTCCCTTTGGAAAAGAAAGGGGTATTCCACCCCACCTCAAGCCAAGAAAAGGAGCTCCAAAAGAATCCCTCACTTTAAAAAAATGTTTTAATGTTTATTTTTCTTGAGAGAGGGAAGGAGCAGGGGAGGGGCAGAGAGAGAGACACACAGAATCCAAAGCAGGCTCCAGGCTCTGAGCTGTCAGCACAGAGCCTTGACGCGGGGCTCAAACTCACGAATAGCAAGATTATGACCTGAGCCGAAGTCAGACGCTCAACCAACTGAGCCACCCAGGTGCCCCTCTAAAGCTTTTATTTACTTATTTTTGAGAGAAAGAGAGAATTGGGGAGGGACAGAGAGAGAGAGGGAGACAGAGGATCTGAAGCGGGCTCTGTGCTACAGCAGAGAGCCCAACGCAGGGCTCGAACTCAGGAACTGTGAGGTCATGACCCGACCTGAAGGCAGACGCTTAACCTACTGAGCCATGCAGGTGCCCCAAGACCTCCTCACTTTGGGTAGGAGATGGTCAGGAGGGAAAGAACCTGTCACCTAGTAGTGAAAGTTTGCTTAGCTGTAGAAATCTCTATGTCCAGACCTGCTGAAGGGACCCGAGTTGAACTCTTGAGAGAAACTCTCCAATTTATAGAGTATGTTCTCTATGAAAGTGGCCAATGCTCAACCTTATACTAAGAGAAATGCAATTATCCCATTGCAGGAAAATGGATAAACTGAGGTGTACTTATTGGCACATATAGCTGTAAAGAGGAATGAGTGTACCTCCACATATAAACAGGCATGAATCTCACAGTAATAAACTTAGAAGAAGCAGATCACCAAAGACTACACAAGGTGTAATTCCGTGAACATAAAATGCAAAAATAAGCCAAACCAAACCACATGTTGTTTAGGCTAATTTTCCCTCTCTCTCTTACCTATCTGTAGGCACACTCGTTTTACTGCACTTCACAGATACTGCATTTTGTACACATGGAAGGTTTGTGGCAAGTCTGTCGGTGCCACTTTTCCGACAGCGTTTGCTCACTTCCAGTCTTTCACGTTTTGGTGATTCTCGCAAGAGTCCAGATTGTTTCATTATTGTATTTGTCGCGGTGATCTGTGATTAGTGATCTTTGATGTTACTTTTGTAATGTTTTGGAGCACCGTGATCTGTGCCCGTATTGAAACCAGTAACCAAAGGGAGACTGCGGATAATCCGCACAGCGGCAACTTTGCGCCCGGACCTTTTTGTGTGCCTTTACATGTCTCCGACCCCTCCTTTGGGGAGACGGACGGGGAGGTTGTCCTCCACGTCTTTGTTTGGCTGCCCCTCCGGCAAACTCTTTCCTGGCTGCATACTTGGTGTCTCGGTGTTTGTGTCTGCTGTGTGCTGGGCAGACACGTGGGTTCCATTACAGTATAAGGTGGTGAACTTCGTTGGCGAAAGCGTGTACCCTGACTCTTCCGCCCTCTGGCCATTCCCCATTTCTGTCCCTCTCGACCGGCCTCCCTATTCCCCGAGACACCACAATATTGAGCTTAGGCCCGTTAATAACACTCTGGCCTCTCAGTGTTCAAGTGAAAGGAAGAGTTGCACGACTCTCACTTTAAATCAAAAGTTAGAGATGACTAAGGTTAGTGAGGAAGGCGTTTCGAAAGCTGAGATAGACCAAAAGTTAGGCGTCTTTGTGCCAAACAGTCCAGTTGTGAATGCAAAGGAAAGTTTCTGAAGGAAGTTAAAAAGTTCTGCTTCAGTGAACTCACAAATGTTAAGAAAGCAAAACAGCCTTATTGCCGATACAGAGAAAGCTTGGTCTGGATAGAAGTGAAACCAGCCATGACGTTCCCTTAAGCCAAAGCCTAATCCAGAGCAAGGTCCTAACTCTTGTCAGTTCTGTGGAGGCTGAGAGAGGTGAGGAAGCTGCGGAAGAAAAATTTGGAGCTAGCAGAGGCTGGCTCTGAGGCTTAAGGAAAGAAGTCATCTCGATAACATACAAGTATAAGGTGAAGCAGTGAGTGCTGATGTAGAAGCTGCAGAAAATTCTCCAGAAGATCTAGCGAAGATAATTTACAAAGGTGGCTACTAACCAACAGATTTGCAATGTAGATGAAGCAGTCGTCTGTTGGAAGAACATGCCATCTAGGACTTTAAGCTGGAGAGGAGAAGTCAATGCCTGGCTTCACACTTCAAAAGGCAGACTCGCTCTCTTATTAGGGGCTAAAGTCCCCGGTGACTTTTAAGTTGAAGCCAGTGCTCATTGTCCTTTCTGAAAATCATTAAGTATTATGCTATATGTACTCTGCCTGCTCTAGAAATGCAACAACAAAGCCTGGATGACAGCACACCTGTTTACAACATGGTTCACTAAATAGTTTAAATCCACTGTTGAGACCTACCACTCAGAAAAAAAAGATTCCTTCTAAAACATTGCTGCTCATTGACAATGCACCTGGTCACCCAAGAGCCCTGATGGCTATGTGCAATGAGATTAGTGTTGTTTTCCTGACTGCGAACACAACATCCATTCTAGACCACGGATCAAGGATAATTTCAACTTTCAGATCTTTTTAAGAAATACATTTCGGGGCGCCTGGGTGGCTCAGTCAGTTGGGCGTCCGACTTCGGCTCAGGTCATGATCTCGCGGTCCGTGAGTTCGAGCCTCGCGTCGGGCTCTGTGCTGACAGCTCGGAGCCTGGAGCCTGTTTCGGATTCTGTGTCTCCCTCTCTCTCTGACCCTCCCCTGCTCATGCTCTGTCTCTCTCTGTCTCAAAAATAAATAAATGTTTAAAAAAAAAAAAAGAAATACATTTTGTATGGCTATACCTGCCATAGATAGTGATTCTTCTGATGGACGTGGGCAAAGTAAATAGAAAACCTTCTGGAAAGGATTTAAAATTCTATATGCCATTGAGAACATTTATGATTTGGGGCACCTGGGTGGCTTAGTCCATTGAACTTCCAACTCCGGCTTAGGTCATCATCTCACAGATGATGAGTTCAAGCCCCACATTGGTCTTGCTGCTGTCAGCAAAGAGCCCACCTCAAATCCTCTGTCTCCCTCTCTCTGCCCCTCCCCCTGCTTGCACTCTCTCAAAACTGAATAAAAAAATTTAAAAAAATTCGTGTCCCCCCCCCCCAAATAAAATACCTAGGAATAAACTTACCCTAAGAGGTGAAAGACCTGTACTCTGAAAACTATAGAACATTGATACAAGAAATTGAAGATGATGCATAAGAAATAGACATTTTGTGCTTGTGGATTGGAAAAACAAATATTGTTAAATGTCTACACTGCCTAAAGCAATCTACAAATCTAAATCAATCCCTACCAAAATACCAACAGCATGTTTCACAGAACTAGAACAAACAATCCTAAAATTTGTATGGAACCACAAAAGACTCTGAATAGATAGCCAAAGCAATCTTGAAAAAGAAAAAGAAAACTGGAGGTATCAAAACTCCAGGCTTCAAGTTATATGACAAAGCTGTAGTAATCAAAACAGCATGTTACCAACACAAAAATAGACACACAGATCAATGGAACAGAATAGAAAGTCCAGAAGTAAGCCCACATTTATATGGTCAATTAATCTTCAACAAAGGAGTAAAGAATATGCAATGGGAAAAAAGACAGTCTCTTCTTTGGTGTTGGGAAATGGTGCTGGGAAAACTGGACCACTTTCTTACACCATACACGAATATAAGCTCATTATGGATTAAAGACCTAAATGTGAGACCTGAAACTATAAAAATCGTAGAAGAGAACACAGGCAGTAATTTCTCCAATATTGGTCATAGCAACATCTTTCTAGATACGTTTCCGGAGGCGAGGGAAACAAAAGCAAAAATAAACTGTTGGGATTACATCAAAACAAAAAGCTTCTGCACAACAAAGGAAACAACCAACAAAACTAAAAGACAACCTACTGAATGGGAGAAGATATTTGCAAACGACATATCCAATAAAGGGTTAGTATCCAAAATATATAAAGAACTCACACAAAACTCAACACCCAAAAAACAATCCAATTAAAAAATGAGAAGACATAAACAGACATTTCTCCAAAGAAGATATCCAGATGGCCAACACACACATGAAAAGAGGCTCAACATCACTCATTATTAGGGAAATGCAAATCAGAACCACAATGAGGTATCACCTCATACCTGTCAGAATGACTAGATCAAAAACAAGACTTAACAACAGGTATTGGTGAGGAGGTGGAGAAAAAGGAACCCTCGTGCACTGTTGGTGAGAATGCAAACTGGTGCAGCCACTATGGAAGACAGTATGGAGGTTCCTCAAAAAATTAATTACTGAAACCTTATGATTCAGGAATTGCTCTAGTGGGTATTTGCCCAAATACAAAAACACTAATTCAAAGGGATTTGTCCTATGTTTATTGCAACATTATGTACAATAGCCAAACTATGAAAGCAACCCAAGTGTCCAAGTGTCCATTGATAAGTGAATGGATAAAGAAGATATGATATATATATATATATATATCACATATTCATATATATATGAATATTTTTCAGCCATTAAGAAAAACAAAATGTTGCCATTTGCAACAACATGGATGGATCTAGAAAGTATAATGCTAAGTGAAATAAACAAGTCAGAGAAACACAAATACCATATAATAATTTCACTCAAATGTGGAACTTAAGAGACAAAACAAATGAACAAAGGGAAAACAAGACAAACCAAAATACTCCTTTTTAAAAAAAAGTTAAAAAAAGTTTGTCTGTTTAAGTAGTCTCTACACCCAACATGGAGCTCAAACTCAGAACCCCGATATCAAGAGTCACATGCTCTTTCAACTGAACCAGCCAGGTGCCCCAAACACTCTTAACTATAGAGAACATGCTGGTGGTGACCAGAGAGGAGTTGGATGGGGTGATGGGTGAAATAGGTGAAGGGGACAAAACACTTGATGAGCACTGAGTGCTGCATGGAGCCGTTGGATCACTATATTGTACACCTGCCTGAAACTGATAGACCACCGTATGTTAACTACACTGGAATTAGCACTTTTAAAAAATCCATAATTCATGAAAGAGGTCAAAATATCAACATTAACAGGGGTTTGGAAGCCGTTGACTCCAGCTCTCATGGATGACACTGAGAGGTCCAGGACTTCAGTGGAGGAAGTAACTGCAGATGTGGTGGAAATAGCATTAGAACGAGAAGTAGAGCCTGAAGACGGGACTGCTGCCATCTCATGGTAAAACTTGAACCAGTGGAGAGTTGCTTCTTACAGATGGGCAAAGACGTTGGTTTTTCAAGATGGAATCTACTGCTGGTGAAGGTGCTGTGAAAATTGTTGAAATGACAACAAAGGATTTAGAATATGATGACATACCTTTAGTTGATAGGGCAGTAGCAGGATTTGAGAGGATTAGCTCCAATTTTGAAAGAAGTTCTACTGTGGGTAAAATGCTATCAAATAGCATTGTAGGCTACAAAGAAATCGTTTGTGAAAGGAAGAGTCAGGTGGTGTGGCAAACTTCACTGCTGTCTCGTTTCAAGAAATTGTCGTGGTTGTCTCAGTCTTCAGCAACCACCACCCTGATCAGGCAGCAGCCGTCAACACTGAGGCAAGACCCTCCACCAGCAAAAAGATGATGACTCACAGAAAGCTCAGTGATGGTTAACATTTTTTAGCAATAAGCTTTTCAAATTGAGGTATGAACTTTTTTTAGACATAATGCTCTTGCGTACTTAATAGGCTACAGTATAGTGTAAACATAATTTTTATATGCACTGGGAAATAAAAATCACTTGAGTTGCTGTATTGCGATATTCACTTTATTGGAACCAGACTTGCAATATCTCCAAGGTGTGCTTGGAGATCATTAAATTCCAAGTAGGGGATACCTCTTGAGCAGCAGGGAGTGGTAATGGTAGTGGTACATTTATTAAGCTTGGCGGCACTTAATGGGCTCATTTTATTACTATTTTTATAACTTACATGTGTTATAAATAATTAAATAACATATTTATAACTTAAATGTGTTATAAATTTAATTAAAAATTAAATCCAGTTTTATCAAATTCTTATTTTTTTAATACAGTAACTTCCAACTGAATACAGCAGGGATTCTGGCAATTTGGATTCTTGCTGGGCTGAATTTGATAGCGCACCCTGGGTAGGTTGGACAGTAATAAAACTTAAAATAATCTTTTGTGACTACTGGTAATACTCACTTTTTGCAAGTCAGTGATTAAGAGCTTTTTTATGCTCTTGAGGTAGAAGTAGTGAAACTTAGGGCATCTGTGTGGCTTAGTCAGTTAAGCATTTGACTTCAGTTCGGGTCATGATCTCATGGTTCGTGAGTTTGATCCCCGTGTCGGGCTCTGTGCTGACAGCTCAGAGCCTGGAGCCCGCTTCAAATTCTGTGTCTCCCTCTCTGCCCCTCCCACACACACGCTCTGTCTCTCTCTGCCTCTCAAAACTAAAGAAAACTAATAAAAATAAAATAAATTAGTCATCTTAATAAAAATAAATAAAACCTTTAGTCCATTTTGCAGACAATAACATATATCTTTTACTTTCACAGTAAAAAATGGCCAATTTTGTTAGTTGTTGCTGCATACATAACACATTTTCCTAAATTCCAGTGGCTGTAAAAACAAACTCTATGACCTCCCAGGTTTTTGGGTCAGGAATCCAGGAGTAGCTTGCCCAGGTGGTTCTGCCCAGGATCTTATGAAACTTTAATTGAGGGTTGGCCAGGGCTGTGGTCACCTCAGGGCTCGCCAGGCTGGTGTCAGGCCTCTTCAGATCAGCTTCCAAGCTCATTCATGTGGGCCTCTGCACAGGGACGCCTCCGGCCTGGCCCTGGCTCCCCCCTGGAGAGGGAGGAAGAGAGCCCAAGCTGTGACCTCCCGTGGCTTCTGCCGTATTCTCTTCACTAGAAGCACCAGGGTTGGGGTCCCACAAAGGTGTGATTAACAGGAGGAGCACTTTGGAGGCCACCTGAGAGGCTGCCATCACAGCTGAAGGGCAGAAATAAAGACTCAGGCAGAATAGGGAGGAAAGTGGGTGTGATGGAGACATTGGTAACTTCAGAGGGGTGGGTCTATTGTCCTTCAGGTTTTTTAGGGACTTGTCCAGGAAATAAAATGAATCCCAGTGTTGATGTAATTTAGAAAATCTAGAGTAACTGCAATATAATGATTTATGAGAAATACATATTTCATCGTTCAGAGGACCAAACTACTTCTCAGATATATTTGGTCTTCATCCATAGTTCCTGGGAACACTTCAGAGCCAGAAAGGTGACAAGGATATCTTAATGAAGGAGACTTCTGGACCCCACTCAAGGGCGGGGCTATTGCCAGGAAGACCAAGCAGGTGATCAGAGGGTTGGAACTTCCGGCACGCCCCCCCACCCCTGTGGAGAGGGGAGGGGCTGGAGGCTGAATTGGCCAATGGGAACTTCCAGACCCACCCCTGACGCCTGCATAGAGGGGAGGGGCTGGAGGCTGAATCGACCAATGGAAACTTCCGGCCCCACCCCCGACCTCCTGGAGAGGGGAGGGGCTAGAGGCTGAATCGGCCAATGGCCAATGATTTAATTAATGGTGGGTATACAAAGAAGCCTCTATAAAAGCCTTTTCTGGAGACGGCCCACACTTCGGCACCCGAACTCTTCCGTGTGCCGGTGGGCCGGGCCCCAGGCTCCATGAGGACAGAAACTCGAGTTGGGCACCTCGCTCTGTGGATCTCTCCCATCTGCGTGTTGCTACACACTCTTTGTATCTTTAAGGAACCGGTAAGCACAGGTCAGCCTTCCCCTGAGCTCTGTGAGACTCGACAAGTTAACAGAATCGAAGGATTCTGCAGAACCGGCTGCCGGTTGGTCAGAGGCACAGGTACCTGGTACCTGTGACTAGAGTCTGAAGGTGGGGGCTGGGAGGGGGCATCTTATAGGACAGAGTCCTTAACCCGTAGGATGTGATGGTGTCTCTGGTAGATAGTGTCAGAATTGAATTGAATTCTGGGACACGCTGCTGGGATCCTGAGAACTGCTTGGAGTTGCGGGTGGGGGACTTGGAAATTGGGTGCTCAGAACCTTAAAAGAGCAACAGAGGAGCATATTGATTGTCTCTTAAAGACTGTCTTTGACAGCAGAAATTGTGCTTCTCTTCCTGCAGGCCATGGGGGATCAGGACTTACCTGGCGTTTTGGTGTCTGGATTGGAAGGACCTCATGGTATATGTGAGGATCACATTGGAGATCTGCAGAAACACTTTACTCTCGTTACTCTGCAAGAATTTTTGGAAAATAACACACGATTCGGTCCAAAGGTCCAAGCTGTATACATCTGGGGCGGAAAGCCAGCCGTTACCCAGGAGCTCCTGCAGAGTCTGCCCTCCTTGAAGATAATTGCCAGTGCAGGAGCAGGTCTAGATCACCTGGACCTGAAGCTCATTGCCAGCTGTGGTGTGAAGGTGGCCAACACACCACAGGCGGTTTCCAGTCCCACAGCAGACATGGGGATGGCCTTACTGCTGGCCGCAGCTCGCAGAGTCGTGGAAGGTACCCAGTCCTTGGAGATGCTGGTTTTCCAAAGAGAGCAGATGACAGATACTTAACGCAGATGATTACATAATGTTATCTTCAAACTACAGGTCTTTCCTGGGCCCTGATTTCTCCCGGGACTTTGTTGCACTTGAGAATTGGAGTCACTTTCAGTCTTTTGCAGCGTACTTAGTGCCTGAGCCCAGCTTCCCAGCACATATCGGCCATTTTCTCCCCCACCAGATTCCTCTCATTCACAGGCAGTAAACGTGTGTGTGGAGTAATTTCAACATCAAAATTACTATGGAAATGCCCTTGGGGTGATTCTTTGGTCAGTCAGCATGCTACTCTTGGTTAAAGACCCACGAGCGAGTAGGCAGAATCTGACCTCTCCACACAGGGGACATCTCTGGGAATATCCCCAGGAAAGGCAGGGCAGCAGTTCAACACCCCTCAGTCCCCCAATCCTCCTGATGGAGCTCTGAGCAAAGAGGAAGATGAAGCTTTGACGAAGAGGCTTGAGGAAAGAGGAGACAGGAATCACGCTCTGGTTCCGATTCTGGTTGCAGGTTCACGCACATGCACACACACCAACATACCGACACCAGCAAGTTTTAACCAGAAATCCTGCCGCAATGTAAAAGAAGTTGGTATTTCAAAGCTTTGCACCAGGACGCTCTGGTTTTGTTATGAGGAAACTGTCTTTGTCTCTTTCCTTCACCCCTTGCAGAAACCCTTGTCTTCTGTCAAGAGATGCACGAGTGCTGTGTCTGCCACAGGCATCCTCTAACTCACTACTCTGCCCCAGTAAGGTTGTGGATTTCTGTGTCTGGTGACATCCGCTCTGACCACTCTGTCCCTTGTGTATTTTAGGTCATAGGTTGGCTATTGCACCGGATACAGAGAACTTTTCTACAAACTGGATGGGTCAAGAAGTTACAGGGGCCACTCTGGGAATCATCGGCATGGGCAGCATTGGCTATAAGATTGCTCAGAGGGCCAAAGCATTCGAAATGAAGATTCTGTATCACAATAGGAAACGCAGGTAAACATTCGGAAAATGGACTTGAAATTAACTGAGCAGAACGTATACCATCACTGCCTTAAAGTGGCTTGGATATAGGAGCCCTCTGTTTTTCATAAGACTCTCCTACTCTTTCTCTCCAAAAAATAGGACTGATTGTCAAGAAAGGGATTGTGATATTTTTATAATTACCTAGGAATGTGGCTGTGACTTTTTTATTGAAAAATTCCACCAAAAAAGAGATTTTAACTCACAGCTTTGTTTTTTGTTTTTTTAATTTCTAAAGTGTTTTTTTTCAAGGAAGCTTTCCATACCCACTGAGCAATTTGGTTCCTTTATGTGCACTTCCTCCCTTAGCCTGACACCCGGTCTTACTGATTCTGTCTCCAAACAGCCTTCAGACCTGCCTGTTCTCTCTCACCTCATCGATGCCACTGGGCTCAGGCCCCGTCCTTTCTCACCTGAAATACATATTCTCCTAACAGTCTGCTCACATCTGCTCTTGAACCTCCCACTCTCCTTGCAAACCAGCCAGATGATGGCCATTGTTTACAACCTTTACTGGCTTCCCACTGCACATGGAACACATTTCCGGCTGGTGAGCAGTTTGTGGATGTATGGGGAGCTGAGAGATTGTGCATTAGAACTGTGCCCGCTTTTCAGTCACTGTTTGCACCATGGGCAGTGGAGGGACTTAGGTAGATGTGACGACTTTCCTTGCGATGAACACGCAGGCACAGAGGCCAGGGTTCTCCCAGGACAAGGTGTGTGGTGTGGGCAACGTATTCATCTTTCCTTTGGGCTGTCCCCTGACCCAAACATGTGTTTTGTATTCCATATATGTATTCCATATTTGCATAGCAGTGGAGGTTACCCGGCATGCTGTGGCCTCCGGGATCTTGGAATTTCTGTTGAATAATCGGTTGTTTGGGATGGCCAGAGCAGGAGTTAAACAAATCCTGCCTGCATCGGACCCTTGGGTCTTTGCTTTCCGTTTCATAGGCAACGTTCCAAGGCCCTCTCCTGTTTTGTTTGTTTTCTAGAGGCTGTGATGTGTTTGCTGCATTCAGCAATGCTGTGTGGTCACAGAAGTACACACTCCTGCTCTTACTTGGGAGTGGGACCCACTTCCTGCCAGTAATGTTCTGTCATTGCTGAGTGCATGTCCGATGCACAGTCAGGCTCACACCTGTCTCTGGGGGCTCAAATGAGAAGAAGCTCCTGGCCGCAAGGAGCTTCAATGTGGGGTGCAGTTCTGCAGACCCAGAGGCCTCGCCTCAGAGGTCCCGCGGGGCCCCCAGTGTTTCCATGGTGGGGGAGGATCCTGGACCCAGCAGCCACAGGCCCGGTCTTTGGCTCCCCTCAGAAACTCCTTCCTGAGGTGCCGTCATGAATTCCTGACTGGAGAACATGGTGTTTCTTCCTTGTCCCCTTCATAGGAAATTAGAGGAGGAGGAGGCTGTTGGGGCCACTTACTGTGAGAGTCTGGATGACCTGCTTCGGCGATCGGACTTTGTGCTGTTGGCCGTGAGCCTGACACCCCAGACCCGGAGGCTGATCGGGAAGAGGGAGCTGAATCTGATGAAGCCCACCGCCACCCTCGTCAACGTCGGCAGAGGTACTTGCCTGCGCCACGGTCTGTGTGGAGGCCCGCGGGGCTGCGAAGTCTGCAAAGTCGGCCCAGCTCGACTTTCTCCTGGACAGCCGTGGGCCCAGAGAGTCCGTGCGCGCTGGCGGGTGATGAGCTCAAGGGAGTTTCTATTTAGAAATATTTCTGACTTTTGTTTTCACATCATTTCGAGCCTCAAATTAGTAACAAAAAGGAAGAGAATAGTACAATATGGGGTTTTCACGTCCCAATTAGGGCATCTACTTTGGGGCATCACAGTTTGGTCTCCTAGGTGTGATTAAGCAAAATTTATGGGGATACGTTTTCTGAGCCTTCACTTTAAACAAATTTCTTTTAAGTGTGAGAACGAGGCGGGGAGGGGCAGAAAGAGGGAGAGAGAAAACCCCAAGCAGGCTTTGCACTGTCAGCGTGAAGCCCAGTGTGGCCTGAGCCAAAACCAATAGTCAGATGCTTAACCAACTGAGTCACCCAGGTACCCCTTCACTTTTGTTTTTAAGTTTATTTATTGAGAGAGAGAGAGAGAGAGAGAGAGCGAGAACACATAAGCAGTGGAGGGACAGGGAGAGAGAGAGAGGGAGAGAGAGAAACCCAAATGGCTCCACACTGTTAGCACAAGCACAGAGCCCAACTTGGAACTCAGGAACTGAGAAATCATGACCTGAGCTGAAATCAAGAGTTGGACGCTTAACCAACTGATTCACTCAGGCGCCCCTCTGATACTTTACTTTAAATAACAGTGTTAGTTTGGTTATTTGGCATTTATGTAGTGCTTTGTGTTTACAGACAACAGGGAGTTGGCCCTGTGCTGATACCAAATATTGTGGGCTGGTGTGACATTTATAAGAGTAGAGGATCAGTGCTGACATCAGACATCCAGGCCACTCACCTTTGTGGGGTGGGGGGCCAGAGTACATATGACAAGAGCCACCCGTGTATCATCTGTAAAACAAGGAAAACAATGCTTGCCACATGAGATAGTGTAATTTGTAAGAAATACATACTTGGTCATTCAGTTGTGGTTTTCATCCATAATTCCTAGCTCTTTCCTCACCAAATTGACTAAGTGTTGAGAGTGATAAAGGTGTCTTTTGTTAATGGAGACGGCTGGACCCCACTCAAGGGCGGGGCTGTTGCCAGGACGACCAACCATGTGATCAGAAGGTTGGCCCTTCCAGCCCCACCCCCGACCTCAGTGGAGAGGGGAGGGGCTGGAGGCTGAATCAGCCAATGGAAACTTCCGGTCACACCCCCGACCTCCCGGGGAGGGAGGGGCTGGAACCTGAATCAGCCAATGGGAACTTCCGGCCCCACCCCCGACCTCTGTGGAGAGGGGAGGGGCTGGAGGCTGAATCAGCCAATGGCCAAAGATCTAATCAACTGTGGCTATACAAAGAAGCCTCGATAAAAATGCCAAAGGACCGGGTTCAGAAGCTTCTGGAGATTGGGAAGAGTGCTGTGCGGGGAGGGATGGAAGCCCCACAGCCTTTCCCCAGACCTGTCCCTATGTTCTCTTCCTCTGGTGGTTGATTCTTCGCCTTTGTCACCTCCTTGAGCCACCAGGTGAGCGGCAGTGTTCCCCTGAGTTCTGTGAGCCGCCGCAGCAAATTGCCAGTTGGTCAGAAGCACGAGTAACAAACAGCCTGGGACTTCCGACCGGTGTCCGAAGTCGGGGTGGGGGCATCTTACAGGACAGAGCCCTTACTGCGCAGGATCTGATGCTGCCTCCGGGTGGACAGTGTCAGAATCCGCAGGCACCCTGCAGGTGTCCCGAGAACTGCCTGGGCTTGTGTGTGTGGGACCCTCCCTACCCCAACTTTGGAACCGGGTCCAAGAACTCTAAAACAATTGTTGAAAGACCAAAAACCCTCATGGGACCGAGATAATATGCTTCAGAGTTCTCTGAAAATTCGGACCGTCTAGGTGAGCAGGAAGGACCAGTGCGTATTAGGTACCCTCAGGAATGTCAGAGGCTGGCGAGCACACTAAAGATTCTGGAGAAGCAAACGCCCCAGGAAAGCCTCTGGGACTGGGCTTCTCCCCCAGCAGCACCAGCATACCAGGGCTGTGTCCCGACCAGCGGGCCGGCCGCTCCCAGCCCGTCAGCAGAAAGGAGGCACCTTCAGTCTTTGGGCCCCTTGCAGGGCTCTGCTGGAAGGAAAGGGCTTTCTTCTCAGCTTCTACTCAAACATGCCCTGCTTTTCTGTATTTGAAATGACAGTTACAGTTACTAAGCTTGTGGCTTAGTTTTTTCGTGTGCATATACAGCTATCTGGGGGCTGTGTTCTCAGCCTGAACTCCTAGGTGGTGCTGGGAGGTGGTGTAATAAAATGAGACGGGCCCCGGCTTGAGGTCAAACAAACCTGGGCTCAGATCTGAGTCTATATGTTAGAAGCTGTGTGACTTTGGGTGTTTGTAACCTAAGGGCCTCAGTTTCCTCAAGTATAAAATGAATATTGACTTTGCCAGGTTAGTGGAGGATTCGGTGAAGGCCTGAGTGCGCTGCCTAGTATGTGGTGGGCTCACAATGTCTGATGATGAACTGGCAGAATGACACTCACGTGCTCTTTGTCAGACCTTTGACAAGATCAGGATGTGTTTGGAATAGCGGCTAATGTGACCAAAGCATCTATCCCATGTACTCTTAATGGTAGCGACTGCAGAGGAACTGTCTTGTTGACGCAGGTCTCTTAGTCGACCAGGACGCCCTGGTGCAGGCTCTTCAGACTGGGGTTATTAAAGGAGCAGCACTGGACGTGACGCACCCGGAGCCCCTGCCCAGGTAAGAAAGCTGGACAGAATCTACATCCTCTGGTCCACGTAGCGCTGTCCTCAGTGGTCATTCCTCCTGGTCCACGCAGGGCAGTCCCCAATGGTCATTCCTCCTGGTCCACGTAGGGTGTCCTCAAATAGTCACTGCTTTGGGCTTTTTCAGATGTGTTGTCACAGACCTGTAGTCGAGTCTTGGCCATGCAGGGGCCTGAGAAGGCCTCTGGTGGCCTGTCCAGTCCTACAGATCATCAGATGTCTGTTTCAACACCTCCATGGACAGGGAGCTCCAGGCCCGCAGGCAGCAGTCCCTACGGATGGAGACTGTACAGAATATTCTTGCTCAGATCAAACCAAAATAGTCCTTCCCTTACCCACTGATTCCAGTTTGCCCCTGATCATTCTCCTCTTACAAACCTTATGTGTTTTAAGACAACCACTGTGTTTCATCTTACTTTAAAAACAATTTTTTTTTAACGTTTCTTTATTTTTGAGAGAGAGAAACAGACTGTGAGCAGGGAAGGGGCAGAGAGAGAGGGAGACCCAAAATATGCAGCAGACTCCAGGCTGTCAGCACAGAGCCCAGCACGGGGCTCATACCCATGAATCGTGAGATCATGAGCTGAGCTGAAGTCAGATGGCTAACTGACTGAGCCACCCTGGCGCCCCTGTTTCTTCTTACTTTTATGTAAGTAAGACTTACTTAAGTAAGTAAGTAATGACCAGACACCTGGTCATTATTGTTGCCTTCTGGCACTGCTGTTTTAAAGGGCCTTTGAAAATGTGCTCTCAGGAACGGAGCATAGTGTCCACATTGTGGCCTGACCACGCAGAAACCTTGCTCAGAAGTTGTATCAGCAGCCTCATTGCACCCTTAGTTCATTATGTTTTTAGTCAGCAAGAACTTAAATTATTCTTGCAATTGTTCTTTAAGTACATGTGTGGAGCTTTACACTTCTGTGCATTTAATGCCATTTGCTTGTGTGTTTTGACCCATTGATCCAGCCCATTAGGACTACAGTCTTGATTCTGTCATTCGTTAAGCTAGCGATTCCCAGGTTTGATTCCTCCAGCTTTGATTTGTCTGGTAAACAAATTACTGTCTGAATGTTTGCCATTACAACCAAATTTAGTATCTAGGTTTATCAAGATTGACCGTAGAACTTACATTTCTGAGAAAAACAATAGTTTATCTAGAACAGCCTTTCTCAAAACATGGTCTGGAGACCCTTTCAAGGGGTCAAAATTATTATTATGTGAAGTCAAAATTATTTTCACAATATTGTAAGATGTTATTTACCTTTTCACTCATGTTTCGGTACATCGTACAGTGGAGTTTTCCAGAGACTAATGACATGTGATTATCACTCTGACAACTAATGAAATGTGTGCTTCAAGGTTATTGTATTAAAATTTTTTTAGTTTTAATCTCTAACATAGTGAATGTTGATAGATACAACCCACATAAACAAATGTTCTTTGTGGTTCTCAATTTTAAGAGTGTAAAGAGGTCCTAAGACCAAATGTTTGGGAACCACTAACGTAGAATAGAAAATTTTTTCAATGTAAATTAAGAAACTTGAGCATTTTAGACAGTTGTCAACTTAGAAACCTAGAAGTCTAATGCTCACCTGTTGGCTAGTCTGCCAAGATGAGATTTTATTAGCTTCATTCACTAGTTTTCAGTTTTATTATATAACAAACCAGTGACAGTTACAGAGGTATTTGCTACGCCTTCTCAACAGAGTTGGCTCTTGCCTAGACACCTCATATTATGGACAGGTGTTGCTACAATTGGCCATGATTCAGTTATTTCTGAGTTCCAAGTCAGTGGAGAGACAAAACCAGTCACCCTGTCTCAATTCACTGTCATACTGAGACTGGTTTCCAATATGTGCTGTTATAGTAGGGCCCACCTCCTTCCTATTAGGAGGACAGAAGTGTGTTTTTTTTTTCAGAAGAGCTCCTCTCCTTGCTGGGTTATAGGCTGTATCTTAATTTCAATCAATTCCGGGGGCAAGGACAGAGTGTTGGTATAAATTACAAGTGTCCCAAAGAACTTCCACAGGTTTGGGGGTAAGTCCCAGAGGTGTGCTCCTTGAGCCTCAGGTAGGATTAAAGGTTACTGTTGCCTGTCTGCTTTGGCCTTTGTATTAAAAGTCAAGAGGTCCTGTTTGGGCAGGTGACTGCCTTTTCATCATGCTGGTTTCTAGCGTTTTCCACCGTTTCAGTCTGCTGGATCACTTCACTAACACTTCCTTATTTTCCCAGGCTGACTCCCATCCTCTCCCTTCTTCCTGGGAGAGAACTCCCTCTCATCTAATTCTAGGTCATAAATATTTTCCCTCTGAATGCCACCACTCACTAAAGGCACATTCAGCTTATCGCACGATGCCTAGACTAGCACCCATATCCCCAGGAGCCTTTTCATTTTTGTGGACCAGTGTTGTCTAAACCACCACGTATGTTGTGCTATTGTGTGCTAATGGCCAGGGTGCCATTAGGATACATGTTTTGCACCCAAAAAATGCTGGGCCCCCCATAGTGGGGTTAGATGAGTGGTGGTCATACCTAGGTATAATTTACAATATGCCATAAGGCCACTCATAGTCTTCCCCTTCTCAGCGTGGGGCTAGAAACCCAGAGTATGGAATTAGAGCAGACAATGTGGAATAGTTTTCATCAATTAATCTGCATTTCAGAGATCATCCTTTATTGAAGTTGGAGAACGTCACTTTAACACCTCACGCTGGGAGTGCTACTCATCAAGCCAGGCGACAGATGATGGAAAATTTGGTTGCAAGCATCCTGGCTTCTCTCCATGGCCTTCCCATTCCTAATGAAGTGCGACTTAATTGGGACAATTCCGTGGCATGACACGTGGCAGATTAAATGAAAAAAAAAAAATCTTGTTTTGTGTATCTACATTAAAGCCCATCATGCAGATTAATACTCTTTTGGGCGAAAAGCCTTAAGAAAAGCGGTAACATTTGTTGAGAACTTGGCAGGCGCTTCTCTTCCATTCCCGCCGCAGCCTCCAGGCCATCCTGAGCGAAGTCTCCCCCCCCCCCCCCCCCCCCCGTTTTCATAATGAAGCACAGAGAATTCCCTGTCTGAGGTCCCGGCAGCCTGCAAATACTCGGTCTTGGATGAAAACCCTGGGCCCGGTCTGCGCGTTTCCCAGTGGGCCACGCTGCCTTCCGTCCCGTTAAACTCTCGTAGCTCCTCGGACCCCAGTACCCGTGACACTTGGAGCCCGAACCCCTCGTTTCTTTCCGTTATTCCACCGGCGGTTTTTGAGCACCGTCTGCGTGCCGCGCGCGCGTGCTGTTCGAAGCTCCGGGGCTTCCGCGGGAACGGCGTCCCGGAATGGGGGGCTGGTCCGCTGGGGGGGGCGACAGGAGCGCGGGGCACCGAGCCGGGGTCTGCGGACAGGCCCCGGGATGGGCGCGCCTCCTTTCTGGAGCGGAGGGGAGACCGGCGAGGCGGCAGGGGCTCCACTGCCGGCGCCCGAGGCCGCTCAAGCCGCCCCCCCCCCCCGCCTTCCTCACGCGATGGGGCGGGGAAGGGACACGGGCCTGGCGATGCGCCCTCCCCAGCTCCGTGAGGGAGCGCTCCCGGCCCGCCCCGGCGCTCACCACCACTAACGCCGCCAGCCGCGCTGGGGGGCGGGGCGTCGCCTCACAGCGCCTCTCCCCGGCCTCTAGACCCCGCCCCGCTATGCACGCAGACCACGCTCCCCTAGTGTCCCCGGAGGCGCGTCGCCCCGCCCAATGTCGCTCTACAAGCGGGTCGCCCCCTCCAGGTGACACCGCCTTCCCAAACTCGCCACACTCCGCTCGCTTCCGCTCAGACCCACGCGCGCCACACCTCGCCCCGCGTCGCCCCGCCCCGCGTCGCCCCGCCCCGCGTCGCCCCGCCCCACGTCGCCCCGCCCCACGTCGCCCCGCCCCACGTCGCCCCGCCCCGGCGCTCTCCCTGCAGCCATGTGGGCTTCGGCCCTCCGAGTGTGGGGGCTTTGCGAGAGGTTTCGGGCGCCGCTCGGCGGACGGCAAGCGGCTCTCCTTCCGGGCGGTGCCCGAGGCGTGCACAGCTCGCCAGTCCCATGTGGCAAGAACCTACTCAAGAAGTTTGCTTCGAAAACCAAGTAATGCGCACCGAGTCTGGGTGAGGGGCTCCGGGGTGGGGGCGGTGCCCATGCAGCCGAGGCGACGCTCTCGAGTCAGGGGGCAGGGGGCAGTGTCTACGGGGGGGGAGTCCCTGGGGTGGGTAGGGGGCGGGGGGGGGGGCCGACGGGGCGGAGTCGGTGCCCACGGGGACGGGTCAGTGGGGCGGGGGCGGTGCCCACGGAGATGGGTCCACGGGGCGGGGCTTCACGCACAGGCCTTGCCCTGGGGCCCTCGCTGCGGTCTGCCCGTTAGACCGATGCTTACGGAAAACTCGCAGGCAGTCGCACTCACTGGTTAGCATTTGCTCGTGTCCCCACTCAGCCCGCTTCCGTAGTGGAGGTCATAACCTGACGGTGCGTCAGGAACGTACGAAGCAAAGTGGTGCGGACATTTCTGGTGGTTCTTGTAGATTCATCAGAGGGAAGGAAGAAAGCGCGCGCGTTTTCTTCCCATGTTACTGCTTCCTTTGTTGGCCTAATTTGAGGATAGTTTTCTTAACGTGACAGAAGTAGAATACAGTGTGTTGGTTTTCGTCGCACACTTTCAGTTCTGACTATGGTAGATAGGGTTGTGTGCTTGTTTTATTTTAATAGATTAACTTTTAAAAACATTTGCAGAAAACTTGGCAGAGTACAGTTAGTTCCTGCGTAACCACACCCCACGTCTCTTACGTTAACATGTTAGCGGGGCACATTTGTCACCTTAAGGAGCCAGTACTGATACGTGATTATTAACTGAAGCATATGCCTTGTTCCAGTTTCCTTTTTTTTTAAATTTTGTAATGTTTATTTATTTTGAGAGAGAGAGAGAGAGAGAGAGAGAGAGAGAGAGAGCATGAGCGGGGGAGGGTCAGAGAGAGGGGGAGACACAGAATCGGAAGCAGGCTCCAGGCTCCGAGCCGTCAGCGCAGAGCCCGACGCGGGGCTCGAACCCACGAACCGCGAGAACCCACGAACCGCGAGATCGTGACCTGAGCCAAAGTTGGGTGCTGAACCGACTGAGCCACCTGGGTGCCCCTCAGTTTCCTTAGTAAAAACACCCTTTTTCTGTCCCAGGACCCTATCCAAGGACCCCATTACATTTAGCCACTGCTCTTGACTGTCTGTTTGGTGACCTTGATGGGTTCAAGGAGTTACGGTTAGATATTTTCTAGATATTTCTAGATATTTTCTGCTCCTCTCTTTGGATTTGTGTGATTTTTTTTCTTCTAACGATTATGTTGGCATTGTGGGTTCTCGGGCTGAAGACCGTAGAAGGAAAGTGCTGTTTCCATCATGTCTAGGTGCATACCATCAATATGGCTTGTCTCTGTTGGCATTGGCCTTGATTACGATTTGAGGTCATGTCTGTCAAGTTTATAAGTTACCTACTCCCCATTCCATATTATTGTTTTTTTCAGTGTTTGTTCATTTCTGAGGGGGCCAGGCAGAGGATCCAAAGCAGGCTCCAGGCTGAGAGCAGAACCCAACGTGGGGCTCGAACTCACAAACAGTGAGATCATGACCTGAGCTGAAGTCAGACATTCAACCGAGTCACCCAGGTGTCCCCCCCCATATTATTTTCTTTAGGGGGACCTCACCGTGTGCAACCCACACCTCAGGAGGGGGAGTCATGCTCTTGAATTGTTTGGAATTCTGTGAGAGATGCGTTTCTTGTCCTGCATTTACTAATTTATGTCAGTGTGGACTTAACAGGTGTTAACTAATACTTTATTTTGCTCAGATTGTTTTAGCTCTTTCATTTAGACGCACTCATCATTGTGGGTTTTGTGGTGGGTTTAAAAAAAATAGTTTTCTTTTGTGCACTTTTTTCCTGGCACATCCTTTCTGGGCCCAAGAATCGGCCGTTGCTCCAAGGGGCTCTGGTTGCTGTTATTGCAGAACGCCATCAGAAACGATGGTTTGAGAGCTGGCCTGTCCATTAGGCCTTTTCAGCTGACAAAGGAGAACGTACGTTAACTTTAACTCTGTATATACGCTTGCCTGTAAACGTTTCTATACGTGACCACCGTGTTGGTACACAGAGAGACGAGCCCCATACTGATGTCCACATGGCTCATCTGGCGCCCTTTCCTCGCTTATCTATAACCTCCCCCTGCAGCAGGTGGCCGGCCTCCCCGCCACCACCCTGTTACTCATCCAACCCCAGCACGTGCATGGCCGCGCGGCCCTGGGAAACTGCTTTCTCAGGTGTGGTACGGGGCTCGGTGCAGCTTGGTAGGCGTTCTTTTAAGATTCTCTTTCTGCACCTTCGGGATTGGAAGTAGACCTTAAGTAAACATCAGAAGGTTGAATGAAAACTGTCTTGTCTCCCCTACAACCCTTGTTGATTAGATTCTAAATTCCTTAGCATCCCAGTGACATAATTTCTGTGCCCAAGTTTAGCCCCTTAAAAAGAATTTTGGTATTGGGGCGCCTGGATGGCTCGGTCGATTAAGCATCTGACTTCAGCTCAGGTCATGATCTCACGGTTCGTGGGTTTGAGCCCCACGTCGGGCGCTGTGCTGACAGCTCAGAGCCTGGAGCTGCTTCTGATTCTGTGTCTCCCTCTTTCTCTGCCCCTCCTCCGCTCATGCTCTGTCTCTTTCTCTCTCTCAAAAATATATAAACATTAAAAAAATATAAAAAAAGAATTTTTGTATTATAGTATTGAGTTGGTGTGTATAATATTTTTTTCTTTCATTTGCCTTCAGTGTTATAGTTCTTACTTTCTCCCCACAGAAAGAAGTTTTGGTATGAAGGTCCTTCCTTGGGCTCTCACTTGGTAAGTCCAGAGTAGCAGCTGCTGTAGACTCTGGTGGGCGTGAGGTTCCAGAAGTCGGCAAAACTCCAGCCTGGCCGTCCTTCCATTTCCAAGTTTGAATGCACAAGGTCTGCAGGCTGGGACTAGATACACTGGTAGAGTGAATTTTGACTTAAAAAAAAAAAAAAGTCATACTAAAGTTTTCTGGAATGTTGTCTCTGTTATCAAATACTAACAGTGGTTTTTTGTGTGCATGACACGTGTAGATGTGCTGTAAAAGTTTATATAATAAATGGTTCTTGTTAGAAAAATTACATTGTGTGTTAAAAACCACTGAATTGTGTATCTTTAGAGAGGGAGAATTTTATGGTATGTGGATTATGTTTCAATGAGATTTTGGGGAGGAAAAAATATATACTGACAGTACTTTTAATTTTGGAGGGGCGCTAGGTAAAATCTAGGAAGGATCCAGGTCTGTAAATTGTATCTTAATGAATCAAGCTGAGATGGTTGAGGGTAACGTTGGTTTTTGTTTTTCAAGGTGCTAAGTCCTTCCCAGCTCCCTTTTTGTAGATCAGGACAAGTTTAACGTACAGTTGTAACGTTGGCCTTTCTGTCTGTCCTTCTTGATGGAGATGTACAAGCCGTCCCAGTTGGGATTCCTAACGAAGACCACCTCAAAGAAAACCAGGAAGGAGGACCAGGTGCGCCTGAGAGCCCTGAACGGCCTCCTCTACAAAGCGCTGACTGATCTGCTGTGCACCCCTGAAGTGAGCCAGGAGATCTGTGACCTGAATGTGCAGCTCTCCAAGGTAGACTGGGCCCGGGTGGGAGGAATCGGGGTGAGGCCCGCAGGCCTGCGTCTAGTGGTTAGAAAGAAGGCGCCATGCTAGACTCAGGGTCTTTGAAGTTCAATAGTGATGCTAAGTGGGACCATTCGAGTTGTGAAGACGGAGGGTACGTGTGCACATGTGTGTGTGGTGTGCAAGCACTGAGGGCGTTGTCAGATGCCCAGGAAGCATGATGGGTGGACGCGTGTGCGTTTGTCTTGGTGAGAAGACAGCAGGTGCCTCCCTGCAGTCTCCCTGTGCCTAGAGCGAGCTGAGCTGGAGGGAAATGGGAAAATAAGTGGTAGTTCCGGCGGTTCTGATGTGCGCTGTGGGCTTGGGGTCAGGGACGATGAGGGTTTGGATTCCGGGCCCAGCTTCACCCCTTGTGAGTGTGTGGCCGGAGATGATGGCCTGTCGCGGTGCCCGCGGGAGCTCCTGCTTCTGGGTGGTGGGTGCCTGGAGCTGAAGATTGCCGATGAGCTGGTCTCCAGCCGCGGCCTGTGGTCCGCGGAAGCCCACGGAAGCGGACAGTGACTTGAGGCTGGGGTGGGTGGGGCTCAGGTGTCTCTGACTTCAGACTTCTTGGCCTGCCGTGTGTACTGGAGGACGACCGTCTCGGCCGAACAGAACGCGCACACAGAGGCCGTCCTGCGGAGGAGCGCCGCGCACATGAGGTGACCGCACTCTTCGTGTCTGCTTCCGCACGCACCTTGTGTTTCCCTCTTGTTGCATTAGGTTTTTTTGCTTTGAAGAAAAATTTTGGACGCATTTTCTTAAATTTCAAGATGTAGTTTACATCTGCACGTGAGACGTCATCTTGGACAGCGGTTCTCACAGTGTGGCCCCAGACTTCTGGGGACTGCTGACACCCAGGTGTCCTTGTGGTCTTTGTAGCTTCATGCCATGTGCTCCCAGTAAAACACAATGCCACTTCGGTTTAAGGATATCTGTGACGGGGCGCCTGGGTGGCTCGTTCGGTTGAGCCTCCGACTTCGGCTCAGGTCATGATCTCACGGTCTGTGAGCGTTGGGCTCTGTGCTGACAGCCTGGAGCCTGCTTCGGATTCTGTGTCTCCCTCTCTCTCTGCCCCTCCCCTGTTCATGCTCTGTCTCTCTGTGTCTCAAAAATAGATAAACATTAAAAAAAAAAAAAAAGACTATCCATGATGAATAAGCAAAAGTTACTAATTTTATTAAATCCTAACTCTTGGGTACCTGTCGTTGTAATGTTCTGTGTGGTGGGAAGGAAGCCTAAAATAACCTGTGCTGGTGTGGTTGTCTGGGAAACACACAGTTGATCGTGAGCTGAAATAGACACTGTTCACTGGAAATGACAAGTGAACCACAAGCTGTGGTTTTTTCAGATTTGGGTATTTGACACATTTTCTCTAAAATGAGCAAAGTGAACCTGTCCCTTCAGGGAAGACAACTGACTATACTTGTTGCCAGTGATAAAATTCAAGCTTTCAAGTGAAAATTGATATTAGAAAACCTGTATCCACCACCGTGATTTTGGTAGCTTTCTGATACTTAAAGACTCTCGATGAGAACGTTGGTCATGTTGACAAATGCAGTGTCATACTGGTCAGTGTGTCAACATTCTGCAAATCTGGGTAATTTGGGGAGCCAGTGTTTTCCAAATGACTAACGCCTGAAGTTACAAACTCAAGCATAGGGAAAGAGCCATTCGAGGTCAAGATACACCAGTGGATTTTAATATGACAGTGACACTCATTGATCTGGTTTCAGATTACACGCTGCAACTAACTTTAACAGTATCCTTTGTTGAGTTTTTGTGGAGTGTTGGAGAAGATCCATTCTTTTCTGGAGTGGTGTTCATTTGCTCCTTTTCCAGTTACAGGGCAGTGTGAGGCCGGATCTTCTTCTAGTCCAGCCAGAATAACAGAGCAGCTTGGGTGCAGCGGGGAGAACGTCTCCCAGTGAGCTGGGCATTAGAGAGATTTGTGACTATGTAAACAAGGCCACGTTTCTCAATCATTTTTTTGGGAATAATTATCTTCAATGGTTTAGTTATTTTTCATTAAAAATCCCACGTAAACATTTAATAGGTTTGTTATCTTGAATGAATGAATGTCTGTTTTTCAAATTCTCACTTTTACTTATAGTGTGGTAGATACAGACAGATACAACACTCATCAACGAAAGCTCTTGGGTGTCCTCAGTAAGTTTTAAGAGTATAAAGAGGTCTTGAGACTAAAAAGTTGAGAACTGCCGAGGTGGGTGCTAGGAAAGGAGTTACTGTGTTTTCTCCCCAGTCTTAAGAAATGCAGAAACCTAACCAAGCAGCACTCAGAACTGGATTCCCTCCTTCCCGCTTCCTTCCTCTCTCTGTTCCTCTCGCCTCTCCCTTGTACCTCACACTTCACTTTCAGGAGAGGGGGATGGAATCCTATGTGGAACTAGGGTTTGCACATACCGTCTGCTTCAGCTCAGCTGACATCATTCCCAGGAGGCCCTAGGAGTCTCTTTAGAGGAGAGGATTAATTGTGTATCAAGGAGTGCTCAGTTAATTTCATTTTTCTCTTGTTAACAGAAACAAGAAAAAGATTTCTGACAAGTGTTGTACTAACAGCATTGCTTTCTGATGAGTTTTTGGGTAATCAGAAAATCCAACCGAACAGACCGTCCCTTTCCCCAGCTCTTCTGCTCACCTGAGGTTTGGTGTAGAGGCTCTCCTGTAATCACGGGCCAGGACCTGCTGTCACTGTGTGCAGAGAGGCTGTGCTCACCAGTGTTTTCGCTGCGGACTGGTTGCAGCCAGTTCACCTTAGTCTGCTTGTATCAGTGACCGATGCAGAGAATGACATGTGCCTGAGAATGGCTGAGGACCTCGGTGCACTTGTGTGGCCTTGGTGCCAGTGGATGTCCACTGGAACGAAGCCGAGGCGGGTTGTCGGTGCCCAGACCACGCAGCCCACTGCCACGGTGCTGCCCGGGAGGCGTCTAAGCGAAGATCAGGTTATTCGTTAGGATCTCAAGAGTTGCATTTAGGCAGCTAAAAATAGTTGTGATGATGTGTTTTGTATCCCTTTTGTGATGTGGCGGTTGCCTGCGGAAGACTTTCCTGGGCTGACGTGTTGGTGTTTTGAGTAACGTGATAAGCAGATCTTCTGTCTTACCTCTCCGTGAGGTTACTGTATATTTTTCTGTCCGCTAAGCGTCACCTGCAACACGGTGTGCCTTGTCTCTCTCCAGGCACATTTTGATGTCCCAGCAGACCCTGAGGAACGTGCCGCCGATAGTGTTTCTTCAGGACAAAGGAAACGCGGCTCTAGCTGAGGTAAGGCTAAGGGACCTTCCATAATGAGCTTTTATATGAGTAAGATTTTATATTTAATTTTGAGAGATTCAGATGATGATGTATACAGTTAAAGGAAGCAACCCTTGGCGGGTACAAATGAAAAGTGAGGCTCCCATGCCTCTGTCCCGGCCAGACTCCCCAGAAGGAACCACTCTTCAGGCTTTAAATTTTAACTGCTTACCACTGTATCTCTCACCAGGACACCAAGTCTCTGTTTCTTGTCTTACAAAGTTGATGCAGGCAAAGCCGCCTCCCTCCCTGGATCTGACCGTCTATAGTTACTTCACACCAGAGGTTACTTCTACAACCGTTTTGTATAATTTCCCTTACTTTAAATACTGTTAATTATGAGGTCTAGAACCTGTGTGTAAATATATGTGTGTATATATTTGTATCTGTGTGGTGTTACCTGGTGGTCATTAAGATACGTCACACTTTTAAAAAGTTTACAAAACCCCCAGTAAGTAGCACTTATGATTATGATTAGGTAGCTGTTATTCACTGCAGGACTAGGTAGTTTTTAGAGCCACAGAGGAAAACAAGTCTAATCGCACATTTTTATCTTTGTTATTCATTATACAAGCAACACTGAAAACCTTATACAAACAATAACCTTGACAGGTAGGGGCTTTTCCTAGCGACAAAAGGAGACGGAGGAGTGAAGTGACCAGTGCCAGCTTTAGAGAACTCAGGAGAGCATAGGTTAGGCGTGTGCCGGGGAGAGTGCAGCAGGGAGCTCACGCGTGCGTGTCCGGTTGAGTTGGTGGAAGGAAGTACCTCTGCTCTCACCATCCCAGGCTTGTCCCTCTCTCGCCAGCGAGGTCCTGCCTGGCTCCGTGGGCTCCTTTCTAGAAAAAGTGATTGGGAGGAGGGAGGCGCAGACAGTGCTCAAAGCATCCTGGAGCGGTTCTTTCTCCAGAGATGCTGCTGCTGGGTATTCGCGGTGGAGGCCCCGCGTCTGTCCTCTGTGCCCTTCCTGTGCCGGGGGCAGAGTTAGGCTTCTGCCTGGCTCGCTGTCACTGTAGTCAGAAGCAAGCAGGGGCCCGACCGAGGGGTCTCTGATGGGGGCAGGTGGCTAGCCGAGTGCACAGTCATCACGGTCATTGTTGGGTGGCTCTTGCGGAAGTCAGTGCGGTGGTTTTGGGACCCTTGTGTCCGTTTGTGAGAGAGTTGAAGTCAGCCAGTGGCAAAGTAATCTGGATAGACACGCAGATTTGAAGTTGGGGTTTGTGGGTGAAACTTGGAGTCTCGTACCCTCGGCGCACGTGTGTGTCGTGTGGGCTGCACGCGTGGAGGCGTCGCGGGCGGTGGGAAGTGGTAGCGGCCCGCGGTGGTCGCAGCGCGTACTTCGCGGTGTCAGGAAGCAGAGCGGCACCAGCTCCGTCCAGGCCGAGCCCCGAGGGGCACTTGGCTTCGCTGCCGTCACTGCCGGTAGGCCCCGACGTCCCTGGTGTCGGGAAGAAAGCGGGAACGGAAACCACAGGGAGGTGCGGCGCGTGCCCTTCCCCCGCAGCGGATGACACTAAACGGTGACCACACCGCGCGTGGAGGAATCATGGGGCTGCGGCCCCGCCACCCTGTGGTCCCGTGGAAGCCGTGCACGCACATCCTGTGACCCAGAGCTCCCGCGGGGGGACCCACGGAAACGCGTGTCCGCCAGAGGTGTGCGGGTGCTGGTGTTGGGCTTTCTTGTAGGTGCCTAGCTCTGGTTCAGCCGTGGAGGGGTGAACGCGGAGCCCCAGGCGAGGCCGTGGTCCCTGTGATTCTGTCTGTGGGACGTGCAGGGACACGTGCGACCGGTCTGTGGTGACGGAAGTCAAACTAGTGCCTGTCTTTGGGCAGGGAGTGGGCAGGAGGGGCTCGAAGTTTCCTGGGGTTCGTCTCCTTAAACGTCAGGGGGATGTCCACAGGCACAGTCCCTTTGTGACATGTCATCGAGCCGTATGCCTTGATGTCCTTGCGCTCTTGCCGTGTATTACATTTCAGTCAGAGGGTTTGTACGATGTCGATTTTGTCATAATTAGAAAGGACGAAAAGTAGATTTTTAAAGAAAATACATAAACTGTGTTCCCGGCGTTGGGATTTATTACACATTTGCTGGTCTCCCCGCTTCTGAGAGCAGGCGTGGGTGGGCCGTGCTCGCCTCGCCCCACGGGCCTCATGCTAGAGCCTGGGCTTCTCCTTGGGGTGGGCACTGAGCCGCTTCGGTCCTCGCCCGAGGTTCTGTGCGTGCGGAGTTCGGCTGGGACTCAGCCCTGCAGCCTGTGTTGATGTGTTAGGGTTTGGTGGTGTCTGCACTGGTTCTTTGTTAAGACTTTTAACGAAAGCTTTGCTGCGGCAGGATTTACCCAGAGGCCCGCCCCGTCCTCACCCTTCCCACCACCCATCTTTTCTTTTTTTAAGTTCTGTATCTCTACACCCAACGTGGGACTTGAACTCGTGACCCTGAGGTCAGGAGTCGGATGCTCTTCCGACCCAGCCTACCGGCTGCCCCAAGTTTTCCTTGTTAGATTTCTGCAATTTCACACCTACGACGTTGTCTTGGCACCTGGCTGCTTTTGCTCAGCACTGTCTTCGAGATTCACGTTGTTTCGGTGTGAGTGGTTCCTTTTTTCTTGGTAAGTGGGGTCATTGTACGAATACGCTACGTTTCATTTGTTCGCCTTCTCACGGACGTTTGTCTGTCTTTCTGATTCTCGGTTGCCGTGAGTGAAGCTGTTGTGAACGTGTGTGTCCACGTTTTTGTGTGGATGGACGTTTCTGTGTCTCTTAGGGCAGCACGTAGGAGTGGCAAGTGTCTGTAATTGTGAGGAAGCCGCCGGTGGCAGGTGAGCGGGGCGCCGTGGCGTGGCTCACGTGTGTCTTCTCGATGACTAGTCGAGCACCTTCCCCTGTGCCTGGTGGCCTTTCCTTGTTTTGTCAGGTCTCACCAGGTCTTTTGCCCAGTCGTGTGAGGTGCGCTCAGGGTGGACCTTCACAGGATGGCCACGCGTCCTGTCCTCGTCGGGTGCGAGCACACGTTCTCCCAGCCAGCTTGGGAGACCCACGCTTGGTCCTTGTGTTGTGGCATCGTTAGTGCTGTTTCTGGCATTTCCTGTGGACAGACTTTTCCCTCGGTTCTGCCGTTGGTTTGTGATGATGCAGTCTGTTGCTGCAGAACGCCGGGCCCTGGTCCCGGGTCTGGGCCGTCCCGGGCCGGCGCTGTGGCCAGGTAGGGTCCAGGTGTGTGTCCTGGGCACGCGGGTAGAGGTGGGAGCCGCCCCCGGTGTCCAGGGAGCAGGGGCCTGCGTAGCGCCCTGGGCTCAGCAGTGGTGTGCGTGCCCCCACCGAGGGGAGCTCTTGTTTCCAGATTGGGCCCCTCAGACACCTTGGAGCTGGATTCGCATGCCGCGCCCCTGACTGTGGCTTTGTTGCTATGCCAGGAGGCTTTCTTTTCCCAAACACACAAGTTCTGTGGCGAAGTTCAGTTTAAGTGTTTTATACGACTTCATTCGGAATCAGGAAACGTTACTTAATTGAGCTGATAGTTAACTGGTTTCTTCATAAATTTGACTGAAGTTTACAAGTTTTAAGTGTAGTTTTAGGAAAGCCTCGGTTCGTTATTGGAGAAAATGTGATTGCTAAGTAACAGGTGTTTGAAAGCACAGACTGGTGAATGGCCTCATCCCGGGGGATGTCACCGGAGGGGCACGGAGGACAGTTGGAAGGCCTGTGTCTGAGCTGGGCCGTGGTGCAGGTGGCACAGAGGTGTGGCTTACTGAATTGCTCTCTATGCCCCTTTCCAGGTTGATTGGTTACTGGCAAATGCTGATTTTGGGCCCCCAGAGGAAAGAGAAGACCGTGTGCAAAGTGATGCCAGGTACACGTGGACATGGTTTTGATTGTCCTGGGCAAACGCCCTGGTGTGATTCCCACGGCAGCTGCCCAGTTCTGCACCCCTGGCCGTGCACTGCCCCGGCAGCCTGGCAGTGACCTGTGGCGGGTCCCGGGGGCAGTCTGCAGTGGTTCTGAGTACTCAGCAAGGCTGCTCAGAGTGCCTCGGTGGTCTATCCGACAGTGCTGGAGCCCGTGGCATCTGCCATCGCTATGGTGACTCCTGGAGAGGGGACAGGTGTCTCTCCCTCGCCCTGTTTTTCCACTCGGCACATTTTTACTGAGCGTGTCCTGTGGCTCTGTTCTAGCATGTACAATACGTATGTGAATAGAACAGACATTGGGGTCTTTGGAGCTTGCATTTTGCTGGCGGAGACCCACAGGGAGCAGTGAATCCACAGATGATTGTGTGTCAAGAAGGGCATGTAGGACACCCCTTCCGTTGGGGAGGGGTCAGGAGGTGGGGGCGGTGCTGCAGCTGAGAAAGAGACGTGAGCTGTATGTGGAGGGGCCCCGTTCCGGGTTCCGGAAGAGCTTCAGCAGGTCCTGAGCCTGTGTTCTCAGAGCGGGCGCGTCAGCGTCAGGGGCAGCACTGTCAGGACTTGGGTGGGGCCCCCAGCGACCTGCTTCCCAGGGGAGGGGACGCTGCGCCCCGAGGGCCCCAGGCAGCAGTGAGTGCCCGCATCCCGGACCAGCAGGGAGTTGAGCCTTCCGGAGCCGAGCAGGAGGGGGGTCAGAGGCAGGACATGGCCATGTTTGGGTTTTGACAAGTACCCTGAGTGGCACATGTAAAGGACCATACCCATAATTCTGCCTGACGGGCCTAGCACGCTGGCTGTATTTGGGGAAAAGCAACTGAGAGGGCATCTGACGGGAGGGCTGTGTCCAAGCTGTCCTGGGCTGCACCATACACGGGAGCGGAGCCCCTTCCTCGTGCCGTATCCCCCAGCCTCCCTCGGACGTCAGTGGGTCCACCAGGAGGTGGCCAGGAGCCCCCACACCGCCCGGCTTCACCCACGCTTCACCTGACGTCTCTTCTCCCCTCCAGGGGCTGTGGGGCCCTGGACGCCCCTTCACGCAGTACCCAGGGCCCTGCCGCCTGCTCAAGTCTGTGTGGGATTGATCACGAGGCGCTCAACAGACAGATCATGGAATATAAGAGGAGGAAAGAGCGAGGATGCAGGAGCGAGAGCCCCGCGGAGTCTCCACTGACACACACACGAGAGGGAAACGTGGCAGCCACACCCTGCGCAGATGGCGACCTCTCCCGCGAGAACCACCTGTCGAGGGCAGCGAGTGGCTACCCGGACCCTGACCTGGATGGCTCGCGAGGGGCGGCAGGAAGGGCGGAGGTGACTGAGGGGCGGAGAGGGGGTGGGGTGTGAGGCTCTGCTGGGCGGAACCACGGTCCCACCGCCCGGGCAGCCTTGTGACTTAGCCTGAGAAGGAAGGGGGCCTGTGGGGACAGTCAGGCCTCTTTGTCCCGCTTTTCACCCCTCGCGCGCTCCCAGCAAGCAAGGCAGAGCGTCGCCTTGCGTGTGATCCCGCTCATTCCCTAAGCGCTGTCCTCCTGGTGGACTTGGAATGGCCCCACGTCTAGTTTTCCCCCGGGCAGGACAGCTGCCATGCAGGGAGTGTGGGTCAGGGGCGTCACGGCACTGTTGGAAGGAAGTGAAAGAAACCCTGCTCCACGTGTGACCTAGAGCAGCTGCTCCTGGGCGAGGGGCACCTCCGTTTCCCGAGTGCCATCGGTGTCGAGATGCTGAGGACGGCATCGGCGCGGCTTGGATGATGAGATGGGTGCTAGTGAGGTGGAGCAAGGAGGCTCGGGACTTGCTTTTTTTTTTTTTTTTTTTTTTTAATTTTTTTTTTTTTTTTAACATTTATTTATTTTTGAGACAGAGAGAGACAGAGCATGAACGGGGGAGGGTCAAAGAGAGGGACACACAGAATCTGAAACAGGCTCCAGGCTCTGAGCTGTCAGCACAGAGCCCGACGTGGGGCTCGAACCCACGGACCGTGAGATCACGACCTGAGCCGAAGTCAGCCGCTTAACCGACTGAGCCACCCAGGTGCCCCAGGGACTTGCTTTTGTAAACAGTGTCAGGAAGGAAGCACTGCTGTCCCCTGGGCACCTTCTGGCGTCTGGTAACAGGGCCGGTGCCCAGCAGGCAGGCGGCACCGGCAACGCGGCCTTTGTGGGCACAGCAGCCCCTGTTGAAGGGACCTGTCACGGGACACGGGCGGACCACTGGGAAGCTCTAGGCACGTAGCTGCCCGGGTGGCACTCGGGTGATCCCGTCTGCCCTGGAAGGTGCTCGTAGCCGCGCGTGTGGAGCATTTCACCCGGGAGCGCGGTTGCTGGCGTGCGCACTGTCAGCTTGTGAAAATGTACGTGCTTTGCTCTAACCAGGAGTGGGAAGACGCACCTTGAGCCTGCTGTCTGGAAAGGGGAGTTCATTCACCACATTCCCGGGAGGTGGGGACATGCCGTGCAGGGCCACTCGGGGAAGCTCCGGGGTCGGTCAGGAGGCTGAGGGAGAGGACAAGGTGTGGCTTCTGCAGGAATGAATGGCCGAGGCTGGACAGTGTGAGTAGTTTCAGCAGGCTCTGGGCTATAGGAGTGCTTTCTGCGTGTTGAGTCCTGGCCCTGGGGGATGTGCGGCAGAGGAAATACCGGCTGGTGTGCAAGAGCAAGATAAAGGAGGTGGTTGGGAGTGTGTGCTCTGGATCTGTGGGTCTGTACATAAAATGTGAGTTTACAGGGGAATGGCTCACTGTCTTTAGGAATTAGCCCTGGGAGGGGCAGTGTCTCCGCAGCCAGCAAGGCCCCCAAGATGCTCTGACATCACAAATACACGGTGTAAAAACCCTGACTGATACAGGACCCTGCGGCACCGGGCAGCCCGTTCTGCTGACCGTAGATCTGGTCTCCACTGCCGAAGGTGTCCAGACGTCCGTGCGGAGCAGCGGGAACAAGCCTGGATTCCTGGGTTGTGAGCTCAGTGTGCCGTGGACGGGGACGTGCCCGTCTGTGTTGTGTGTCAAGTAACGGGCACTGGGAGAGGCCGGTGCAGGGTGCTGGCCTGCTCTTTTCTTTCCTCTTTTCCACCTGTGCTTCCAAAAGTCAACAAATGGCAGGAAAAAGATGTGTTTTTAGACCGGGAAATTCTGTGCTCCGTACTCCTACCGATTGTCTTAGGTTCTCCCTGTAAGTACAGTTGGAGACCAGAAACGGGGCCAAGACTAGAGCGGAGACCGAGGGGCTGCCTGGTGGTGTGGACTGGTTTTACAGAGTGAAAGGTCACTTTAACAGCATCTCTGTTAGCTGCTGGCATTTGGTACTCTGCACCTTTGTAAGGGTTCATCTTCTCTTTGGGGTGGAAAGAACCCTCACTAAGCACAGGACCTCTGAGTGCAGAGAGTGCTTCCTACTTCACCTTAGCGTTTGTTAGAAGGACTTGGAACTTCAGGTACAGCGTGTTCACGGAGCTTCTGGGTTGTGCGTGTGGAGGTTTGCGGGTGGGCCTGGCAGCTCTGTGCCTTCCTGGCGCCTTCTTCTGCCTCGTCCCAGGCCACTCCCTCTCGTACAAGCCGGGCGTCTACGGGGGAGCTTCAGCTGGCAGCCAGCAGTCCCACCCTGGAAAGGACTGAGTAGCCTGAGAACAGAACTGAAAATAACCACATATCAAGCAGCTGAGACACCGAACAGGACAGAAAATTTGACAGGCTTCCATGGGAAGACTGCCCGGAAGACCATCGTTTTCAGTCTTTGAACGCTCACTTCATGTTCAGAAGGGTTTCCTCCCTCGAGTCTTCCCTCTGACATCTTGGCCTTTTAGGTCCTATCAGTAAAGTTCAGGATATCTCCAACTTTTTTTAAAAAAATTTTTTAATGTTTATTTACTTTTGAGAGAGACAGAGACAGAGCATGAGCAGGGGAGGGGCAGAGAGAGAGGGAGGCGCAGAATTGGAAGCAGGCTGCAGGCTCCGAGCCGTCAGCACAGAGCCCGACGTGGCGCTTGAACCCACGAATGGCAAGGTCATGACCTGAGCTGAAGTCAGATGCTCAACCGACTGAGCCACCCAGGCTCCCCGAGGATATCTCCAACTTTTTTACGGCACCTTTTCTGTTCAAGAGTTTGTGATACGTGCATTGTTTTTTTGAAACTGAAAAGTGCTTAGAATAAAGCATATTCATCGCGCCCGAGTTAAATCTATGACACATGTAAGCTCTAGAGTGAAATAAATGATCCATTTGCCCCCTATCACCCCGTGGGAGGGAGAAAAGCCTGTGCTACTCCGGCCCTTACTTCCCTTGTGTTCCGCGCCCTCCTGTTGAGGTTTGGAGACCTGTTTCTGAAATCCCGTGTCCCAGGATTTGCTCAGTTCTTACTTAAAGGCTATCGAAATTACATAAAGTGCAGAACTGGGAAGATTGTGTCACGTGACAAAATAGAACTCACAATTGCCTTTCGATAGGTTGAGATGTAGAACCAAAGTTAATCAAGTGAAGCTTGATAGGGCTATATGTAAATTCTTGTGATTAAGATTTAAAATCTTAATTATTCAACTGCAGCATTGTACCGTCAGTGAAAGCAGTCTGGTGGTTGCAGCATGAGTCCTAACCAGTCTGTGGCCGGTGTGGCTGTGGAGGCAGGGGGGAGGTGGGGGAGGGGGGAGGAGGGAGGTGGTGGCAGGAGGCCATGGAGGGAGGCCGGCCCTGCCTTGTACTAGTCTACATAGCTGTCGTCTAACGTTCAGTTCCTGGAACCTAGGACTTCCGTAGTGGGAAGGGCCAGAGGGGAGGGGGAGGGGGAGGGGGAGGCAGCCTCCAGAAGTGGTGCGGTGATCCCGTAGCAGCAGGGCACCCTGGCCGGGACCCGACAGCAGACACTAAGTACGAGGCAGATTCAAAGTGCCCTCAACCCTGAACTCCCAGCCTGGACACCACCCGCGCCCCCCCGCCCCCCCCAAGTCATAGTGGGCCTTGCGTCTGTAGGTTTGCCTTGGGAGTCAGAGGTTCTTGCTAAGCATCCTTCCACTTTCACACTTAAGCCCTTTTCCCCTGCAGTCATGAGCCCAGCCCCCACCCACACCAGCCTCTGGGCTCGCTTCTCTCAGGACCCTGGTGGCATCACTTGTAACAGAGCCTCACTTGGCACCACCCGTCACCTGCCCCCCTTCCTGTGATGTCATGTTTGCACGTGCTCTTTCCCCCTTTCTGGCTCACCTTGGGGAGCGGGCCACCTTTGGGGAGCTTTCTGTGAATGCCCAATTTTGGTTGCGGTGCCCTAAATTCCCACAGCTATGACCTCACTGCACTGATTGCTGAGTCAGCATCTTGTCTGCCTCTTGCATGAGGTTTCCCAGGCCAGAGTATAGTACGTGTTGATCGACTAATGGACCGGCGGGGTCTGCTCCGAGTCAGGGGTAGGTGTTAGCGCTGGCTCAGAGGAGAACGTGGGCAGTAGATGCAGGCGTGGCCTGAGGCCCTTTTTCACCCTGGGCCTGAGAAAAGCTGAGGCAAAGCAGAACATACAGCCAAAAGGAAGACTGAGAAAGAGCCACCTGTGACCAGATTGCAGCAGAAAACCAGGGCTTCAGGTTAAAAGAAACGAAGAAGGCAAGGTGCAGCTTTTGTATATTCAGGGAGAACACAGGTGCCGGCCTCGTGCTGCAGGGAAGGACTTTCCGTCCGCTTGGCTCTGAAGCCTGCCGCTCTGGGCTCGGTACCCAGTCCGCCAGCAGCGACCTCCGTGCTCACCACCCTCGGTGTCCGCGGGGAGAACGGCATCCGCTTCAAAGGTCAGCGAGGGTATACTGAAACGCGTGAACGCCGACTTAGCGGAGCCTGGCACGTGCTTTGTGTTCCCCTTCTGCTTAGGATCTTGGTTTTATTGACGAGCAAAGGGATCGAGGGGAAGCGTTCATTCAGTGTCTGGTGGAGGGTGTGCACGGCCTACGTCACGAGGACGCGCGGAGCACCGTGTACACGTGCTCGCACTGGAGGCCCGGCGGCCCTCTGCAGTGTGGCCCCACAGACATGGCTAGGTTTTCACGTCTTGGTGACACGCCAAGATGATAGGAGAGCAGAGCGTCCTATTGGAAGTCACACGTGTCTGCCAGCAACAAACACAGAGCTTCATAAGTGAAGACGTCCCTCTAGGACCCTAAAATCCTGTTGTGAGAACAGAGGCTCAGCGTTCCGGCCTCAGGTTTATCTTGAAGAATGTGAGCACGCGCCTGTGCGACTTGTTAGCATTAATTTGAATATTGTACAGCTCTAGGAAGTTGAGTTTGAGGAACAGAAAGAAAAAAAAAAAGTTAAAGTTAATGGGACCTAAGGGACCTGTGGGATCCCACCAAGCAGACCAACGTATGCATTGTGGGCGTCCCAGAAGGAGGCGAGAGAGAGAGAGAGAGCGAGAAAGCAAGTATTGGAAGAAACAATGGCTGAACGTTTCCCAAGTTTGAGGAAACACCCGGGAAGCTCAGTGAACTCTCAAGATGAACTCAGAGACCCACACTAAAACACATAAACTTTTTGTTTTTTAATTTTTTAAAAATGTTTATTTTGGAGAGAGACAGAGTGTGAGTGAGGGAGGGGCAGAGAGAGAGAGAGGGAGACACAATCCGAAGCAGGCTCCGAGCTGTCAGCACAGAGCCTGACGTGGGGCTCAAACCCACAGACTGTGAGATCATGACCTGAGCTGAAGTCGGATGCTTAACCGACTGAGCCACCCAGGAGTTCCCCCCCCCCTTTTTTTTAAGTTTATTTGAGAGCGGCAGACAGCATTAGTGGGGAAGGGGCAGTCAGAGAGAGTCCCAAGCAGGTGCTGTGCTGCCAGCCCAGAGCCCGGTGCGGAACTCATGCGAACCGTGAGATCACGACCTGAGCAGAAATCAAGAGTCAGACACTTAACCAACTGAGTCCCCCAGGCGCCCCAGATACATAAACATGCGAAAAGCCAAACAAAACATCTTGAAGCAGCAAGAGAGAAGTAAATCAATACATATAACGGAATCCCAGATAAGATTAACGGATTTCCATCAGAAACCAGAGGTCAGGAGGCAGTGGATTGATATACGCAGAATGCTGAAAAGAAAAACTTTCTTTTTTTTTTTTTTTTTTAACGTTTATTTATTTTTGAGACAGAGACAGAGCATGAACGGGGGAGGGGCAGAGAGAGAGGGAGACACAGAATCGGAAGCAGGCTCCGGGCTCTGAGCCATCAGCCCAGAGCCCGACGCGGGGCTCGAACTCACGGAACGCGAGATCGTGACCTGAGCCGAAGTCGGACGCTCAACTGACTGCGCCACCCAGGCGCCCCTGAAAAGAAAAACTTTCAACCAGGAATTCTATATTCAGCAAATGTCTTTCAAAGGTGAGGGAGAAATTAAGACATTTTTAGGTAAATAAAAGCTGAGGGACTGCCATTACTATTAGACCTGCCCTTGAAGCGATGCTTAAGTCCTGCCGGTGAAATGAAAGACAGTGGAGTGTAACTTAAAGCCGTATGGAGAAATAAAGATCTCAGGAAAGAAAAATTCACGGCCAATTATAAAAACTAGTATTTTTAGGGCAGTTTGTAACTCCACATTTTGATTTCTACGTAATTTAAGAGACTAGTGCGTTCGGAATACTTGTTAATTTATGTTTTGTGACAACAACTGAGAGGGCTGGGGACAGAGACGTTAAAGGAGAGAGTGTGTGTGTTACCGAAATTAAGCTGGCATAAATACAGGGTATCGAATGTAATCCTCACGGTAACCACAAAGGAGACAGCTGTAGTGTATATATACAAAAGGAAATGGGAAAGGAATTTAAATGTTTCACTACTAAACAAGGGCAATAACAAACTAAACACAAAAGAAGACAGTAATGCAGGGAATGAGGGACAAAAAGAAGCTGAAGGCACATAACAAATAGAAAAATGACAAAAGTCCTTCTCTGTAGTTATCTTACATGTGGATTACAAGTGAATTAAACTCTTCAATGTAAAGACAGAGATTGCCAGAATGGATAAAAAGCCATCATCCAAATAACATGCTGTCTCCAAGAGACTCTAGATGCAAAGCTATAAATAAAAAGTGAGAGGATGTGAAAAGATGTTCCATGCAAATAATAACCAATGATAGCAGGAGTGGCTACACTAATATCAGATAAAAATGTGTTTAAATTTTCAAAAATTACAAGAGACAAGGGAGGGCACTATAAATACAAATTTCAGTGAAACGATACATAACAATTACAAACATTTACACATCTAATGATAGGCCACTGAAATGCGTGAAGCAAAACTTGACACAACTGAATGGAGAAACAGTTCTACAATAGTAGTCGGAGACCTTCATACTCCTCTCATAACCGTGGGCACATAAACCAGACAGAAGTAGGGAAATCGAGGACTTAACACGATAAGCCAACTAGAGTGAACACGTACCAGGCACCAGCCAACAAGAGCACGTGCGTTGCTCTCAGGTGCACATGGGACATTTTCCGTATGTCGGGCCACAGATTAAGTTTCAAGAATTTAAAAACAAGGCTGTCCTGCAATCTATCACCATAATGGGATGAAGTTCAAAATCAGTAACAAATAAAATTGGAAATTACACCAACACAGTCTTAACCAACAGAGAAGTCATCACAGGGAGATTAAAAAATACTTTGAGATGAATGAAAATGAAAACAACACATCAAAACTTACGGGATGCGGCAAAAGCAGTGCTAAAGGTTATAGGTATAAATGCTGACGTTAAAAAAGTCAAGATTGCAGAAAATCAACCACCTAACTTTACAATTTAAGGACGTGCAGAAAAAACCCAAAGCTCTCTGCCTCTCCCCTGCTCGTGCTCTGTCTCACTCTGTCTCTCAAAAATAAATAAATGTAATAAAAAAACTTTTTAAAATGGCACCAGGTCATTTGGAACCATAGTTTCTGCTAAATGTGATAAAATACAGGTTTTTTTTTTTAATTAAAAAATAAATCCAAGTATTGGCAAGGATACGGCCATGTTAAGTGAAATAAGCCAGGCACAAAAACACATATCCTAGAGAATTCCACTTACACTGGGTGTTTAGAGCAGTCGCCGTCATACCTGTGGTGGTGCCAGGGGCTGGGGGAGCCGGGAGCTAGTGTCAGTGGGCAGAGAGGTTCAGTTTTCCAAGACGGAAGCGATTACAGGGGCGGATGGATGGTGGTCACAGCTGCACGTCAGTCCGTTACACTGAAATGTATGTTTCCATGGTTTAGACAGTGAAGTTTCTGTTGTATTTTACCACGATTAAAAAATCAGAAGAAAATGAAATGGGAAAAAAGTACAAATATCACTCAAAGATTCAAGAAAGAGGTAAAGTTTTATCTTATTTACATTTGTAATACTTCTGAAAAACACACACAGGTCTGCAAACCCTTACCTGAAATCCTTAGGGTCTGAAGCAGCACATTGTATCAAAAACATTGTTAAACGTTTAAACGTTCACATTGAGTAGCTTCACCGGAGGAAGGACTTTGGGGAAAAAGGAGGTAATGATAATCGTGGTAGTTGACATTCACCACACGCTGACTGAAGGCTCGAATGGTGCAAGCTGTGCTTTGTGTGGACACAGCCGCGTACCCCTCACAGCCGCGTACCCCTCACAGCCGCCTGCGGGCGCCGGCAGCCCGTGGTACGGATGAAGACGCGGAGGTTCGAGCGGCTCTGGGATCGTCCTCCAGCTCAACTGAGGCTCCACTGGTCCCGATGCCTTCCTTGGGGTTGAGGCATTACAGCAAGGCGATGATGGGGTCCCCTACCTTCTGTCCAGGCAGCCAGAATCCGGCTGAGGCAACACGTGGACCTCCTCAAAGCCAAGGCATCGAGGCGGCCCCGTCCTCGCCAGCACCAGGTTTAGAAACGGGCACTTGGCCAGTGAGAGGCGAGGGGGCAAGAGGAGAGGCCCCTTTGCCTGCCTCTGGACACTTGATCGGAGTTGTGCCGGGCAGACCTGACAGCATAGGAAACCATGGCCTGGGCTTGTCTGAGCTGGCTGCGAATGATCTTCCTTCACTGTCCTGTCTCTGTCCTCCTCTTGGGCAAAATGAGAAGTGGTATCTGCGTTGTTAAAACAAATTCACTTAGTCCTGTTAATTGTACTTAAAAGGATCCTGATTCCCCAACTGAAATGGGGGGGGGGGGAAGGGGTGTGGGCCAGCCCATTATTAGCCATTAACACCTCAGTGCTAATGAGTCACTTGGGCAACCACCTGCCATCTTGAAGAGCAAAGATGAGCCTATGGCGCCAGAGGATTGGCGACGACAAAGTCTAACGTTCCCTGTGTTCTTCTGGCATGACTGGAAGCACTTTGTATTCATTTGATTCTGGGAGGCAGAGGCGACGTAACCCATCACAGCGCCAGAGTCAGCCTGTAGCCGCGCTTCTCTGCTGCCCCCCTTATTTGTGGGCAGGGGAGCCCCTCAGCGCGAGAGGCCGCGGCTCCCACACCCGCCTCCTGCCAGGGTAGAGAGAGCTTGGCCACCGGGCCAGCCCCACTGGGATGGGGCGAGGGCTCCCGGCAAGGGGACGAGCCCAGGCCGTGGCCGGAACTGCGCAACCTTGCATCCGATATGCACTTAGCCCACAGGCCAGCCGGTTACTACATTCTGGCAATTTTCTGGTTGCCGAAAGAGGTCATCGCCCTCGTGTTTTCTTGGAGGTCCCTTCCAGTATGTGACAGGCTCAGTGTGTCTGGGGTAGTGGGGACACCAGAGAAAATCGGGGAAAAGACAAAAGGGGGCGGGGGGGGGGGGAGATGGGGGGAGGCAGAAAGGCGCCCTGGCCGGCGAGCCCCAGGCCACTCGCCATGCCGGGGCGTGGGCTTGCAAGACCAGTGCTCGTCTTACGAACACGGAAACTGAGGCCCAGGCAGAGGTGAGCTCGCCGGGCGCCCAGGTCAGAGCCCGTGCCCGTAACCGTGGATGCCGGTGCCTCCAGAAAGACAACGCACGGGCACGTTTCAGAGAAAGTTTCCCTAGACCCTCGCTGCTCACGGGGTGGCCCCAGTAGAAGCGCGGGAGCTAGAGCCCCATTCCCAGGGCGAGTCCACACCTGGGGGTCTTCCAGGCTCCACAGATGCCTCACGCGCACGTCCCGCACGAGGAGGCTGGGAAGCACGGACCCGGCGAAACCCTCACACCAGCCTCGTGAGCAGGCTAATGAGCCCGTCCGCATTCTGACTTCCTACAGCTGCCTTTGGGTGTGAGGCTGCCGCTCCGTGGGCGCTCGCTTTGCTCACTGCAATCCGCCGGGCTCGCCTGTCTCGCCCCCGTGACTTTGTTGGGGCAGGGCAGGTTGTCCTGCTTCAGTGCACGTCTCTGGGGGGGCTTCCAAACCAGACCCCGGCCCGCCCCGGCCTTCCCGATTCAGCGGCCGCGAGCTGCGTGGCTGCCTTTCCGTTGACCTGGTGGTGCCCGCGCTGCGAGCTCAGGAAGCACGCTGTGCAAACCACGAGGGCACCTCGAGGGAGAGGAGGGGAGCTTCGCTGTCCTCGGGACGCGCCCACAAGAAGGGAAGCCACGGCCAACAGCGACTTTCAACCTCAGCCGCACACCCAAGCCCCCGGGGTGCTTGCCGAAGACCCCTGTCCCGGGCCCCTCCCACACCAGTGCATCTGCAGCGTGGGGCCAGGTCCTGCCTGGGCAAGGGTCCTAGTGGCTCGAGTGAGAGGCTGGCGTGGAGAGTCCCTGCTCTGTGGGTGACTTCCCTTGGCCAAGTCTTCCAGTGTCCCGTGTGGTACAGTCGCTGGCTCCTCCAAGGACCCGGACCCCCTCGAAGGAACAGAAGTCTAGCTTTGTAGCTTACTCTCATGTCCAGGAAGGAAAGTCTAGGTGTTAGATGAGAAATCACAGGTCCTTGGGCGCCTGGGTGGCTCAGTCAGTTAAGTGTCCAACTTCGGCTCAGGTCATGATCTCCCGGTTCATGGGTTCAAGCCCCGGGGTCGGGCTCTATGCTGACAGCGCAGAGCCTGGAGCCTGCTTCGGATTCTGGGTCTCCCTCTCTCTCTTCCCCTCCCCTACGTGTGTGCTCTCTCTCTCAAAGACAAAAAAAAAAAAAAAAAAAAAAAAATCACAGGTCCTTTTATTTATTTTTTTTTTCAACGTTTTTTATTTATTTTTTGGGGACAGAGAGAGACAGAGCATGAACGGGGGAGGGGCAGAGAGAGAGGGAGACACAGTATCGGAAACAGGCTCCAGGCTCCGAGCCATCAGCCCGGAACCTGACGCGGGGCTCGAACTCACGGACCGCGAGATCGTGACCTGGCTGAAGTCGGACGCTTAACCGACTGCGCCACCCAGGCGCCCCCACAGGTCCTTTTAAAGCAGTCCGCTGCCTTGAAAGGGAGGGGGCACAAGTGTATTTACATCGATGAATGAGGGGCACTTACCTGGGACAAGGGGTAAGAAGAAGGGACAGAAATACAGGATCAGGAGGAGGGGTTTGAGGAGGAAGGCACAGATGCCCACACAGGTCCAGGTAAGGGAGCAGAGGCCTCCCAGGGCTGGTTCAAAGCATGAGGGGGCCTTGAGATCCTGCGGCCCTGCCCGTGGCACTCCCACCTCAGACCTGATCAAGGAAGTTTCCAAGTTTTCCTATTTGTGGGACCTGCTCCTGGGCTCCCAGAAAAGCTACACTGTAACATTTACCAAGGTCAGAAAGACTTGGCAAAACCTCAGATTTGTGGCTGTATTTCTGCCCTGGGCACACACTGCACGCGTGCTTCGTTATCAAAATAGAATCTGACATAAAGTAAGAGGAAAAAAAAAAAACAAAAAAACAAAAACCTCCTTGGTTCCCTTGAGATTACAATCACACAGCCCCGCACATAGTGCACATAGTTAAAAACCTGTCTGTAACTTTCCGGAATGTCCTTCTTCCTGATGATTTGGAACTCTTTATGTAACACACACATATGACCCTGCAGCAAACGTTCCTTCCCCGGAGCACTCACTGGCTTCTCTGTGGAGATTGTGTGTCCCGGGAGCTGTCCTCACCTGGGCTCCAATAAAACTTTTTGTTTTTTTTAATTTTAAAAGGGGCTTGTTCATTTTGCATCCACAAACCCCTTTCCCCCTGTTCATGGCCTGTTAAAATGGCATCCAGACCACAGATGCCAGTTTCTCGTGGATTTTTCTGGATCTGGTAACTCACTGTTTCTCAGCTGCGGTCCTGGGGGCCTGGGGCTGGACCATCTCCCGCACAGCCTGCCGACACCCCCACACCCACCCCCTCTGGGGATTTAGCTCCTGAGACACAAAACAGGTCCCTCCTCCTCCCAAGATTCTCCGGTATAAGGGGTTTACTGCTAATTATTATGGGAAAACAAGGAATTAATACTTGTAAATGTGAGGAATTAGAAAACCGTAAAGTCCTGAGAGTCTTGTAATCTGGTTCCATATCTGTTTTCCTCGAGAGTGTGGAAGACAGCCCCTTTCTCTCTCCTGCCTTCTTCAGGGTTCTTGTTGTGGGTGGGCTCACCCACCCTCCCCTCCCCTTCAGACCCAACCTAAAAGGAAGGGCGCCCTGACCCTTCCCAGCCCCAGATCGCGGCCCCTGGCGTCAGGCAAAACTCGAGCCTGTGAGGACTGATGTCTACACCCATCGGATGTTACTCTCACCGGGCTTCAGCTCTCGGCAAAGATCCACATGAGGCATTCCTCGCAACACACAGTTTTCACCTGGATACGCGGCCTCACCGTTTCAAGGGATATGGGGGTAAAGCCAAGCAAAGGGCTCCTGACTTTTACAGCTCAGACCAGAGGGTACAGTGGATGGTTTGGATTCACAATCGCCAGTTCAGAAAAGCCCACCCTGGCTGGTCCTCTGGGGCCTGCCTTCCTTGCTTGTGATACCAGCCCCTTTAAAGGGCTTCTTCAGGAATCAGGTCAGAGAACCAAAACGAAGTTCCCACCCTCCCTCCCTTCCTTCCTCCCTCCCTCCCTCTCCTCCCCTCCTCCCTCCCTCTCTCTCCTCCCCTCTTCCCTCTCCTCCCCTCCTCCCTCCCTCCCTCCCTCTCTCTCCTCCCCTCTTCCCTCTCCTCCCCTCCTCCCTCCCTCCCTCCCTCTCTCTCCTCCCCTCTTCCCTCTCCTCCCCTCCTCCCTCCCTCCCTCTCCTCCCCTCTTCCCTCTCCTCCCCTCTTCCCTCTCCTCCCCTCCTCCCTCCCTCCCTCCCTCTCCTCCCCTCTTCCCTCTCCTCCCCTCCTCCCTCCCTCCCTCCCTCTCTCTCCTCCCCTCTTCCCTCTCCTCCCCTCCTCCCTCCCTCCCTCTCTCTCCTCCCCTCTTCCCTCTCCTCCCCTCCTGCCTCTCTTCCTCCCCTTCCCTCCTCCCTCCTTTCCTTCCTAATATTTATTTTATTCTGAGACGGAGAACCCTAGCAGGCTCCGAGCTGTCAGCGCAGAGCCCGATGCAAGGCTTCAGCTCAGGAATCTTGAGATCACGACCTGAGCCACCCAGGCGCCCCAGAACGAGGTTGTCCCGCAGCGGCTTCCAGTCCCACCCCCTTTGCTGACGTTTACAAAAGGCAGGAGAAAACGATTCAGTAGCAAGAAACTCCTGTGTTTCCATCACCCTCAGGCCCACGTTGTGCCCCACGAGCTGCGGAGGGACGTTTACTGACGTTTTCGTACCTGGAGCCCCCGGAGCCGGGCGTGCGTGCGCGGCGCCTGCAACCCCGGGGTCGGGACATTCCGGACCAGGGTCCCCTCCGGCCGCCCTCGCTGCCCTTGGGTCCGAGAAGACTCCATCCGACCCCAGGCACTCAAGTCCGCGCACCGGCTGCGAAAAGCTGGAACCTCGGGGCAACGCCCCCCTCCCACGCCGCCCCGGCCCGCGTGAGCTTCGGGCGGGCGCTGCGGGCGCCCAGGTGCTGAGGTGAAGGTCGTCCGCTCGGCTCGGCTGCTTGGGACCCCCCAGTCCACTCGGGAGCAGGTGTGGCTTTGGGGTTCCAGCCGTTTGTTTCAAAATTGCAGAGCGACCCCAGCCCGGGGCGCGGGTGGGGGACGAAGAGCCGGGGTCGGTAGCTGGGGCGGCCGGAGGGGCGGGAGATGTGAGCCCGGGACACGGACGGGGCGGGGGAGGGGCGGGGTCGGTGGGGTCGGTGGGGGTGGCCGGAGGGGCGGGGTGGGGGGGAAATGCGGGCCCGGGGCGCGAAAAGGGAGGGGAAGGGGCAGGGTTGGTGGGGGCGGCCCGAGGGGCGGGGGTGCGGGCCCGGGACGTGAAAGGGGCGGGGTCGTGAAAGGGGGCGGACGGAGGGCGTAGGGGTGCGGGTGTGGGAGCGGACGGGGCGGGGTCGCTGGGGGTGGCCGAGGGGCGGGGGGATGCGGGCCCGGGGCGCGAGAGGGGCGGGGTCGGCGGGTGCTGGGTGGGGGTGGCCGGAGGGGCGGCGGGGACTGGGGATGAGGGCCCGGGGCGCGAAAGGGGCGGGGTCGGTGGGGGCGGCCCGAGGGGCGGAGGTGCGGGCCCGGGACGTGAAAGGGGCGGGGTCGTGAGGGGGCGGACGGAGGGGGGGGGTAGGGGTGCGGGTGTGGGCGCGGACGGGGCGGGGAAGGGGCGGGGTCGCTGGGGGTGGCCGAGGGGCGTGGGGGGGGGATGCGGGCCCAGGGCGCGGAAGGGGCGGGGAACAGGCTTGGTCGGTGGGGGGACCTGAGGGGCGGGGGATGCGGGGCAGAGGCTTGGGAAGCGGGGGAAGGGCCGGGGTCAGTGGCGGCGGCCCGAGAGGCGGAGGTGCAGGCTTGGGGCTCAGGGCAGCGCTCTCCCGGGGCTGGTTGTTCGGGCCACACCGCGAGTCCTGGAAGACGCTGAGGGGTTCCCGCGGTCCCGCAGCCTCGGCCGTGCGGGTCCGTGCCGGCCCGGGCTAGTCCCCGCGACACCAGCCAGAGCTGGAGGTTCCAAAGGGTAAGGGGCTCGCCCCAGGTCAGGTCAGCGAGCCCTGAGCCTGCCTGTCCAGATCGCGGGTGCCGCTCGGTCCCTTGGCAGAGGCCCTGCGGGGGCGTCTGGGTCGCCCACCGTGCGCGCGTCCACGCTCGACCCTGCCGGGGGTGGGGGGGGGCGGTACCTCTGCTCGCGCCAGCTTTGTGCGTGGGTGGCTGATCTCTGTTGGGTCTCAGGGTTCTTACCCCGCGGTGTGGGGGCCATTCCTCAGAGGGCCTCACCTTCCAGCTCCCTGATGCCGGTGCCTGGACTCCCGGTGAGGGCCCCCCCCCCCCCCTCAGGCCAGGGCGGGACCGAGTAGACTAAGGCTTTTTCCTTCTTCCTTCTGCTATGCGCCCTCCCACCCTGCATTGGGGATTAAAATCCACCTGGAGAATTCCCGGTTAGGAATTTACATTGAGATAGAAACTTCCAGAAAATATCTTCTAAATTATATAGAAGACACTTTTATAGAAAATGTCTTCATCTGGGGCGCCTGGGTGGCTCAGTCGGTTGAGCGTCCGACTTCGGCTGGGGCGTGATCTAGTGGTTTGTGAGTTCGAGCCCCAAGTCGGGCTCTGTGCCTGGAGCCTCCTTCAGATTCTGTCTGCCTTTCCCCTGCTCGTGCTCTCTCAGTCTCTCAATAATAAATAAACATTAAAAAACCTAAAAAATAATAAATAAACATTAAAAAAACTAAAAAAAAACTAAGAAAACTAAAACTAAAAAAAACTAAAAAAAAAAAAAACACCATCAAGGATAATAAATAATTGGTTTCACTAACTCAACATAAAGCCTCTTCCAACTACACAATGATCTCACTGTAGCTTTTATTAAAATTTTAGCCGATGGTTGAAAGATGCTTCCCTAATGCTCCAGGAGGACCTCTCCCCAGGGTAGGAATAGGCACCTCAACACCAGCGTACCCCAGATTACCTCACAGCTCCTCCCCCGGGGTAAGTGGCAGTTCCTTTCTTGGGGAAAACGTCATGCATCACGCGGCTGTGTGTGAGCCCTAAAGGTGGGTGGGCCCCCTGATCTTAGCCCCTCATGAGTGCTTCCGGGATGTTTTAAGGGGGTTCCTCAGGCCGTGTTTATGTCTGGGTGCTTGTTGGGATTAGGAGGGAAATAGTGGTCACATACTCCCTTACCACCAACTTTCATGGCCTCCTGATGCATTAGTGGATTTGTGCAATTCTCACCCCCTAGGTATCATGGAGACCCATCCTCCCTCGCCTGGAGCCCAGACCCAGGTGCATTTTAGACTTTGGAATGTTTTGGACTTTAAAACAGGGATGTGCACATAGATTGGACATTATGTAGCAGGCTCCAGGCGAACCTGTTATCAAACGTGTTACAATTTCTGTAGCGCAACACGAAGAGACTCTTGAACGTATAAATAATAACACTGTTTTCTCGCTGGGACGTGTCTTGCTGTCAGTTAAGGACTTGCGGTTTCCAGAGCTTTCTGCAGTTTGGATTTGTGGATTAGAGACCCTGAACGCATCAGTGCATTCCCTTAAATAGAGGAGCTTCAAGTGTTTGCTGAATGCTTCCATTTCTAGTTTCCAGATTTGCCTTGGACAAGTAGGTCCCGAACGTGAGCCTCACTCACATCCGTATTTCTGATCCTGGAAAAAGATGGTGGCCGTCCCTGTGTTCTGGAACTTCTCTTTCAGTTTCGTGTCTTTCTGCCAACTCCTCAGTACTGGCAGGCAGTCAAACCTCTTCCCGGCCCTCTTCTGCTGACCGTTCTTCCTCAACACCCTCTGGACCTTGGTCACCTTCGGTGATTCCTGTGTGGGGCCTCCAGGCCCTGGGGTTCTGGTGACTTGGCACAGAACTGGTTGTGGTCTGCAGTTCTGACAGCCTGTTGGGGAAAATGGAGCCCCCCCCGCCCCCCGCCCCAGCTTGCCTGTTAGCATTCTACCAACGGCACCAAGTCTTTGAGTAAACTGGCTGCGATCCCTGTGTGGGAGCAAGCTGGAGCCAGCTCGTCCGTGTCCGTCATCAGCACTGTGACGCTGACGGGAGCAAGCCGGCCACTGTCCTCATAGGCGTCACCTTGCACGCGGTGCGGTCCTTTCTTCTCCCTGCTGGTCAGCACAGACCGCAGGCGTGATCTGGGTTCCGTGGACCCTGTTGCACTTGAACTGGCACGGGAGGGACGCATACAGTGACAGGGCTCCAAGCTTCCTAAACTCAATCCTTATTTTTTTAGTTGGGAAAATCATGGTATTGGCATCTGTGTATGTTTTAGTTTTGTGGTTTTCTAATGGGACGAGGGGATGAGAATTGCGCACCTTGTTTTAGGAACATGGAGTCTGAGAGGCAGCTGGGACTCATCCGCTGTTTCCCTTGAAGGGGAAACCATGTTAGCTCGGCAACATTTTAACATATAATGTGTCCCAACCCACAGACACCAGGGTAAGCGCATCAGATGAACACCCTTCGGGCCAAGAAGAGTGAACTTGGCCCCCACCCTGGGCAGCTCTCTTCCAGGCCTTGGGACCCCGGTCGCCCGGAGCTGACAGGGCACCAGCTCCACTGGTGGCCACTGCTGCGTTGGGAAGTCCATTAAAGTCCATTAAAGTACCCATGAAACCATCCCCTAATGAAATGACAAAGTGGGGGGTGACACAGTTCTCAACTTGAACGGTTTCTCCCCAGTGCATCCTTTTTAAAACTCCCCAGGTTTTCTCGTTGGGCCTGGGTAACACTGTCGACTCGCCGCCCTTCTAAGAGTCTGCCTTCCTTTTCCTCATCCGGTCTCTCCGTCCCAAGAGAGCCCATCCAACCCGTGGGTCTCAAAGCGAGGCGTCCTGCTCTGCTCCGTGGCACTGGTGAGGTGGGGCCCCCCGTCCTGCTGGATCCGAATCAGCTCTAGGGCTTGGGACGCACCTCGAGTCTGGCCTCAAGAGCCCGTGGCCCCTCTGTTTTGCCCCTTCAGTGCCTCTTGCAGCTATATAAAAAGGTTTGCGGGGACGCTCTGGAGTGCGTCTCCTCAGCTTCCCCAAGTGCAGCCTTTCTGTTCGAGATCCGTACCTTCTGCACAGCCCTGCGATTTCTGTGGTCCCTTCCTGGGCTTGAGGCTCAGGGTCACCCACAGCAGGTGTAGGGACCTACATAAGACCAGACACGGCTGGCAGGAAGGGCTCCCCCCAGTGTGTCCTCTTCCAGCATTGTAGGTTTGCTAACTCCCGGCAGGGACTGTCCTTTCCCTTCCCTCACCGGTGAAGTAGTTAAAGCTTCTGGCCCCCCAGAGGGGCCCTCCAAAGGCCATGTCTAGAAGCCACCGGCTGGGGTGTGGAGGAGTTTCTGCACTGGCTCTGACAGAAGGGAGGTGTTCGTAGAACTCTCAGAAGGACAGCACTGTGTCGATGCACATTTTTATTTGGAACAATCTTTCTTTGTGATTGGAAAGTGGGGAGGGCCAAGGGGTGCAGAGGTGGGTGATGCGCTTGTTACAGGGACCCAGGTGGGGAGGGGTGGGGCGTGGAGGGAACGAGAAGCGGTTGCACAGGGTTCCCGCTGTGTTTACTTAGCTCTGTATATTTTACCGTCCATTGCTGTTTGTCATCTGACACTCGGATAAGTAGAATAGTTCAGTGGGTCTGCACCTTCCCGCCAGCAGCTTTAACTGTTAACAACTCCTGGTCACTGGTACCCACCACCTCCCCACTCCCGTGTCCCTCCCTCACCCTGACCTGCTCTGAAGCGAACCCCAGACATCATAACATTTCGCCTGCGACTTTCACAGTGAAATGATTACCGCAGTCAAGCTAATTAATGTGAAATCTCCACACGTGGTTACTTCCTAGGAGGCTTTTTTTTTTTTTAAGACTACGTTATTTATTTAAATTCAAGTCAGTAAACACACAGTGCGGTATTGGTCTCAGGAGTAGACTCCGGTGATTCGTCACTTACGTGCCACACCCGGCGCTCATCCCAGCCTCGCCCTCCTCAGTGCCCGTCGCCCATCCGGCCCCTCCCCCACCCGCCTCCCCGCCAGCCACCCTCCGTTCGTTCTCTGTGGTTAAGAGTCTCTTGTGGTTTTCCTCCCTCTCTTTTTTATCTTATTTTTCCTTCCCTTCCCCTATGTTCATCTGTTGTGTTTCTCAAATTCCACATATGAGTGAAATCATGATACTTGTCTTTCTCTGACTAATTTTGCTTAGCATAATACACTCCAGTTCCATCCACATTGTTGTAAATGGCACGATGTCATTCCTTTAGATTGCTGAATAAGGTTTCATTATATATTACTGGAAAGCCCTCAAATACATGGAGGTTAAAGAACATCCTACTAAAGAATGAATAGGTTAACCAGGAAATTAAAGAAGAAATAAAAGAATACATGGAAACAAATGAAAGTGAGAACATGACAGTGCAAACACTTTGGATGCAGCAAAGGCAGTCCTAAGAGGAAAATACATTGCAATGCAGGCCGATCTCAAGAAGCAAGAAAGATCCCAAATACACAACTACCCTTTCTAGTTCCTACCTAAAGGAACTAGAAAAGGAGCAGCAAAGAAAGCCTAAGCCAGCAGAAGAAGGGAAATAATAAAGATTAGAGCAGAAACAAATGATACAGAAACAACAACAAAAAACAGAACAAGTCAACTAAACTAAATGCTGGCTCTTTGAAAGAATAAAGAAAATTCTAGATTTGCTGGCTAGACTTAACAAAGAGAAAAGACAGAGGACCAAAATAGATAAAATTACAAATTAAAGAGAAGAGATCACAACCAACACCACAGAAATACTCCAATTCCCTATTCATAGTATTATATTCATAGTAGTATAAGAGAATACTATGAAAAATTATGTGCCAACAAACTGGGCAATCTGGAAGAAATGGACAAATTCCTAGAAACATATAAGCTACCAGAACTGAAACAGGAAGAAATAGAAAATTTGAACAGGCCCGTAAACAGCAAAGAAATGGAATCAGTTATCAAAAATCTCCCAAAAAACGGGAGTCCTGGGCCAGACCGCTTCCCAGGGGAATTCTACCAAACATTTAAAGAAGAGTTAATACCTATTCTTCTCAAACTGTCCCAAAAAAAGAAATGGAAGGAAAACTTCCAAACTCATTCTATGAGGCCAGCATTACCGTGATTCCAAAACCAGACAAATACCCCACTCAAAAGGAGAACTATAGGCCAATACCCCTGGACGTGGATGCAAAATTTCTCAACGAGATTGGAGCAAATCGAATTGAACACATTAAAATAATAATTCTCCATGTTAAGTGGGATTTATTCCTGGGCTGCAGGGCTGGTTCACTATTCACAAATCAATCAATGCGATACACCACATTAATACAAGAAAGGGTAAGAACCATCTGATCCTGTCAATAGACGCAGAAAAAGCATTTGGCAAAATACAGCATCCTTTCTTGATAAAAACCCTCAACAAAGCAGGGATAGATGGGACATACCTCAACGTCATAAAGGTCATATCTGAAAGACCCCCAGCTGACCTCATCCATTTCTCAGGAAAACCCAAGAGCTTACCCCGTAAGGTCAGGAACATGAACAGGGATGCCCATGAGGCTTTTTAAGAAGTTTGTTTACCAGAATGAGATCCAAAAAAGGTTCAGATATTGCAATTAGTTGATGCTTCTTAAATCTGTTAGTTCCCAGGTTCCTATTTTTTTTAATTTTTTTTTTTTTTTACATTTATTTTTGAGAGGCAGAGAGAGACAGAGCACAAGTGGGGGATGGGCAGAGAGAGAAGGAGACACAGAATCCGAAGCAGGCTCCGGGCTCTGAGCTGTCAGCACAGAGCCCGACGCGGGGCTCGAACCCACAAACCACGAAATCATGACCTGAGCTGAAGTCGGCTGCTCAACCGACTGAGCCACCCAGGCACCCCGGTTCCTATTTTTTTAAATGCTTTTTTTTTTTTTTTTTTTTAAATTTTGAGAGAGAGCAGGGGAGGGGCAGAGGGAGAGAGAGACAATCCCAAGCAGGCTCCGCACTGTCAGCACAGAGAACGACGTTGGGCCAGATCCATGAACCATGAGATCATGATCTGAGCCAAAATCAAGAGTCTGATGCTTAGCCAACTGAGCCCTCCGGGTGCCCCTAGGTTCCCTATTTTTTGAATTGAAATTTACTTTGAAAAGGCTGGAGATGTGACTTCTGGAACACCCCGTCCATTGTAGACTTTCTGCACCACAGGAATGTTCTGTGTCCAGCCAGGCAGCCCCTGTCCGTATGTTGTCTCTGGACACTTGGAATATGGCTACTGTCCCTGAGGAACTGAACTTTAAGTTGTATCCTATTGAGTTAACTGGAACTCAAACAGCACTGGTAAAGCAGCCTGCCTCATCGGACAGCGCAACTCTGGGGGTTCTCGTGCCCTAGGTTCTGCAGCTGGCCATCCAGGATGAACTTTGAAGCAGGACCTGTGGCTAGATTGGGTGCCGGGTGTGACAGATGACACAGCAGGTTTCCTGTGCCTGGGAGGGCAGAGGGGCCCTTGGTTGAGACCGGGGAGGCCAGGGAGGGGGGCCCCACTAGGCATCTGTCTGCCCAGGACCCGGTGGGGAGGCGCAAGGCCTCCTGCAAGTGCAGCGGAGGCTCCAGCTCTGAGTCTGAGGGGCTTCGGAGGTAGGGGCCCTGGAGCCCCCTGAAGCCTGGAGCTGAGCTGGGGCAGCCACCTGCTGGGCAGTGCAGGTGACGCGGTCAGCTCTGGCCTCGGGTGCGGCAGGTGGTGTTGGTGGATGCAGGCCCCCGGCCTTGCGGGGGACACAGAGGGGTGCAGGAGGGCAGGAGGGTGGTAAGGCTCCCAGCCTGAGCTGAGGAGAAGTAGACACGGGACCAGCTCCATGCACTCAGGGGCGGCAGTGACGGAGGGCAGAGTTGTGGACCCCAGCACTTAAAGCAAAAGCCACTCACAGCTCTGCCGACATCAGATGTGTGGGACGCACCCACCAACCAATCCTGCAGCTCTCTGACCAGCCGGGAGTCTTTCAGTTCGCTTCGGAACTCACACGGACCATTGGGATTTGTGCAGACCCCACACACAGACCCTCAGGCACGGGGGGGGGGGGGGGTGTCCCAGGTTGTCCCCCGTACTTGTGACCGACCGGCTGCGAATTGGGGTTCCATCATTTGCTAGGGCAGGGACACTCTTGCTTACGCTGAGTGGCTTACCGTGTCATAAAGGATGTGACAGGACACGGGAACGGCCAGATGAAGATCCATACGGGGTGAGGTCCCAGCGGGTCCTGAGCGTAGGATCTTCTGTCCCCGTGGAGTTGGGAGCGGGCCGCCCTGCCGGGACGTGGGTGCGTTCGCCAACCCAGGAGATCCCCGCACCCCGCACTTTGGGGATCTTTGTGGAGGAGGCGTGATGGGTCATGAACTCAGTCTCCAGCCCCCTCCCCTCCCTGAGGACGGGTGTGGGGCTGCAGGCCCCAGGCGTCTGCTCTGGCTGGGCTCTGGTGACCAGCCCCATAAAGAAGCCGAAGCTCTGGGCTAGGGCCAGGCGGGGTCCATTGTGTAAAGGAGGAGGAAGGGGATGGTTTGAAGTTGGGGGCAGACTTGTGGGAGGAGGTGCCCCACCCGAGGGTTCTGGACCACGGTGTCTGCCAGAGCCAGGCTGGGTACAGCTGCAGAGTTCTGAGTCTGTCTTTGGTCAGGCCCTTGGGAATGCCTTGTGAGCTGGGGTCCGCTTCTCCCAAAAGACCCATAAACACCCAGCTTCAGGGTTCCTGGACCCAGAGCACCAGGCCAAGGGGCTAGGGTGAAGCCAGGTGGGTCGTTCTGGGGTTGCAGGAGTCCAAGCCCGGCAGGAGGAACGCAGAAGGCAGAGGGGGGTGGGGGCTTGGAAGAAGTCGTCTTCCCAAAGCTGTTTCTTCCTGTGTCTGGCCAGCCCACATTGCGCTGACACCGGGACCCCCACTTGTAGGTCATGTGCGTGTCCCCGCGGCCCCTCCCTAGCCCTCCCTTGGCCACCCAGCTCTTAGAACTCAGTCGGCTTTTTCTCCCTCTTCCCCACTGCAGAACATCCAGGGAGGGAGAGCAGCTTCGGGAAGCCGTGGGTGGGTCTGCGCAGCAGGTGCACAACGCCCTTAGTCCCAGGCTCTCAGGTTCCTAACCCCGTAGGGTTGCAGCGTGGGGGTCCCCACGGGACACTCCTCCCCCACGGATCCCCTGCCCCCTCGTGGCGAGCTCAGACCCGGGACTTCACCCCTGCATCGTGTTCCCGCCCGGCTGCCCACGGGGCACCTGCTGGGAGAAGAGCCTCTGTTCAAGGCAGTCGTGGCGCGGGCGGGGTCTTGTCGGCCTTGCCAGGACCCGGGCCCTGGTGGTGGGAGCCGTGGCTCCCTGGTGGTGGTTGACGTGGCAGTTTCGTTGCCCCGTGGAGAATAGGTTATCGGAAGTGCAAAAGCCGCCCGGCCAACCGGGAGCCGCCCGGCGTGGAGGTGGTGGGTTCCAGACACGTTGGCCGCTGGAGCTGGCGCATCCCCGGCAGAGTGCAGACAGGTGTGAGTGTGCACGGGGCGCCTGGGTGGCCCCGGCTGCGGAGGGGCTGTCCCGATTGCCTGCGTTCATGCTGTCAGAGCGGGCCCCCGGGGGCGGTGAGCCCCCTCCCCCCTCCCCCTAGCACCAGGAGCGCCACCGCCGTGACCTCCGGCCCTTCGGCCACAGAGCAGACAGGGAGCCTCAGACCTGCGTTACACTCGTCGGGAATCCTCTCCAGGGGATGCTGATTTTGAGGGAGGTTATTGCACTTTGGGAGTGACATTTTACATTTGTCCTTTACCCAGGATGATGCTTCTAGTATGTGATGCTTTTAGAATTATCTAAATCTTAGGGACGCCTGGGTGCCTAGGTCGGTTGAGTGCCTGACTCTTGATTTTGGCTCAGGTCATGATCTCATGGTTCCTCGGATGGAGCCCGCATCGGGCTCTGCGCGGACAGTGTGGAACCTGCTTGGGGTTCTTTCTCTCTCTCTCTCTCTTTCTCTTTCTCTCTCTGCCCCTCCCCTCCTTGTTCTCTCTCTCTTTCTCAAAAAAAAAATAAAAAATAAAACTAAAAAATACAATTATCTAAATCTTCAGTGAAGCATTGACAGTGTGGGACTTTGTGCAGAAAGTTATTGGAGAGGTGACTAAACTAAGGGGACACCCTGGCTGCCAAGCGGGGGCAGGACACTGCTCTGGGCCCGGGGGAGCCGTGTTGCCGAGGGGGGGCCGGGGGCATGTGCTGCCGGGGTGCTCCTTCTCTGTGCCTGGCTCCTGTGTGAGGCGAGGGTCGGTGTGCTTTTGCAGCTATCAGCCTCACCAGGTCTTCCCAGGAGCCAGAGTCTCCCCACCCCCGGCTCACACAGCTTCCCTGTGGCGGTCCCGGCCAGCGTGGGGGGACGTGTTTTTCCAAGGGACATGGCAGCCTGGCAGTGTCTTCCGGACCCGTGAGTCTCTCGGGGGTCCCTCTAGCCCCCATCCCTGATGATCACCTACGAGCTTCGTTCTTGTAACTGGTGACTTTGGAGGCCCGTCTGCAGGTGATCTCCCGGCCAGCTGGCCTCCGTGGGTCAGAAAAAGCCGTGTTTCTCTGCAGTCCTTCCTGTCCCCACACCTTGAGTTGCTGCGGGTCTGTGAACATGATCTGCTCAGTGCCTCTCATTTAGCTGGGCCCTGACCCGGGGCCTCCATCAGCTCTGACCGACCCCAAGCCGGGAGGCCCCCCCCCGTGGCCAAGGCTGCCTGCCGAGTTAGTGCCTTCTGTAGTGTGGGTGTACTGAATCACTCTGATGATAGAACTGGATTTTAAAATGCCTCAGACATGGTGAGGGCCCATGAGACAAGAGGCAGAAGGGCGTTTGTGCCTTTTGTGCGGGGACAGCAGGCCAGCAGCCGCATGGGCCTCGCTGTTCATGAATTCACCCGTGTCTGCAGCTCCCAAGAATTGGTCAAAGTTGGAACCTGGACGGGCACGGCTTTGAAGGGACGAACTTCACCAGCCGGAATCCAGAGGGCAGACACTTGCGCAGGCACGTGGGAGCCACAGAAAGTTCCGGTCCGTGCAGAACTCACGGGCAGGGGTACAAATCACACACCGCAGGGTTGGGAGGTAGGCTCAGGCGATTCTGTTTTCTCTTGTTTTTCTGTCTTCGGTGATGATTCTCCATTACTTTGGAAAGGGGAGAAAGTGGTGGAGGGTAGGCTGTGAGGACTGGGCCGTGAAGGGGGCGCCCCGGGGGGCTGGGCAGGAAGGACGAACTGCGAGACCGACCTGCGCTCCTGCCCCCGAGAACACAGGCCCACGGGGCCTCGGGGGTGCAGGCGGGGGTCAGCCCAGCCGAGGCCGCCCTGACCAGGATGCCAGCGCCGAGCGCCGGGCCCTGAAGGCCATGCGGAACCTGAAGGGTTTCCCAGGTGTTGGGCAGGGGGAAGACCTGGAATTCTGGGCGGTCGGGGCCAACTAGAGGGGTGGGGGTGGGGCGGGTGGGGGTGGCGGCCCCCCCTCCCCCCGCAGGCGCACACCCAGGGACCTCCGCGGCTTCTGACCCGTGGAGTCAGGCAGCCCCTCTCTTGCAGGTGGCACCGTCAGGCTTGGGGACTGTGTGGAAACAGGATGTGTTTGGTTTCCAGTTTTGCTGTGGCTGAAGTTCTGAAAGTCAACATTTTAAAGACTGATTTTTTACATAATCCTCTTAAGATGGGAAATAGTTCCTTTTTCCTTCTCTTTTATTGTTTATTTGAAACCTATTTTGTCGTTGTGTAGCCTAGGATCTGGGAATGAGAAACCCTGGGATCTGGGAATGAGAAACCTAGGTTTGCCGCAGAGCAAGCACAGCGGCCTGTGTGTTTCCTTCCGCAGCGGGAGGTGCAGGAGCGGCTTCTCTGCAGTCAGTCGGCGCCGTTGGCCTGGAAAGTGGGTGTCTGCTCGCGGGGCTGCAGGAAGGGCAGAGGGAGGGGCTGCCTCAGACAGGCCCACTGAGCCCCAGCTCTTTCCCCTAGAGACACGGGGTCCCGTGGTCCGGAGGGAGACACAGGAAGCCCCGGGGGCCTGTTTCTGGAGGAGGAGGTCGTGGAGGGTGTGGGGCAGGGGAGGTTCAAGTTCTGGATGCTCAGAGATTAAAGTTTTCAAGAAAGTTTTTATAATGTAAAAGAGTTCCCTTTGAGGGATTAAAAAGTCAATGGGATATGGGTGCTTGGCCTTGGGTATTGTATTGTTGTTTTAAGTTAAGTTAAATACATACTCATTTAACTAAAACTCAAATATTTGTTTTGTTTTGTTTTATTTTGTTTTATTTTATTTCATTTTATTTTATTTATTTTGAGAGAGCGCGCGCGCACAAACAGGGGAGAGGGCCTGAGGGGGAGAGAGAATCCCAAGCAGGCTCCATACCCAACATGGAGCCCAACTCAGGGTTCCATCCCATGACCTGGGGATCACAACCTGAGCCCAAATCAAGAGTCAGATGCTCAACTGACTGAGCCCCCCAGGCGCCCCTAAAACCCAAATATCGAAAATATTTTCCTCCTATCAGAACATGCCATTCAAAAAAATCCCCATGCCATCACATCCCGCGACCATCAGTCGGGATACAACAATCCATCCTGACACGCTTGCAGGGAACTGAAGGGGAGGGGGTCACATGTTTGCACCGTTGCGCCTCCTGGCAATTGCAGGCGGAGGCACCCTCCTCGGTGCCAACCTCACACTCCCCCTGGTGTGAAAGTGGGCAGTGTCTTCGCGGACTGATTTTTTGAGCCCCATGCCCTTGTCCAGGTCAGAGGCTCTCTGGAGCCTGTGGGGGTGGCCCTACCCTGCGACCGTCCTGGCTGATCCTTCAGATCCTGGGCAGCCCCCCTGCGGCCCAGAGTGATGCTCACTGAGGACCGGGAGCCAGAGAGCCCCTGGGGTGCCCGTGGGGGACTTGGTCTTCGCGAGCAAATGCTCCAGGAGGCAACTGTAGTCAAAGAAAAGGAAACGGAATTGTTTTTCTCCTGTTGGATCGGTGACGATCAAAATGAGTGGAAGCACCTTTGTGGGTGATGTGCTCTCCCACACTGAGGTGGTCGTGGGGTGCAGGTGGGCGTCCTCACGGGGAGCAGCTCACCGGCGTCTGCTGGAGTCACAGTGCGTTCTCCGTGGCCCCCACGCCACGTGTGGCAGCGTGCCCGGCGTCTGAGTCCCGGCGTCGAGGGGCAGGGAGGAAGAGTCACCGTGGTGAGCAGCGTGGTCATTGCGAAGATGAATTTCTTCAACACGGTTTTAAAATCAGTGTGTATGCTCCGTAACGTCCAAGAGTCGGCTCTAAAACCAGCACTAATGAGAGCTGATATCCAGCCAGGGCCGAGTTCTGTGGGGGCCCAGTATGGACTTGGTTGTGTCCTTTGGACTGACGGACCCGGTACAGAAAATTCCCGGAAGAGCTTTTTCTATCAAAATGAGAAACACTCTGCTCTCAAGCTGCAAAGCAGAGTGCGGATGGAGGCAGGGTGGCCACACACACACACACACACACACACACACAGAAGCTTTCTGGTGGCGGCTCCGTGTCCTGCGACCACTGGGTCGGGCGCGTTTGCGACACGGGGGCTAAGTCTCCTTCTGTTTTTCTTTCTGAAGGTAGAAGAGGAGGGGATGTTTGTTCAGTTTCTCCGGTTATTTGTTCTGAAGAACTTGAATCACAGGTGGACTTGCCCTGATGATATTTTGAGTGGCTTCCTGTAAGTTTCACTGACTGCTTTGTACGTGGGCTCTTCATGCCGCTGCCAGTTTGGTTTGACTTAAGAAAAATGCAAGGAGCACAGCACTTTTGTTTTTGCTTTCCTTTTTGCTTGGGAGTTGTTCAATAAATAAAGGGGAAGGGACAGTTTCATAGAAACAACATGCAATGACAGCTGAGGGGATGGCGTTCCTGGTGGGTTCTCCAAAACTATGTGTGTGATCAGAAAAATTTCTGCTGTTTGGTTTTCTAATAAGTAGGAGAGAAGAAAATAGTGCTGTGTAAACTTACACCTTACAAAGATGGGTCTGAAGAAAATGATCCAGTGGCGGGGGTGGCGCCTGGGGGGCTCAGTCGATTGAGTGTCTGACTCTTGGTTTTGACTCAGGTTGTGATCTCACCATTCAGTTTGAGCCGTGCGTTGGGCTCTGCGGTGATAGTGTGGAGCCTCCTTGGGATTTTCTCTCTCTCTCTCTCTCTCTCTCTCTCTGTCTCTCTCTCTCCCTCTCTCTGCCCCTCCCCCACCCGTGCGCACGAATGCTCTCTCTTTCAAAATGAATAAACTTCAAAATAAAAACAATTATCAGGAGTATCAAGAAATATGATCGTACCTAACAAGGTAACCTGGAATAAGTGAGTTTTCCTAATCTTGTGGTCATAGAAAAACTCCCAAAACGTCTAAAGAAATATCATGTTTTGAAACTAAGTTTTCTGCTTAGAGGGCTCCCATTCTGTGTTCAGTCAGAAATTAGCTGGCCAAGCAGTTGATTCTGACCAGGTAGTTTCTGTGGCTCAGGACATCTGTGGCATGACCGCTGACACAGCGTGGGCTCTGCACTTCGGATAGTGGAAGGTGTGAACGTGTTTCCTACCACAAACGTGTCATGTTCTCTCTTGGCATTGCGTTGAGCCAACCCCACTATTGCGTTGAACATATAATTTTAATACTTCAAAATGGGGCGCCTGGGCAGCTCAGAGGTTGAGCGTCTGACTCTTGATTTCGGCTCAGCTTGTGATCTCACAGTGTGTGAGTTCGAGCCCCTGGTCAGGCTCTGTGCTGACAGGGCAGGCCTGCTTGGGATTCTGTCTCTCTGTCCCTCCCCCCTGCTCATGGTCTCTCTCTCTCTCTCTCTCTCTCTCTCTCTCTCTTTCTCTCTCTGTCTGCTTTTCCCCTGCTGGTACTGTCTCTTTCTCTCTCTCAGAATAAATAAATACACATAAAAAATACTTCAAAGGGATACTTCCGAAAATGGTAAAATTTCACAAGACTAAAACTTTGTATTACGGTACCATAAACATCCTAAGTCTCAAATTTAAATGAAAAAGCAAGAAGTCTGGTCTGAAACCTCTGGAAATGTATTGCTAATGGCATATGTGGAGTTGAGGGTTTGCAGTTTGATCTTTGGCCTTTGGGGAAGCAGGCCGGAGCCAGGCGCAAACCAAACATTTGCATTACACGCCATTACTTGTACGCTGGTGTTTCCTTGGGACGTGGTCTCCTTTTGGTCATGCTAGGGATCTGCAGCTGTGCAAACTCGGGCCTGCGGGGCACACAGCATCTAGTGAGGCCCTGAGCCCCGCAGCCCCTGAGTCAGAGGAGGAAACAATGCAGGACCGCGTTTCAGTTGCTGCTTTAAGCAGGGAGCACGTTGTTCCTCCTGTCCTTCCTCCAAGATGGGTCAGAAGTGAAAACAGCTTATGTAATTCGCCCAACCCTAGCGAACGATATCTGTTGTCAAAGAAGTGTGGGAAGATTTTGGATAGGACAGTGTTCTTTATTTTTAAGTATTCTCCAAATTTGTATTCTCTGAAGAGAATTATGTGAGTATTGAGTTTTGGGCTTTCTAAATGAAAATTTGTTCTTTAAAATCATTAGGCAGGGGTGAAATAAGTATATTTGTAAGTTTTGTGTCTGAATGCTTGGGGAGGGTATCTACAGAGATTAGACATTGTGATTTAGACTCGCTGTATACACAGGACATCGTAATGACTGTCTTCCAGTGATACAGTCAGTGCATCATGCCTTTTTTTTTTTTTTTTTTTTTTTTTAATCTGAGCCCCTGAGAATGGAAACATTCCTAAACTACACGTGTTTTGTTCCATCCATCGTGGCCTCACTCTGCATCGGGCTGGGTCGGCTGCTTGCATAGGGAAGGCATTTATCGCCCATACCTCTGTTGGACCAGACGTGGGGCTCTTCTCTGGGATGGATCCACCTCCTTTGTGATGGGATGTCCCCAGTCCTCCGGCTTAGATCCTGGCCCCACATACCTGATAATCATGTGACCCGTGACCTTCTTTACAGATGAAAGCTTGGTAATAAGAATGTCGATGACAATTATTCCAAGGCCAAATCGATCATAGTTGGGCATCCGTCCTTTTTATTGTTTGTTATCTGAAAAAATATGACTGTCTTTCTTTCTTTTTTTTTAAGTGAGCTCCACACCCAAAGTGGGGCTTGAACTCACGACCCTGAGATCAAGATCTGTGTGCCCAACCCTGAGCCAGCCAGGCATCCCCAAATGCATGTCTTTTGACACAAACCATTCCTTTTGAAATGTTCCAATCTATATTTGGAATGGGTCTCTTAGAGAAAACTGGAACATTTAGCATTTCAGAGATTTGCAGCAATTTTTCTTGACCCGAATGTTCTCTTTTGCTCATGAGGTGAAGTTTTCCTGACGTGTTGGTTTCTAGGCATTCCATACTTGCTCCCCTTGAGTGGCATGGAGTGTGTTGTTTCCCTTCTTTTGGGTTAGCAGGCGTCAAGGACTCCTTTCAGTGGCTCACCTGTGAGTGGCCTTTAGCATCGCAGTGATGGCTCCCACAGAGAGGGAGCCCGGCAGTGCAGCCCGGCGGTGGCGGGCACCCCTGATCTATGTCCGGCCTCCCTGGCGCAGTGAAAGCTCAGGGCGAGGCCCGGAGCAGAGTCCACCCGCCAGGGAAGTGAGGGGTGTAGACAGCAAAAGCAACCGTGGAGGCGGACCTGGGAACCTCTTGGGGTAGGTCAGAGCACTCCGCGATTCCTAGGGCTTTTTTGGTCCTTCTGCCCCATGGAACCAGCTAGGCCTTCCTCCACCCCTTCCCTGCCCCCGAGTTTTTATCACCAGAGGAGATACAGTGCGTCGGCTGAACGTGCAAGCGTCCTTGTTAGCACGGCCGCCCCCTGCCGTGCAGGGGTAGTGACCCAAAGCCCGGCTCTTTCCCGGTTTCCCCCGCAGATAGGACAGGTCTGTGACGGCAGGCAGCTCCGGGAGGCCCCGCCTTATTTCGACCCACTGGACGCAGAGTGGAGTTGCCGGGACGGGCCCAGGAAATGGAGTGTGGGTGTCCCGGGGGCCCGAAGTGCCGTGAGAAGAAGGGAGGGTCCGGCGAGGGGCAGGTGCGACCCTCACACCTCGCTCGCGGCCGTCGTCTTCTGACCCCACCCTTGCAGGGCCCCTCTGCATCTTCCAAGAGAACGGACTCAACGTCCGGGACAAGATCAGGTCTTACAACAGCACAGGGCAAGCTCTGACATTTTTAAAGCTGACACTGTGTGACTGCTGTTCACGTGGTGGCGGAGGGAAAGAAAGCCCCGGGTCTTTTCCACGGTGCGGGATTTGGGCCTGTCGCAGTCTGTCCATTCAGCGGCACCGTCGGATGACCTGAGACGGGACCAGCGACTCCGGTTGCCTGTTTTCTGCGCTTCCACGGCCACACCCTCAAGAGAGGACCCCTCACCGGGCACGCGGCTGCCCGTGCCTGTGCAGCTGTGTTCCAGAATGGCTAAGAATCGTGGTACAAACCCAACCTTACAAGGGGTGGACCGTATCTGTTCATGTTTATTGTTTTTTGTTTTTAAAACATGTTTATTCATTAAAAAATTTTTTTTTTTTTAAATTTTTTAACGTTTATTTATTTTTGAGACAGAGAGAGACAGAGCATGAACGGGGGAGGGGCAGAGAGAGAGGAGACACAGAATCAGAAGCAGGCTCCAGGCTCTGAGCCATCAGCCCAGAGCCCGATGCGGGGCTCGAACTCACGGACTCACAGACCATGAGATCGTGACCTGGGCTAAAGTCGGACGCCCAACCAACTGAGCCACCCAGGCGCCCCTTAAAATTTTTTTTTAATGTTTCTTCATATTTGAGAGGGGGTGAGGGGCACAGAGAGACAGATAGAATCCAAAGCAGGCTCCAGGCTCTGATCTGTCAGCCCAGAGCCGGATGCGGGGTGTGAAGTCATGAGTCGTGAGATCATGACCTGAGCCGAAGTCAGACGCTCAACCGGTTGAGCCACCCAGGTGCCCCATGTCTATTCATTTTTGAGAGAGAGAGAGAGAGAGAGAGAGCGCGAGAGCGCATGAGTGGGGGAGGGGCAGAGAGAGAGAGAGGTAGGGAGAGGATCCAAAGCAGGCTCTGAGCTATGGGGCTGGAACTCATGAACTGTGAGCTTGTGACCTGAGCTGAAGTCAGACGCTTGAGGACTGAGCCACCCAGGCGCCTCTCATGTTTGCTATTTTTCAGCGTTGGCCGTGTTCCAGGGCAAGGCCAGAAAAAATGTTCACTTCTAATCTTATAATCTGGAGTTGGATAAAGGACAGTGAAGCCAAAAGAGAAGTGTAAGATAAAATCACTAAAAGCAAAAAGAAATGAGCAGCCACATATAAAATTACATTGCATGGTGCAAACAGGATTGTGTGTGAAATACGTAATGATGGAGACAGATACGGGGAAATTGTTTCTGTCTTAAAGGGTAAGTTTTAAGCTTGGCACCTGTTTGAAGTATGTGAGCATTCTGCTTTTATAAAAGGAAAAGGAGTAAGATTTATTAAAACATGACAATTATGATAATGGACAAATTCTGAATTAGGTATTATGCAGTTTTCCATACAAAATGTTTACTTTTTGGTAAATAACTAATTGCAGAGGTTCCCGAAGGTCATTGCCCTCCTCACCGGGCGTGCGCTGCAGAGCAGAAATGGATGTGGATGCATCTGGGAGTGTCTCACGGGGAAAGCCACACACTTAGCTGAGGTTCAGAGTCTGAGTTCTCAAAGTGAGCCTCACCTATATTTTATTTTAAAAGAAAATCATCAACTTTCCTCCTAAATAATTTAGAAATCCGTTTTCTTGTGTGTTTTAAAACAAACGCGGAGTATGTCCTGATGTGAAAATGGAGAGAAATCACCCCCATTTCAGCCGCCTGGAGCCAGCACTTTATGGAAGGAAAGGAAGGTGGTAGAAAAGGCAGAGAGGAGGGAGTTGGAGTATCCAGGAAGCCCAAAGTTATTGAAATTACAGAGGGTGATTTTGAAAGACTGCATCATGATGTAAAAATATATATGGCAAGGAGAGAAGAGAGCATCTTGGAGAGGGAAGAATAAGGAGAAAGGTTTTGGTGACCAAGTCCCAATGTTATTCAGTGGTGATGTGAACACACAAAACCCGGAAAATGAGGAAAAATTAGACACAGAGGAAGATGACGACCAAAAATCAGGTCGAGAAGTCTTTAATGTGCACCTGTTGCTATCAGGCTCAAGGTGGCTAACTGCTTGGTCGGCTCCCTCCTGCTGGTGCTGTCTGTCAGGAGTCATATCCGCACTCTGTCAGGCCGGGCTCCGTTCTGGTCCTGAAGGCCAGTGTTGAAGGGTGATTCCTGTGGAAAAATGGGAACACCAGGAGCGTGGAGTCAGATGGCCCATCTCTGCGTGCCATTGCTGGTGTGGATTTAGGGACCATCCGAATCTCCCTGAGCTGCAGTTTCCTCCTCTGTAAAAGGAGACAAGAACATCTCTAAGGATGTTTTGAGAATTAAATGTTCGTTCTTTTTCCCTTCTCTACGTCATATGATGAATGTGTGTGTGTTTTTTGGTTTGGGAATCAGGCATATATTGTGTGTAAACGAAATATTTTAAGTTTATTTATTTTTTTTGAGAGAGAGAGAGAGAGAGAGAGAGAGCACATGTGCATGAAGAATGGAGAGGCACAGAGAAAGAGGGAGACAGAGAATCCAAGCAGGCTCTGCATTGTCAGCACAGAGCCCAATGCGGGGCTCGATCCCACGAATGATGAGATCACGACCTGAGCTGAAATCAAGAGTTGGACGCCTGACTGAGTCACCCGGGTGCTCCTATAAACCAATTTTTAAATGATGACTTTCTCTCCTTAAAAAATATTTGTATCCCTCTTCTAAGAACACCGTAAGAATACCATGAGGAGGCCAGCAATCCAACTGTTCTGTTATTTTTCTGTTAAGGCAGGTGGATCCGTTTAAAAGAGCTTGAGACTCAACTCTGGAGAACCCTATGCAGAAGGAAATCACTGGAGGAAACGCTAGAAACATTATAGAAAGTGAGGTGAAACCAGTCCAGGCTTGGGACATGGCTGCTCTGTGCTTCTGCTAATACCAGCTTACGCTGTACTTGGACATCGGCTTGCGGTTTTCTCTTCCACCAAAAGGACAGAGTGTTGTTTTGCTTCTCTCTAGAGCCAAATGGAGACGAATACGCTGAGTCTTGTAACCGTGGTCCTGAGGCACTATGAAGCTGCCGCCAGCACTGAATTAGTGAATGTGGACCATCGCTCTTCAGGAAATACAGTGTTAGGTTCCTACAAGCCTCTGGTCACAACGTTTTCAGCAACCGATCAACACAAAACCTTGTTCTATGTGTGTGTTTGTTTAAAGACACCCTATTTAAGATATATTGTTGATTCATTAACATTGAACTCACAGCCAGCAGTGCTCTAACCCATCCGGAATGAAGCCCATCTAACGCGTACATTTCCTCCATACGGCACATCACAGCCTTCTTGCGTGTAAGAACACTAAGATAGCACTTCAGCACTACGCTTGGGGACTTTTTAAACACTGAAAACACCAAGAAAAAGCACAAAAATGCAATGGCAACAATAACAACAAAAAAATGTGGCACCGAATGGGCCACAGAAAGGACACACTTATGATAGGAGCTGAAATGAGAGAGCAGAACATTCCCTGTTCAACCCCAGCAGGGCCGGGTGCCTCAAGCACTGTGGTTGGCATGTTGTGGCAGATGGTGGGTGCTCAGAAACTAGCCACTGGTATCACAGGGCGTGAACTTTGCAGGTGTGTCAAATACTGAGCCAGATACTCCCTCCTGGGGACTACAAAGGGTGCTGTTCTCTGAGCTGCTGCCTGGGGTGGCCCAGGAAAGATGAGCGCTGAATATGTCACTGATAAAAATCTTCCTCAGATGATAGCACGTTTTAACTTTCTATTTGTAAGCAAAACAAACCCGACAAAATAAGGCTACAAGGAACAAGAGTGACTGCACTCTGCTTCTTTAAATTTGCTTCTTCTCTTAAACTCAAGCCTGCTCCAGGCTTTTTAAGAACTGTTCCATGCTTATTTTTGCTTATTATTTTTCACATGTTCCAGCTTATTTTTGCTGTCAGGGGTTCTTGAAAGGGGCTGAGAGGGAACCAGAGAGTACCCTGGGGAGACAGAGCCTTGCAAGTGCTAATGGGTAAAGGGGCTCCGTAGGCTAGGCAGGGATTTCCTATGCACAGAGTTCCAAGGGCACCAAGTTGATTAAACTTTCATAAGCTGTTCCAGCAAGTGGGCTGGACCCCGAGCTATAAAAGAGTGCACTTCTTTGTTTGACCCAAATCTTATCTTTCAAGTTGTTTTTTTTTAAATTTTTTTAACGTTTATTTATTTTTGAGACAGAGAGAGACAGAGCATGAACAGGGGAGGGGCAGAGAGAGAGGGAGACACAGAATCTGAAACGGGCTCCAGGCTCTGAACGGTCAGCACAGAGCCCGACGCGGGGCTTGGACTCACGGACCGTGAGATCATGACCTGAGCCGAAGTCGGACGCTTAACCGACCGAGCCACCCAGGTGCCCCTCAAGTTGTTGGCCAGGCGCCCCTCAAGTTGTTGGAGAACAATACAAGTTGATACTACAGCCTCTCCAGACATTTTACCAAAAGTTAGGACATTGACTGGGGAAATGTGGAGCCCTAAGAATTGGAATGGGGATCTTTGAGTGGATTCTGATGAATATTAGAACAATGAACTTCCATGAACTTCTGCCTCCCTGTTGCAGACTTTGTATGTTCTCACTGAGATAATTAGTTTGCAAGAGAATGCTATTCCCATCCCACCACGTTTTGTTGCCTCTAAACTCATTACCTGCACATCATGGAAGAAGAATACAAAGTCTAACCTAGGTAAAAAGGCATATATGAAGTTTTTTTTTTTTTTGTAGTTATTGTCAGAAGAATCCTGAGTAAAATGTTTGAAAGTGATTTTATTGATAATAAGGAGTAGAGCAATGTTGGATTGAGCTGAATGTATTGATATAGAGGTACTTAGCAAATATTCTGGATTTGTTGTTAGCATGAGCAGCTGGTTGTGACTCCTACAGTTTGCTTTGTTGGTTGACTAATAGCTGGAGTAATTGGTGGCCACAATAAATGAATTTGAATCCATAACTTCCTTGATTTAGCGTACAGGAGGAAATCTCCAGGCCTAAGGAGTTAGAAATGAATAAATAGATTTATGATAATAATGGATTGGAGTGAGATCCCTCATGCATCACCATAGTGTCAGTTCCCTAGATTTTCAAGTTCACCTCCATGTCAATAAATAAAATTAATTTTGGGGGCGCCTGGGTGTCTCAGTTGGTTAAGTGTCCGGCTTCGGCTCGGGTCATGATCTCACGGTCTCTGGGTTCGAGTTCCACGTCGGGCTCTGTGCTGACAGCTCAGAGCCTGGATTCTGCTTCAGATTCTGTGTCTCCCTCTCTCTGCCCCTCCCATGCTTGTGTTTTGTCTCTATCTCTAAGTAATAAATAAATGTTAACAAAAAAAATGATTTTTTCTCCTTTTCATGTGTGCAGAAGAGCTTTACCCCCTTTCAGTTATACCTGAAATGAGCACCTTCTCCAGAATTCCTGGTATTCAAGGAGAAAGCACTAACTAGGCTTGACTCTGGAATGATGGATCAGGGATGCCCACCTCATGACCTCTTTACTATGCTGGTATCAGTAGAGACAGTGGACTTGTCAAAGACTGAATTTTCACGTTCCTAATGTGAGAAGTATATCTCTCCCTCTGAAAAAGTTGGCAAGTGGGAAAACAGCAGTATAATTTTAGTTCAAATACAATGTTACACTTACCAACAATCATTCTACATGATTTCATGCACATCAAGAAACTGTAGACCCAAGGAAATGCTTGTTTGTGCTTGATGTTGTACTGTAGGCTGTCTTCAAAGCACATTGGAAGTATTAGAAATAAGGACTGCCCATAGTTACAAAGACCCAAATAAGTAATTCTATTTTTTTTCTTACCAATAGCCAACTGATCAAAAGAGCAGAAATTCAATTGTTGATTTAAAGTTTAATGATCCATGTACACTTCAGAATGTGTATTTTGCTGTTGGTGAGCGGAGTGGCCTGTATATGTCTATTAGCTTTAATTGATCAAATTGTTTTTTCTTAGGGCTTATTTATTTTTGAGAGACAGAGACAGAGCATGAGTGGGGGAGGGGCAGAGAGACAGGGAGACACAGAATCCGAAGCAGGCTCCAGGCTCTGAGCTGTCAGCACAGAGCCCGACGCGGGGCTCGAACTCACGGACTGTGAGATCATGACCGGAGCTGAAGTCAGATGCTTAACTGACTGAGCCACCCAGGCGCCCCTAGCTTTAAATGATTTTAATATCGTTCAAATTCTGTTTCCTTGTTGATCTTTTATATAGATGGTCTATCCATTATCGAAGTGGAGTGTTGAAGTCTTCAATTGTTAATGCAGAACTGTTTATTTTACCTCCAATTCTATCAATATTTACTTATGTTTTGGGGCTCCACCTATTTAGTGCATATATGTTTATAACTGTTATATATTCTTGATGAATTGACCCTTTTATCAATATGTAATGCCCTTGTTTCTCTCTTATAACAATTTTTTAACTTAAGTCTACTTTGTCTAGTATTAGTATAGCCACTTCAGCTCTTTTGGTAACTATTTGAATGGAATATCTTTCCTCATTATTTCACTTTCAACTTATTTGTCTTTGGGTCTAAATTGAGTCTCTTATATAGTTGAATCATGTTTTTAAATCCATTCTGCCAATATCTGCCTTTTAATTGGTGAGATTAATCCATTTACATTTAAAGTGATTATGGATGATGAAGGACTTAGTTCTGTCAATTAAATTTTTTTTAATGTTTATTTTCAAGAGAGAGACAGAGAGAGGGAGGTGGGGACACAGAATCCAAAGCAGACTCTAGGCTCTGAGCTGTCAGCATAGAGCCCGACATGGGGCTTAAACTCACGGACTGTGATATCATGAGCTGAGCTGAAGTCAGACTTTTAACCAACTGAGCCACCCAGGCACCCAAGTTCTGTCAATTTTTTGAAAAAGATTTCATTTTTAAGTAATCTCTACCCCCAACGTGTGACTTGAACTCACAACCCCGAGATCAAGTGACATGCTGTACCTACTGAGCCAGCTAGGCTCTTCAGATCTGTCCATTTGCTATTTGGTTTTCTATATTTATTATTTTTCTGTTTTTTAATTCCTCCAATGCTATCTCCTTTTATATTAGATTGATTTTTATTTCATTTTTTTCTATATAATTTTTTGTTATTTTTTTAGTGAAACTGGGGATTAGAGTTAAATCCTAAATTTATGACTCTAGATGGGATAGAAACAAACTTAGCTTCAACAGCATACATCAACTCTGCTCCTATCAAGTATCATCTCCCCTTTTATGCTGTCATTGTCACTAATTACATCTTTATATGTTGTGTGCCCATTATATAAATATATAATTATTGTTTTATGCCTGTGGCTTCTAAATCATTTAGGAAACAAAAAGAGGAGTTATAGCCCAATAATACAATTATACCAGCTTTTATTTATTTGTATGTTTACAGAGGTCTTATTTCTTTGTATGGCTTTGTGTTACATCTAGGTTCCTTTTGTTTTACACTGAATTCTCTTTAGGTTCCCTTTGTAGGATGGGTCTACTAGTGATGAATTCTTTTAGCTTTTGTTTATTTGAGAATGTCTTAATTTCTCTTTCATTCTTGAAGGATAATTTTGCTGGCTATAAAGTTCTTAGCTGACATTATTTAAATGTTATCCCACTGCTTTCTGGCTTCCATGGTTTTTGATGAGAAATTGGCTGTTAGCCTTCTCAAAGATCATTTGTATGTTACAGGTTGTTTCTCTCTTGCTGCTTTCAAGATTTTCTCTTTGGTCTTTTGATAGTTTGCATATTGTATATCTCTTTCAGTTTATCCTGCTTGGAGTTCATTGAACTTCTTAGATGTGTAGATTCATGTCTTTCATCACATCTGGGAAGGTTCTGGCCCTTATTTCTTCAAATATTTTCCGCTCCCCTTCTCTCTCTGTTCTTATGGGATTCCCATAATGTGTATATTGATACATTTAATAATGTCCTGTAAGTTCCTTGACTCTGTTCTTTTTGCTTCATTCTTTTTCTTTCTGCCCCTGAGACAGGGTAGTTTCAGTTGTCCTATAGTGAAGTTTGTCAATCCTTTCAGAAAGATCTGAACAAATCTGCTGCTGGACTTCTCTCATGAATTTTTAATTTCAGCTACTATACTTTTCAGATCCAGAATTTCTATTTGGTTCCTTTTATAATTTCTATCCCTTTATTTTGATATTCCCTACTGTTCATGCCTCATTCTCCTGATTGCCTTTAGTTCCTTGTTTATGGTTTCCTCAGCTCCCTGTGAACATTTAAGACACTTAAAGTTGGGGGACCTGGGTGGCTCAATTGGTTAAGAATCTGACTCTTAATTTTGGCTCAGGTCATGATATCACTGTTTCTGAGATCTAGCCCCATGTCGAGCTCTGTGCTGACAGCATGACCTTGCTTGGGAATTTCTCTCTTCCTCTTTCTCTGCCCCTCCCCTGCTCATGCTTGCATTGTTTCTTTGTATGCTTTGTACATTTATGTTGCGATCTGGACATTTTAAAATATTTCTAGGTGCTATGTGATATTATTATTATTATTATTATTATTATTTTAGCAATGAAAAATAGCAGGCATAGGCGAGGGTGTGAATAAATTGGAGCTTTCATATATTGTTGTAAAATGGTGTGGCTGCTATGAAAAACAGTTTGGTGGTTCCTCGAGAAGGTAAACACATAATTACCCTACGATCCAGCAATTTCACTCTTATATACATATCCAAAAAATATGAAAACATATATCCTCATAGAAACTTGGACATGAATGTTTATAACAGCATTAGTCATAATAGCCAAAATGTGGAAACAACTCAAATGTTCATCAATGGATGAATGAATTTTTAAAAATGTGATTTAGTGCTTACTTCGGTAGCACATATACTAAAATTGGAATGACACAGAGAAGATTAGCATGGCCCCTGTGTAAGGATGACACACAAATTCATGAGGCATCCCATATTTTTCCAAAAAAAAAAAAAAAGATAAAATAAAAATGTAGTTTATATAGACAATGGAATATCATTCAGTTATTAAAAAGAATGCATTATGATGGATGCTGTAATTTGGATGAACCTCAAAACCATTATGCTAAGTGTAAGTAGCCAGATACAAAAAATCACACAGCATATGATCCCTTTTACACAAACTGTCTGGAATAGACAAACCCATAGACAGAAAGATAGTGGTCAGGGGCTGGGGGAGGGGGAATGAGGAGTGATTACCTAATGGATACAGGATGTTCTCCTGGGGTGATGAAAATGTTTTGAACTGAGAGAAGTGATGGAATGTACTAAACACTGTTAAACTGTACACTTTAAAGTTATTAACTATATGTTATGTGAGTTTCACCTCAATAAGAGAAAATGTAATCCGTAGCTCATCCTCTGTCTTCAACTGATCATTTTCACTCAATATTATCATTTATCTTATATTTTTTAACCATAACTAAACATTGCCATGATGTATTGCTATATGTTAAAGTCTCTCCTTTCCCCTTCTCAATCTATTGTAAAGTCAAGTAACAAAGTAAATTATTGGGACTCTTTTGCCATTTTCCAATCAATAATGAACAATTACAACTTGTCTTTATGTTACCATTCTCTACGAATAAGGCTTATAGCAGCACTCAACTGATACATACCTGCAAGTGAGAGGGAGACATGACATTAAGTAAGTGCTAACTAGATTTCAGACACTATGCTCAGCTACTTATACATGATACTTCATTCCATTTCATAAAAAGTCCTGAGATAAATATTATCCCCAATTAACAAATGTGGTGACATACTGTGGAGTTCCACAGTGGCCTGAGGGCACACAGCTCATATGGAAAAACCCATATTAAGACTGAGCTCTGCGTGACCCCAAAGCCTATGTGGCTTCTCCAATGTACTATGCCATTCTAGCAAGTTCCTTAGAGCTCCATCAGTCACTGTGCCACCAAGGATAATTTATCTATTAAGTAAGGCAATATATGTCAATGCCATCATTTTAATATATGAGTGACCAAAAGGCAAATGATTGTAGTTGAAAATAGTCAAGTTAACACTTGTCAGTACATTTTTTTTTGTTTTATAATTGAGTCCTCTTTGATTGTGGGAAATGCACTGGCATCCATAACTTACTCTAAATCTGTGGGTCCATCATCTTGAGAAGAGGTTCCCCCTGGGTTCTGTGGTGAGGGCAGGGTCTCTGAAGGGGTGTACCAAACCTTCATCTTCTCTCTCTCTGGCAAGCAGAGTTGGAATGTGGCAGCCAGGGTCACTGGCCATTACTGCACAGCACAGTGTCCATGACAGAAGACGCACAATGCTGCCTGGGTTCCTGGATGTTAGTGAGCAGAAAGTCAAAGGAAGACTGGAACCACCTTAGAGGGCAGGAGAAATGGCCCCTTACCTCAGATGAGCAGATCCCAAGCCATGAAGCCACCATTATCACTTCATTCTTTTGTGTTCTAGAGACTTTTCTGTGTCAGAATTCAAACCCCTCAAGGAGGGGTGTGATTAGCTAACACCCGACCTCATTCACCCTCACTTGCCCCCTGCCACCTGAGCCCAGATTAGATGAGGCAAAGATCAGGAGGAGATGGATGTGGTGGTGGGTGAAAGGAGCCCCTGGGCTTGAGGGCCTTTGAGAGAGGAAGAGAAGGGCAGGGGCTCCAACAGGTGCATCTGTTTCCTGTTATTCTAGGCCCTCCACACACACACTGCTGAGATCTCACGTGGTTCTTTTAACAACGGCCGTAGATCCTGACTGGAGAATATACATGCGAATGATGGTGGCCAGAGCATATATACAGTAGGACTCGATCAGCGACTACAACTGCCCCATCTTCCACCCCTGCTTCTGACTCAGAGAAAGCTAAATTTCCTCCCTGAACCCATGGCATTGGACGCCCCACTTCCAGGAGCCACTTACAGCACCCGCAGGCTCACAGCCACTATCAGGACATACCTGAGGTGACCTTTGTTCCACTTTGAGTCTCCGAAAAACCAAGTGATGGTGGCTGAACCCTTGGTCACAGCAAGCTTTGGATAAGTGGACTATGTTTGTTCTCATTCACGTGGTCTTCATTTCTTTCCACTGCTGTGCAGGCTCTGCCAAGGTCTAGTCTGCCCTGTCTGTCACTGCAGCCCCCCACCTCTGACCAGGTGTGGTCCCCACAGAGGCTCTTGTGGTAATTTGGCATGGGGTCTGAACTGTGCAATCTTTAAAAAAAAATTTTTTTTAACGTTTTTATTCATTTTTGAGAGACAGAGCACCAGCAGGTGAGGGGCAGAGAGAGAGAGCGAGATACAGAATCTGAAGCAGGCTTTCAGGCTCTGAGCCATCAGCACAGAGCCTGACGCAGGGCTTGAACCCACGAACCATGAGATCATGACCTGAGCCAAAGTCAGACGCTTAACTGAGCCACCCAGGTGCCCCTGAACTCTGCAGTCTTTGATTGGAATATATAAGCTATCCTCAGGCTGCTGCCCAGATCTTGTTAGTTCCAGTTTGTATGGCATCCTTTCGGTCTGCTGTCTTTGCATTCTTGTTTTTTAATATTTATTATTTATTTTATATTATTATTTTATTTATTATATTATTTTTATATTATTTTATTATTTTATTTTATATTTATTATTATTATTAATTAGAGAGAGAGAGAGAGAGAGAGAGAGAGAGAGAGAGCTGTGCATGAGTAGGGTAGGGGCAGAGAGAGAAGGAGAGAGAGAATCCCAAGCAGGCTCCACATTCTCAGCATGGAGCCCGATGTAGGGCTTGATCTCATGAACTGTGAGATCATGACACAAGCTAAAACCAAAAGTCGATCACTTAACTGACCGGGCCACCCAGGCACCCCTCTTGTTTTTTTTTTTTTTTTTCTTTAAGATTTTAAAGTAATCTGTATACCCAATGTGGGGCTCGAACTCACAACCCTGAGGTCAAGAGTCGCATGCTGTACCAACTGAGCCAGCCAGGTGCCCCTACACTGCGGTTTTCTGTTGTGCTGTCTAAAAGTGTTTGGTCATAATGACAAGAATCTCAGAGTAGAACCTCAGCATAGGCCCACGAGCCTGTTGTCTGAGCCAGCCTTACAAAACTTGGGTTTGTAGTTCCCATGGACTGGTGTCTTCTTGGACAAACTACTGTGAGTCACCAATGAAACCAGATGAGGTTGTCCTTCTGTCTCAGTCTTGTGTTCTGAGAGCCTGGCTTTGACTCAGAGAGAGCATTTTCTCTGGTGTTCCACCTGCTGGCCCACCTGCTGGGCTTTATTGGTATGCAGAGCCCTCCAAATTATATTCTGAATAGGAAATTATTTCACCAGAAGATTATCTGATTAAAGCTAATGAACAACTTAACACACTTTGACAACAACCAGCGACTCATCCCCCTGGGATCTGCCTTGGTTGCTCTCTATACATACCTCCATCAACTCTGCCCTCCTCTCCCATCTTCCAGACCCTCTTCACTTTCCCCAAAATTCCCTTAAAACCCCAAATTACCAATTGCCTCTAGAGATTTTTCCTTCCATAAGTCAGATATGTAGGCAACTGTGGAATTTAATCCTTGGACCCAAGGCAAATTAAGAACTATAATTAAGGATTTCTCTGAAACCAGATAAGGCCAACAACTATTCATTGGATTTGGAATTCTTTTGGATCCATGTGACCCAGGGTTATCTGACCTATATCAACAGAATTTCATATTCCAAATCCTGGATGGCAAAAGCCAATTGGGCTGACCTGGAAAGGGACGTACAGGATCCATCTTTCCATGATAAACCTGAGGGTCCAAAGAAAGCCAGAAAAGTAGACTGACATCTCCAAAGTCATACTTGAAACATTTCCTGTAAAAATTGACTAGACCATAAATGCACACCACAAGGACAATTCCTTGAATCCCAGACAACTCATGTCTTCATAATCAAGTTGAGTCTGCCTTCTCCATGATATTTGATGCAGACCCTAGATATAAAGATCTTGATCCTATACCTGACAAGTGTAAAAACTCCATGGACATGGGACATTTATACTGTAAAAGTTCAGCTAGATCCTACTAAAACATCTGAACTTCCCCCATATTCCTTGAAGCCAGAAGCAAAGGAAGAGATCAAGCCTCTAGCTGAAGGCCTCTAGCTGATGGCCTTCTTGTGCCCCATACTTGCCCACATGCATTCCTGTTCTTTCAGTAAAGGAACAAAATGGGTGAGGATATCAACTTGTTCAAGACCTTAGGCATCAACAAATTTGTCATTTTCCCTTCCCACTAACCCAAATACCATTTTGCCATCAATTCCTCCTGAAGCCACTTACTCAGTATGGTGGATCTTTGCCCTTTTCGGTGGGCCCCTTGATAAAGACACGTGGTGCCTTTTGCCTTTACCTGGGAAGCACAAAAGTACACCTGGATGGTTATGCCCTGGGGGCTCACTGACCCTTCCTCTTATTTTGCTCAGGTCCTCAATCAAGACTGAAAGGATCTAAATTGCTCTCATGATTCAATTCTGACACTCTGTGTAGATGATTTTCTACATTGCTCAAACAACAAATCCTGTGAAAAGGACTCCATTCACTTTCAGCCTTGGCAGAAAAGGGACATAAAGTTTCAAAAGATAAATTACAATTTTGCAAAAGCATGGCCCATTATTTAGGGCATAACCTAGCTCAGGAGGAAAAAAAACCCCACTCTTCCAGTAGACTAAAGACCAGCCTAACTTATCCCAGGTCTCTTACAAAATGGCATTTGGGAGGATTTACAGGTTTAACTGGATATTACCGATAATGGAGGCCATTTTCTTCTGAGATTTTGACACCTCTTTATGAATTAACTAAGTTTTCAGGGAGGGACTGAGGAATCTCTTGTCCTGGAGCTGAAGCATGATCAGGCATTCTGGAACCTGAAGAAAGCTCTTCACCAGCCTCCTTCCCTGGCATCCCTAACTATAAAACTCCCCATCATCTGTTTGTGGAGGGACAATCCAGATAAGCCACTGGAGTTTTAACTCAACTTCCAGCAAAGCCCATCATTTACTATAGCTGTGGGTGGAAGAGCTCCACTCTGTGAGGCCATCAGCTTGCTCTGCAGGTGTCAGGTCCACTGCCTGCTTCTGAAGATGGGCTGAAGTCTGAGGTCCCTTATGGAAATAGTCTTCCAACTTGGTGTAATTGTGGATTGCTTCTTTAGTTGTAACTCGTGAATCACGTTGTGAAATCTGACTCTCTTGAGTTTTACTGCTGGATATGATGTTAGTGATACATCTGTCCCTGGGTTGGAAGGTGAGGGGTCTTCCAATGAAGTTCAAGAGCAGTTTTCTCAGATGTCTCTTCCAATAGACAAAAGCTCCGAGTAGAAGGTCATGAAGAGGCTATTTGGAATGATGTGGCAAGGCCTCCTTCACCTGCTGGTGATGGAGGGGCTAGTACGTGAGTCCTTTGCAACATTTTCTCATGTCTGTGTGCAGCAGGGCAGGGTTTAGTCTCAGAGGGAAAGTCCCTTAATGCACAGGCCTTCCCCATTACCAGATCATAGGGTAACTGATGTGCACTTGAGGGTGTAAACCATGTGGCTGTAAGGGCTAGTGGGGTACTTTTGGCCAAAGGAGCCCAGACTTTCTGAAAATTTTGCTAATTTAAGGATGCCTTTGGCTCTTTCAGCATTTCCAGAATGTTGCAGATGACAGAGGCAGGATAGTTTTTGAGCAAGTAGGGACACTTCATTGAATTCTTTCATAATGGTTCCAATAGTGTGTGCCTTGATCACTTGATATAAAAGTTGGCATGCCCCTGGTTGGAAACACAAAATCAAACAGTTTTTAGCAACTATAAAGGGCTACAGCTTTTTGGCAAGGAAATACTTCAACTGATCCTGAAAATATGCATATAATAACTGAAACATATTCAAATCCCATGGAGAGTAGCAGCCAGATAAAATTCATTGAAGATATTTATTTTTTTTTTTTTTAATTTTTTTTCAACGTTTTTTATTTATTTTTGGGACAGAGAGAGACAGAGCATGAACGGGGGAGGGGCAGAGAGAGAGGGAGACACAGAATCGGAAACAGGCTCCAGGCTCCGAGCCATCAGCCCAGAGCCTGACGCGGGGCTCGAACTCACGGACCGCGAGATCGTGACCTGGCTGAAGTCGGACGCTTAACCGACTGCGCCACCCAGGCGCCCCTCATTGAAGATATTTAAAAGACCCTTGAGGCTTTGGTTCCTGGCCATGTCCCGTTGTGATGGTTAATTTTAGTATGAAGATTATGGGGTCCCCAGACCAAGCATTATTTCTGTGTATGTCTGTGAGTGTATTTCCAGATAAGATTAGCATCTGAATTGGTGTGCTCTGTAAAGTAGACTGCTCTCCCCGAAGTGTGTGGGCATCATTCAAGCCACCAAGCCACTGAGGGGTTGAATAGAACAAAAGGAAGGAGGAATTACTTCACTTTTCTTCCTGCCTGGCTGCATGAGCTGGAAGGAGTTTTCTCCTGTCCTAGACCAGGATTCATACCAACAGGATGCGGATTGGCATTGCACCACTGGCTTTCTGGGTTTTCAGCTCGCACAACAGAATGTGGGACTTCTCAGCCTCTTTAATTGTGTGAGCCAATTCCTCATCATAAATCTTCCTAACCCGTGACTTTGCTCATGTCCCTCTCTCCCAGATAAAGGATAAATTAATAAAATCTATTGATCAAACTCTAGGTAATTCTAAATTTTGATTTGATAACTCATAGAACAATGAGCAAGATACCTGCCACCTGAAAGAGACAAATAGAGACCCAAATACACAACCAGCTAAAGTAGGGCCTTCGTCTCCACCTGTGTCACAGGTAAGTCCTTTGTTCCTGGATCTCCATGTGCCCCTGCTGGATACTACTTTGGGGGCCAGGACAGTTGGTGCTGCTTGCCTCTGTGTAGCAGGATTCTCACACAGAGAGACGGGACAGCGAGGCTTTTCTGTCCAGGAAGCAACTTTGTCTTGTTGGCCCGGGCTCAGTGGATTCGCACCCAAAAAACTGAGACCCCAGCTCAGTGGGATGTAGACTTTTGTACAATTTTTGCTCCTTTGTCTCCCATATATGGTAACATACAGTCTGAATGGGCGGTCTGTGTTACAGAATTGTGAGGAGTGTCGCGCATGCACGCATAGCCAGGTTGCCTTCCCTTGTCTTGAGGTTTTCACCACATTCCTTAAGGAGGAGTTCTACACATTAGACTAACACCTGATTCACTTTAGGAACAGTACTCTGAGGCGTGTCTGTCCACAGAGGCCCTAATTCTAGAGACCTCTACACTAGAAACCATAACTCAGACATGAGCTCCAACATGAGGCTACCTTGATTATTCAGGCACTTTTTCTGGATGGATTTCTGACTCACTATAATGCCAGCAACCAGAGCAATGCTCCTAAAGGTGGGAACGCTACAAAGAGAAGGAGAGTTGCTGTTTACCCTAGAGAAGCTGTGTCCCTGCTGCCCTGGGGAGCTACAGATCCGTGTAAATGCCGATGGGTGATGGGGCTTGCTCTAGAGTTCCTGCTGGCCTGTCAGGCCCATTCTACGTCACTGCTGACGCTTCTTGCTGTACTTGGATCAATGAAACAGGCAAAGGAGAACAGACCATACTTTGCTTCAAGGAAAAGTCATTTGTCTCTTTAAGGTTAATCATCATGGCCTATGGGATATTTTTTCTTGCCTGGGTTGGGCAAATGGGGTTCCTAGTTCCAAAGCACCCTACAAGACTATGAATTGTTAGTGGTCATGATGCTGATCTGTCACATCCTGTCTGATCTTGAATGCTTCTGGGCAGCTGCTGCTCTCAGATCAGATGATGCAGCAACAGAAAGACCACCTATCATCATGTGAGTGATTGTGGACGCACCAAACAGTCCCCAAGCTGTGAAGATCTGGATCCCCAGCCTCCCATGAACTGGTCAGCCTCTCACAAGTGACAGAATATCTGAAAGGGAGAAGAACCAGGAGACTAACTATACAAATGGACATTTACAACCTTCTCTGTAGCCATCAGCCCAGAATGATCTGGGCTTGGTCAGTGACTGCCAGCTTCCCTATTTGTTTTCTCCTCTTCCAAATTAGGACCAGCAAGAGAAAGCCAAACATGTTCCCTGAACCTGTATGCCCCCAGACACACACTGTGACAAATCTAGTTAGCCCCCCTCCAACTTTCCTGTGCCAACAGCCTCCAATTGGAGCACCCTCTTCTGCCCCCTCTGAGACTCTACCAAACACATGTGTTGGTGGCTGACTCACTTGTTAGAGCAAGGTCTGAAAAAATAACTGCTGTGTGTTCTCACTTGGGTGATCTTCATTTATTTCCACATGACAAACTGGATTAATGTAGATTATGAAACTGCCTGAAACAAACAGGTACTAAAAGTTGAAATTGGAGTGACCTTCCCAAAGCACACACTTGTTTAGGTCACCCTCTTGCTTTAAGTCTTTTCATGGCTCCCCATTGCCCTTGGAATAAATTCACCCTCTGTATCTCTGGTTTTCCAGTCCTCTCTCTTGAGCTGATAACAAAATTGACCTTTTATTCTCTGTAATGTGTCTTGCTTTCTTTTCCTTTCTGGCTTTGGGAAAGGCTATTTATTCTACCTGGAATACTCCTTCTATTTCTCTCTTCACCTGGTTCATCCTCAGTATAGACATCACTTCCCCTGGTCAGCTCTCCCCAGTGCCTGCCTGGGTAAGTTGCCCCTCCTATCGGCACCAGACTACACCATTATTCCACTGGTCATTGTCCCATTGATTACTTGGCTGTGTTTACCCACCATCGTAAGCTGAATTACACTGGTTATACACCTCACCAAGCTTGACCCTGTCAAACTTTCCCAAAGTGTTACAATAGTTCATGTAGATAATCGAAATGAACATATCTGAAAATTTTCTTCTGAAGAAATTACTTCTAGAATTATTATGATAGAATTCTTTTCTATCAGTATGGGATCTAATACTTTGCCAATTACATAATAACACCAATACCAACTATACAATTTACAAGTTTCCATTATCTTGTTGTCATACTAAACCTAGGAAAGTGGTTGTCTACAAAGTGATTTGTACTTTAACTTTATTATTGTATTAAAATATAGAATCACAGGGTAGAAGTGACTCCAAGAAATAACCTCCATCTAGTACATTTTTCATACTAGAACCTTTGTGTTCCATTCTTTCCTCTCTCTCATCCATGTTCAGGGCTTAATTATCATCTATATTATGGTAACTTCAAATGTATATTTCTATGCCAGGCTCTCTTCTTAGATTCAGATCTTGTTTCCAACTATCTGTTTGATATTAACACCTAGAGGTCTCAACAGCCATGCTCAATGTGGTCAAGACCAAATCTGTGATCCCTCATTCTTTTTCTAGTGTTGCCACTATCCATCCTCAACACAATCATTTTCTTTTTCCCTCTTTCTTGAGGTTTTGCATTTTAAAAAATTATTCATTTATTTATTCTATTTGAATATAGGTGGCACCCAGTGTTACATTAGTTTCGGGTATACAACAGGGATTCAACGTCTCTATATGTTTTGCTATGCTCTCCACAAGTATAGCTACCACCTGTCACCACACTGTGCTACTACACTACCACTGACTACATTCCCTATGCTGTACCTTTTCTTACTGTGATTTATTCATTTCATAACTGAAATCCTGTGCCTCCAATCCCCTTCATCCATTTTCCTCATTTCCCTATACCCCTCCCCTCTGGCAACCATTAGTTTGCTCTCTGTATTTAAGGGTCTGTTTGTTCATTTGTTTTGTTTTATAGATTGGATGTAGAAGTGAAATCATATAGTATATGTATTTCTTTCTGACTTATTTCCCTTTGCATCCCCTCTAGGTCCACTTGTGTTGTTATAGAGGGCAAGATCTCATTCTTTTTTATGGTTGAATAATATTATATATATGTATATGCCACATATATATATACACTATATATATATATATATATATATATATATATATATATGCGCCACATTTTCTTTATCTATTCATGTATCTATGGACACTTGGACTGCTTCCATATGTTGGCTATTGTAAATAAACATAGAGGTGCATATACCTTTTTCAATTCATGATTTTCTTTGGGTAAATATCCGGTAGTGGAATTACTGGATCATATGGCATCTTTATTTTTTATTTTTTGAAGAACTTTCATACTGGTTTCCACAGTGGCTGCACTAGTTTGCATTTCCCCCAATAGAAAAAGGGTTCCTTTTTCTCCACATCCTCACCAACATTTATTATTTCTTGTCTTTTCGAGTCTAGCCATTCCGACGGGTGTGAGGTGATATCTCATTGTGGTTTGTTTGTTTGTTTGTTTGTTTGTTTAATTTAAATTCAAGTTAGTTAAGGGGGGGGCCTGGGTGGCTCAGTTGGTTGAGTGTCCCAACTTTGGCTCAGGTCATGATCTTGCAGTTCATGAGTTCGAGCCCCACGTCGGTCTCTGTGCTGACGGCTCAGAACCTGGAGCCTGCTTCGGATTCTGTGTCTTCCTCTCTCTCTGCCCCTCCTCCACTCATGATCTCTCTCTCTCTCTCTCTCTCTCTCTCTCTCTCCCAAAAATAAATAAACTTGAGAATATTCAAATTCAAGTTAGTTAACATACAGGGTTGTCTTGGCTTCAGGAGTAAAACAGTGGTATCAATTTGCATTTCCCTGATGATGAGTCATGTTGAGCATCTTTTCATGTGTCTGTTGGCCATTTAGATGTCTTCTTTGGAGAAATGTCTATCCAAATCCTCTCCTCATTTTTTAATTGAATTACTTTGGGGGCTTTGGTGTTGAGTTGCTCAATGCCATCCTTCCTGATATTCACTCACAGCAGTGTCCAAACTATCATCAAGCCTTGTTCACTTGGCCTCCCAAATATCTCTTACAGCGGTCTGCTTCTCTTCATCTTCAGAGCTACTGCCGTAATCTCAACTCCACACTACCACCATCTTCCTTCTGGGCCACTCCAACAAGCTCCTAACTCTTGTTGCTACGGCCACCCTTCCTCCATCACCACTCGTGCCTTTCTGCTATAGCTAGCTATACTTTTCAAATGCAAATCTAATTCTATCAACCCACCTACTGAAAACACTGACTTGGCTTCTTCTTAAGAAGACCAAAATGACATCATGACTTGGTCTCTAGCCTCCGTTCATGGTATTTTTCTTCCTGTGATCTGCACTTCCATCATTCTGGTCTCTTTGATCAATCTGACTACCCCATGCTCCCTCCAGTCCCAGGGCCTTTTCAGGGGTGCTCCTGCTGCCTGGAGTCACCTCCTCTTACCTCTTCTCACTGCTTTGAGCCACTAATGTTTACTTGTACTTCTGACTTCAGGTTGTTGCTTCTTTAAGACTTCTACCCATGGGGCACCTGGGTGGCTCAGTCAGTTGAGCATCCAACTTTGGTTCAAATTTGTGAGTTCAAGCCCCGCGTCAGGCTCTATGCTGACAGATCAGAGCCTGGAGCCTGCTTCAGATTCTGTGTCTTCCTCTCTCTTTGTTCCTCCCCCAGCTCGTGCTCTGTCTCTTTCTTTCAAAAAATAAATAAACATTAAAAAAAAACAACTTCTGGGGTGCCTGGGTGGCTCAGTCGGTTAAGCATCCGACTTCGGCTCAGGTCCTGATCTCGCGGTTTATGAGTTTGAGCCCCGCATCGGGCTCTGTGCTGACAGCTCGGAGCCTGGAGCCTGCTTCAGATTCTGTGTCTCCCTCTTTCTCTGCCCCTCCCCCACTTGTGCTCTGTCTCTCTCTGCCAAAAATAAATAAAATGTAAAAAAAAATTATAAAAAAAATAAAAAGTAAAAACTTCTACCTTATGACTCAGTAATTGCATTACTGGGTATTTATCCAAAGGTACAAAAATGCTGATTCGAAGGGGCACATGCATCCCAATGTTTATAGCAGTGCTATCAACAATAGCCAAATTATGGAAAGAGCCCAAATGTCCATCAACTGATGAATGGATAAAAAAGATGTGCCATATATATACATATATATATATATATATATATATATATATATACACACACACATATACGTATACACATACACATACACACGGTGGAATACTACTCGGTGATGAAAAATGAAATCTTGCCATTTGCAGCATTGTGGATGGAACTAGAGGGTATTATGCTAAGTGAAGGAAGTCAGAGAAATATAGCATACGATTTCAGTCTTATGTGGAATTTAAGAAACACAACAGATGAACGTAGGGGAAGGGAAGGAAAAATAAGATAAAAACAGAGGGAGAGGCAAACCATAAGAGACTCTTAAATACAGAGAACAAACTAAGGGTTGCTGGAGGGGGAGGTCTGTGGGGGATGGGTTAGATGGGTGATGGGCATTGAGGAGGGCTCTTGTTGGGATGAGCACTGGGTGTTATATGTAAGTGATGAATCACTGAATTCTATCTGCTCCTGAAACCATTATTACACTGTACATTAACTAATTTGAATTAAGAAAAAGACTTCTACTCTAGATCAGGTTTCTGCATCACAGAAGTGTGGAGAGCCTACCTTCTTCAGGAGTGTTTACTTCTGTTTATAATTAAACTCTCATTGTGTAGCTAGTTCACTAGTGATCTTATCCACTGGATTCTAAGCTGTTGTTTCTTGCTCATCACTGTCTCTTTAGCACCCAATAGACACACAAAATGTGTATGTAGAAGAAAGGCATGATTACGGGGTGCCTGGGTGCCTCAGCTGGTTAAGTGTCCAACTTTGGCTCAGGTCATGATCTTGGGGTCTGTGAATTCCAGTCCTGCATCAGGCTCTGTGCTGAGGCTGGAGCCTGCTTCAGATTCTGTGTCTCCCTCTCTCTCTCTCTCTCTGCCCCTCCCCCGCCCATACTCTGTCTCCCTCTCTCAAAAATAAATAAACAGTTTTTTAAAAAAGGCATGATTACACGTAAGTTGTTCACAAAGAATAACTTCCTCTTTCCTATAGGAATTTCAGTGGTTTTAGGTTAACCTTAGCAATTTATTTTATTGTACATGAGCACGTGTATAGTTTGTCTCTTTGTGCATAGATCAGTCACGGCTGCCAGATGTAGCTGCAGAGTGTGCATAAGCCCTGCATGGGGACAAGCTGGGGTGGGCGGGTGGGAGCTGAAATCAAGCCCGCTCTGTTCACCCATCTGTGTCTTGATGTGGGTTGGGGTCTGCCCAGAGGATAGGGTGCTCCCCCCTCCTTCTTTACATATAAAGGCACTTATAATAGCACTTCTCTCTCTAAGCTAGGGCCCTCGGGGCAGCAAGAAGCCCAAAGGGCTTCCCACCCTTTAAATTTGTACAAAAGTACCTGTGGGCTGTCGTGTCAGACTAGTTTAAGATTTTTCTCTGTTCTGTGGTCACCCAGATTGCTCTCTTTACGCTGGACTCACAAATGCTAATGCTGATTATGGGGTGAACTAGAGGTGAGAGTAGGAAAGATTCAGCACAGCACCTTCACTTTTAAAAACCCAACTGAACAACTAAAATCAAATCACCTGTATTTGTTCTGACACCAAGTTGGTTAAGAAAAAGCAGAACAAACTCGTGTGTGCCGTGACATGCCTCGCAGATAATTCCTCAGGTATAGCTTCTGATTTTGAATGATTGGCTGACATCTCCGCAGTGAATTTTCCTGAGTCTTTGAAAATGATCTTGATGAGTCACGCTGGGTCAGACTGCTCATTTCTTCTGTGCAGGAGAGAGAGGGACAGTCTTTCAACATCACAGCTCTTGATTGTTGTTTTAAACATCATTCCTTATATATCCATGCTTAAGTATGTAGGGATGTAGTGACCTGGACTGATGTCAGCAACTTTCTTTGAATGCATAAAAAAAAAAAAAGGATGGATCAAGAGGTAAATATCTGGATGGCTGGGTGATAAAACAAATAGAGCAAAATGTTAATTGTAAGATCTCAGTGACAGTATTCACTGTAAAATTATTTCAACTTTTCAATATGTTCAAAATCTTTCATAATAAGTAGGGGAGGGGCGCCTGGGTGTCTCAGTCGGTTGGGTGTCCAACTTCAGCTCAGGTCACGATCTCACTGTCTGTGAGTTCGAGCCCTGCGTCAGGCTCTGTGCCGACAGCTCAGAGCCTGGAGCCTGCTTCGGATTCTGTGTCTCCCTCTCTCTCTGCCCCTCCCATGCTCACACTCTGCTCTCTCTCTCAAAAATAAATAAACATTAAAAAAATAAAAAAGAATAAGTGGGGGAAAGCTTTTATTCAACATTTATTGAAGTTTTATATTTATTATAATATGTATTTACATTATATTTACTAAAGTAGCCTAGGCATCAGGGATACAGTGCTGAAGAAGGCATGGTCCCTGTTGGTCAGCACTCCTGGGGAGAGAGACACATTAGCAGATGCTGACAAAACCACACGGTGAGTGCAGTGACAGACACACACAGAATGTTCTGGAATACCAAGGAGAAGCGCCTCCCACATTCTGGGATGTTTCTGTGTCTAGTGGTTGTGGTTACGGAGATCTTCCTGGAAGAGAGGCCAGCAGAACTCAGCCTTGGATGGCAACGGAATGAAAATTAGCTCAGGCAGTGGGGAGTAAAGGAATTCTGTGAACAAACACTGTGTGGTGTTTTCGGGAGCAGATGGGCTGGGACTGGTCAAGCGTGGGGAGCTGTGTGCCCTGTTCCCCACTGGGCTTGATGCTGGGGGGGGATGTGGAAGGATGAAGACAGGAAGAGGATGGCAGGGCCCAGCTTTCCTCAGCTAGGTTGGTAGAATGGCTGACTAGAGAATATACCTGAGGACCCAAAGCTGGAGATAAGGTAGGTGCTTGTGTTGGTGTTCGTCAGGAATGACCTGAGTTCCAAGGCTGCCAGTGAAAGAACCGGTTGGAGGAATGTTTAGGATGTAAAACGGGAGAACTGGAGATGGGAAAGTGAAGGACAGTTAAGCACACTGCTCACTGTCATTACGAGGAGGGCTGATGGGCTGTTTGGAACATTTTAAATCTGAGGTGCTTGTGGGAGACCCGAGTGGGGCTGCCAATTGGCAGCCAGAAAAATAAAAGTGAAGCTTAGGAAAGAGGTAGATATACTGATTGGGATTTGAAGTGGTGACATTTGAGTCTGCAATGGAGATGAAGAAGGGAGAGTATGCAGAGAAATAAAATGAGAGGGGTGGGACTTCTGATACCTACTACAGTGCCTGGCACATAGGACCTGGGTAATGAACATGGGTTGAAAATGAATGAAAGTGGGCATGGTCCTGGAGAGCCACACTTAAGGATCAGCTGAGGAAGGGAAGCTGATGAAGACGTAAGAACAGCCCGTGAGCTTGGAGATGATAAAAGGGCACGTTTGGGAGTTGTCAGGGAGAGGAGAGCTTCAGGAAGGGAGAGTGATTACCAGTGAAAGGTGAGGACTCACATCTGTTCTTGGGTCTGACAATTGCGAGGTCACGGGTGACCCAGGCGTTTCTGCAGTGGTAAGGGTTGCAGCGGGAGAACACAAGGACGTAGAGTCAAGGGAGCCCAGGCAATGTTGGGAGAAATGTGACAAAATGCTCTCTTTAGAGCACATTTATCTGGATCAAGGGGGACTGGAAAGCTTTAACTTTACTGTTCATGACACTCATGATTTCTCAATGGAATATATATAGGTATATCATACCCATTTACCACTGTGATTCACTATCATATTAAATCATAATTCATTAATACATGTAAGGAACAAACACTTCTTCAATTATGACTTGTATCCCTGCAGGGAATTCCTGTAAAGAAGCAAACTGTGGTTATGTAATATCAGCCCTGAATTTAACACAATTTTTAAATGAATTCAGACATTTATTTAGTGCCTGCTGTTTTGGGTCTCTGGGCTCTACTGAGCAGGAGGTACCGGTAAAGGGGAAAAAGCTGAAATTATGGGAGAGAATGGCCGAACATGAAGTGCTGGGCAGGGCAAACAAGGTCCCAGGAGTGACAGACTGGTTGTGAACAGGGGCAGACACATCCTGTGAAACTGACTCCCAGGTCGGGGTAGTTGTTGAGGAAATAGGTGTGCACCTAGCAGCTGGGAGATTGAGGCAGACAAAGTCTGATGGTCTTGGTGTTCTGGAAGGAGACGTGGTCTTCGGCTGAAAATGAAGTCGAGGAAGGGCAGGTGTTGCCCAGAGAGGGTCAATGAAATGGGAAAGGGGTGGAATGGTCCTTAAGGAGCAGGAATAGGACAAGAACCGGATAAGTAAAAGGAGGTGTTTGCATACACACCTGGCCTCTCATTAAAGTGCAAGATCCCTGAAGGCGGTGTGGTCCTTCTCTTCCCCCATGCAAGTTTGACTCAACGGATGAATACCCAAAGCTATTTTGAAAGCTCCTACTTCACGTGTTACCTCGTTTTGAGAAATATAATAGTATTGCTTCACAATTAAAATCTGGGCAAAAGTGAACTTTTAGGGCAGTTAAGAGTTTTTACAAATGTATGCAATTAACCTCTTCTCTACACAACATATAGTGTGGCTCCAACTTAAAAATCAGAATTCTCAAGAAAAAGTGTGACAGTTTTCTCAGAAAAGAATGATGAGTTCAAGAGACCCCATCCAGCCAGTTCACCAAGATGTGTCAATTTCAAGGGCACACTTGTCGAAGTTCTGATAGCCCAAGTTCTGTTCTCCAATGGCAGGGCAAGATTGTCCTCACGCCCGGTTTCCTATTGGCTCTGAGATGTGGGCGGGGTCACCCATTCCTGCTACTGCCACTAGCTCCACCCCCATTCCATGCAAACGAAGTCAAAGCTCTGGTGAGCCCACGTGACCGGTCACGTGGTCGACGCCACCCTCGCTCCACCCCTCCTTCAATGACGTCATCACCTCCTCAAACTCTCTCGAGAGTTTGCAGAGATGCTAGTGAGAGGCTGGCAGGCCAGCCCACTGTGGCAGGAAGGGGGGGAGGGGCGGGGGCTCCAACTGGGGACCCCCACTCTCACTCCTGAGCCTCCAGTCCAGCTTTAGGCAGGGGCCCCAAGGGTCCTGTGGGGCAGTGTCCAGGGGTCCCATGCACACTCTCCTCCCATTGGCTGGCTGTATTGGCATGCAAATGAGGGCACGCGTCACTTCCGGAGGCAAATCGAGCGCCATTTTCTCTTTCTGGCCGTGCTGGGAGGAGGGGACGGGGTCGCGCGGGGGTGGGCGCGCGCCGAGGCGGGGGTCCCGCCGCTCGGGGCGGAGGCGGGCGCGGGCGCGGGGCCCCGGCGGGCCGCGGCGGCGCGGCGAGAGGCGGCGGGGGACGCGGCGGCGCTCCTGGCGCCCAGCGGTAGGTACGGCCCCGGCCCAGCCCCGCGGCGACGCCCCCGGCCCTGCCCGGCCCAGGCCCGCGAAGTCCCGACGGCGGCCGAGACCGCGGCCCCGCCCCGCCCCGCCCACAGCCCGCGGCCCGCGGCCGCCTCACGAATCCCGCGACGTCCTCTGGGCGCGGGGTTCGCGGCCCGGACGGCGCCCGTCATCCCTCCGCGTCACGTGGGGGTCGGGGGTGGTCGGCGGGGGGCGGGCGCGGGCGGCGGGGGCGGGCGCGGGGGCGTGAGGGGCGGGCCGGGCGGAGCGGAGCCGAGGGACGCGCGGGCCGGGGCGAGGTGAGGGCGGTCTCCGCGGGGCGCGCCTCCCGCCGCGCCGAGCGCCCCGAGCTTCGCCCCGGAGCCTGTTCTCGGAGCAGCCGGGGGCGGCCGCTACCGTCGACCGGGCGGGCACGGCCGCCCCGAGGTTTGCCCGGGGGCGCTTGTCCTCCGGCGGAGAGGGACCGTTGGAGCAGCTCCGGACCGCGACGGCCACTCCGGAGCTGTTGACGTGAATGGCGACGATGGATATGCAGATGTTGACATTAAAATTGTAACTTTCCGTGTGCCTCCGCTGCCTGCGCCGGCAGAGATGGTGTTTGCGAGTTTCCTGCGAACATTGGGCTTTGGGACGTCAAAAATGCCACCTGCCAGTTCAAGTAGTGCGCAGTTGCCTGATGATAGTTAACTATTTGAAGTGTTTTCTCTGCGTTTGAGTGGAAGGCTTGCTAGAATGCGGTTAACGCTGGTTCTGATGGAATCGAACGAGCGGCCCCGGGCCCTGGCGCCGCGAGGCGCCCGCGGCGGGAGCTGGGCCGGTGGGCCACACAGGGCTGATGGGGGCTGCGCACGGCTGGGGGTGGGGGGGACCGCGAGTGAAAGTGGAGGTGACGAGAGCAGGCTCCGCTCTGGTCCGAGGTAAGTGGTGGAGGCGTGACTGGCGGTTTTGTGAACGAACTTTGATAATTCGGTTGGAGCTGGGACCGCTGAGCCGCTGGTCTTTACGCGTGGCACCAGGGATCTGTACGGGGAAGGGGAAGGGGTGCCGCTTGCGAGGCGGCCAGGAGTGGGGGACCCGTTGACTTGTGTGACCGAGGGGGGGGTGGCTGGATGTTGATTGGTTACGGGGGACGGAGGCCGACTTGTGGCCAGGCTGTCACCTGGAGCGGCCCCGGGGCACCTGTGAGCTTTGTGCGCGTGTGCTCTCGATGCGCGTGTGCTCCTGGTGCGCGTGTGCTCTTGATGCGCGTGTGCGCGGCCGCATTTCTGCCCTGCCCTCCGCTGGCTGCCGCCCTGTGCCAGGCAGTGTGTCCCGGTGAGGAGGCGGCCGGGGGCCTTCGAATTGTGCTCTCACGTAGGGCACGGGCATTACGTGTTTCTTAAGTTGCTTGAAAAGCAAGTCCTGTATTATTCCAGTGGCCGGGACGTTTCATTAGGATTTTGAAGTTAGATGATAGCAAGCACAGGGCTTGTGCCTTTCTTGTGTTCACTCACTCATCCTCACCAACTGCTTCCGAGGTTGTGCGCTCCTGTTTTACGGTCACCTGAGGCCCTGGGATTAAGTAATTTGCCAGATTTTTACAGCTTATAAATTGTGGAGTTGATTTGAACCCAGGAAGTACGGTTAAAGAAGATACGTGTGTTTTTAAATGTTTGTTTGTTTATTTTGGGAGAACAAGTGAGCAGGGGAGGGGCAGAGGGAGGGAGAGCAAGCGAATCCCACGCGGTCTGTACACCGTCAGCGCAGAGCCCCAGCGGGGCTCAGACCCATGGACGGTGAGATCGTGACCTGAGCTGAAATCCAGCCGGAGGCTTCCCTGACTCAGCCACCAGGTGCCCCCCAGTTCCAGAGTCTTTGCCGGTGAGACTAGTGTGTAGTGTTGCCTCTCATGTGAAACCCTTTTGGAACTTCGATTTCATAAGCACAAGCGTCCTCTGGCTTGAAAAGTTTCGTCTGTTACCTGAACGGCTATTTTTTGAAGTGTTATTTTTTCCAGAATGGAATGTTCTTAAATGATCAAGATGCTAAAAAACAACAAAGGAAACCCTACAAATGCCCCTTTGGGAAATACTATTGTGCACATCAGTGGGATTTTTGGTAGGTCCCGTGTACCACACACTGACATTAAAGGTAACTTACTGTGAACTGAGACTGATAGAGGAGTGCAGCTGCATTAGTCTCCTGTTTCGTGACGGAGAAGGATTTAATGTACTTGTTTTGGGGGGGGGCTGGGGACCGCCGTAGCAATGGTGTGGGAATGGGGGCACCTCTGTCTGAAAATAAAAAGTGCCTATTCTCCAGATTCAAGGAAGAAGACTGACAGTTCCTGGCCCTACTCCCAAGCCTTGAGCAAGTAGCTGTAGGGCCAGCTAGCAGTCCGCAGCAGCCTCCAGGAAGCAGCCTGTGACAGTAGTCCAGCCCCTAAGCTAGTGCTGCTGAAAGGCCACCAATACCTGTACGCGGTGCTTCTGAAAACCCTGTAAGACCAGTGCTTACTATGTAAAGCCATACTTCTTTGCAAGTGACAAAGTTAGCTTCCTTCTTTCAGGTACATGTGGGTGGTGGCTTTAATCTTGGACACTTCTTTTTTTTTTTTTTTTTTTTCAACGTTTATTTATTTTTGGGACAGAGAGAGACAGAGCATGAACGGGGGAGGGACAGAGAGAGAGGGAGACACAGAATCGGAAACAGGCTCCAGGCTCTGAGCCATCAGCCCAGAGCCTGACGCGGGGCTCGAACTCACGGACCGTGAGATCGTGACCTGGCTGAAGTCGGACGCTTAACCGACTGCGCCACCCAGGCGCCCCGAACACTTCTAACCAGCAGCTGGCTCTGGGCAAGAAGAGCCCCAAAGGCAGAGAGGGTGATGGAACTCTAGGGGGGAAATGAAAGCAAGTCTGGTGGAGTTGAGTGGAAAGCATCTAATGACTGTTGTTGAGCCTTGCTCTGGCCATAGGAGCCAGTGTGGGCTTGACAGTGACCTTGGGTTTAGTTTTTAGGGACACCATCACGAGGCTCCTGACAGCCCCTCTGTGAGGTGAGGCTTCTAAAAGCTAAACCCAATTCAGTACATTTCATTTCCAATAATTTTAGTATTTTACTTTATTTCCTGTGACTTAATATCCTTCAGTTATAAAGTACTGCATGATCCTTCAGTCTCTCCTTTGGAGCCTGAGATACACTTCTGACCTAGATAATGGGGTTTGGAAAACTCATTTCAGGATAGCTTCTGAGGAACTTTGTGTTTCCTTTGTACCCACCCTGAGCCTCTCCCTCTTACATGTTAACCCCTCTTCCCCCCAGACCCGCTCATTTGATTCTAGGCTGCCTTTTTGGTTTTACTTACCTTTTGCCAAATACATTGACTTTTCCTTTACCTCAATCGGTTTTTGATGCTGGTCTGTTCACTTAGACTGTCTTGGGCTCCAGCTCTAACCCTCCATAACCTTTTGAACCTTTGTCTGCATGTCTTGCGATTCTTAGCCTGTTTTATTTAATTTCTTGTTCATTTACTGTGAACACTTGCTGTATATTACACTCAGTGATAGGCCCCAGACATGCAAATAAAACATGATTCCTACTCTGAAGAAGTTCAGTCTAGTAGGAGAATGGATATATAAATAGATAATTGCACCCTGGTGCGTGCAAGAAGTGTGAACTTGGAGGGGCACCAGGTTTATGCTGGGGGAGGAGGGGTTACAAGAGGGGTGTGAAAGTGGAATTGCTGACTCATAGAAATTGTCATTTAAAGTCTTTGGCTATATGGGCTCCTGGGTGGCTCAGTTGGTTGAGCGTCTGACTCCAGCTTAGGTCCCCGTTGGTGGGTTCGAGCCCCGCATCCGGCTCTGTGCTGACACCTCAGAGCCTGGAACCTGCTTTGGATTCTGTGTCTCCCTCTCTGCCCCTCCCCTGCTTGCGTGCTCGCTCACTCTCTCTCTCTCTCTCTCTCTCTCTCTCTCAAATAAGTCAATATAATAGCTGAATAAAACGTTAAAAAATTTTTTTTAAGTCTTGAGATATGGCCAAATTACCCTCTGAACATGTAGAAATTATGATTTGTGTACTTCACTATCAATAGATATTATCAATCTTTAAAAGTTATTTTGATAATAAAAAATTGGCATTCATTATTTTACCTGGTGTTCTTTAACTTGAATTTGACTTTTTTAGCTTTGATAGCTTATACATTTAAAAAACAACAACCTTTTTTTTAATTATTTTTTTTTTTAGGTTTGTTTATTTATTTTTGAGCGACAGAGAGAGAGAGAGAATCCCAAGCAGGCTCTGTACTGTGAGTGCAGAGCTGGACGCAGGGCTTGATCTATAAACTGTGTGAGATCATGACCTGAACCAAAATCAAGAGTCTGATGCTTGACTGACTGAGCTACCCAGGCGCCACCAAAAAGCTTTTTGAAATAGTTGCAGATTTATACAAAGTTGCAAGTATAATACAAAGAACTTTTCCCCCTGAAATATTTGAAAGTAAGTTGCCAAACAAGATGCCACATTACCCCCAATGCCCTTTAGCACAAGAGAAGCATCCTACATATCCAGAGTACAGCCATCAGAGTCAGGAAATAAATACATGATTACCATGGAACCCTCAGATCCCACGGAAGTCTTGCCAGCTCCAATAACATTTCTAGTAAAAGAATCCAGTTAGACTGGCCCATTGTATTTACTTATTTTTAGTATCTTTCAGTGGGAACTGTTTCAGTGGGAAATGGTCTTTAGTTTTTCTTCATGATTTTTTTAATTTTTATTTTTTATATAATTTATTGTCAAGTTGGTTTCTATACAACACCCAGTGCTCATCCCAACAGGTGCCCTCCTCGATGCCCATCACCCACCCCTCCCCCCCATCCTCTCAGTTCTCAGTATTTGAGAGTCTCTTACATTTGCCTCCTTCCCTCTCTGTAACTTTTTTTTTCTTCATGATCTTTTTTTATAAGTGCATAATTCATATAGAGTTGTATGACTATCACCACAGTCTAATGATACAACATTTCTGGCACACTCCAATAACCTGTTCCCACTCCCAGCCAACAGCTACCTACCTTCTGTCTCTAGAGTCGTCTTGTAAATATTTCACGTAAATGGAGTCAGACAGTGAGGACTTTTGTGTCTGCCTTCTTTCATTTAGCGTGTTTTTGAGATTCATTCCTGTTGTGACATGCATCAGTGCCTAGTTTTTAGTGCCAAGTAGCATTGTGTTGTATGGGTGTACCACGTTTTGTTTATCCATTTACCATTCTGTGGACACTTAAATTGTTTCCATCTTTTGGCTGTTATGAGTAGTGCTACCTTGTATGGTCTGGGCACTTGATAAATATAGGCTATTTTGTACAGGGTCTCTTAATTTGGGCTAAGAAGTCCACCAGACTTCTGTGAATTACTCTTGCTTATTATTAAGTAATGTTTAGGGAGCCGCTTGGAAATCATGTACATATCCCATTCCTGATCAGAGTTTCAGTGTATTTGTTTAAATCACCATGGACTTAAATTTATGTTCTGGTGGATTATATTTTAGTCACTGTTGCTATATACCAAAGCACCTCAAAACTTCATAGAATAAAACATTTTCTGAAACTCTAATTCTTTGAATCCAGAGTTCAGGCAGGAGCAGGGGAGATGACTTGTTTGATTCCTCATCTGGGAAGACTCTAAGGCCGAGGTGACATGATAGGCAGGTGTCTAAAGTGTCTTCGTTCACGTGTCTGGTGGTTGATGTCGGAGCATTTCCATGTAGTCTCTCCACGTGGGCCAGTTAGGTTTCCTCACGATGTGGTGTCTGGATTTCAAGAGTGAAGAAGGTTCCTAGACAGGCAGAAGTGTGTGGCATTTTGGTGCTCCAGTCTGGTAAGTCACGTGGCATTACTTCTGCCATACTTCGTTGGTTGAGGCAGCCACAGAAGTTCTGCCCAGGTCCAAGGGCATCTGTGCCCCACCTTTGAGGAGGCCTGTCGAGATCATGTTTCAAAATGGCACGTGGGATGGGAGATATTGTCGCGTTGTCTTTGGAAAATGCGTCGGCACAGGTTGTAATCTATTGGATGCCCAAATTGTCCCATAATTGGGTTGTGGGAACTTCTTTAACCTGGCTTCTTTTGAGTCCTTTTGACAAGTCTCTTCATTCTTTGAGCAGCTTCATTATTTTCTGGTACAGGACAATCTCAGCTCATCTTGTCTTTTCCATGATCCAGCCCTAGAATCAGCCATTTCTCTAAGGAGTCCTCGTTCTTTTTTTAATGGAAAGTTCTATTTAGAAAGTAAGATTTGGGCCTTAGGAGTGCTCACTGCTACTGGAGTGTGCAGCTGCTTCTAGGCCATCTTAGTGACAAAGCTATGGAATATATACACACACATTTACGGTTGTACTTACTTTTTATTTAAGTATATATTAAAAACAATAAGGTCACGCCTGTACCTCCTATTCTGGTCAAGTACCACAGGGTTTAGTTTAGTTTTATGCCTTTTCAGATATTTAAAAAATAGCTTTATGGAGGGGCGCCTGGGTGGCTCAGTTGGTTAAGCGTCAACTTGTGAGTTCAAGCCCCGTGTTTTGGTCTCTGCTGTTAGCACAGAGCCTGCTTCAGATCCTCTTGTTCTTCCCCCCACCCCGCCCCTCTCATTCTCTCTCTCAAAAATAAAAAAATAAACATGAAAAAAACAGCTTTATGGAAATGTAATTTATATACCGTACAATTCACCTGTTTAAAGTGAATAATTCACCGTCCTCCAGTATATTCACAGAGTTGTGCATACATCGTCACATTTGATTTTTAGAACTTTGGTGTTGCTCCTTAGCCATCACCGTAGAGTTCCTCTTCAGCCCTAGACAACTAATATCCTACTTTCTGTCTCCATAAATTTGTTCTGGATGCTTGATAAGAATGGAATCTTAGAATATGTGGTCCTGCATGTCTGGCTTCTTTTACTTAGCACAGTTCCTCAGGGCTAATCCACATCATAGCACGTGTCAGTATTTTATTTCTTTTTATGGCCAAATATTTCATTGTATGGATATACCACATTTTATTGATCCATTCATCAGTTGATGGACATGTGGGTTGTTTCCACTTTTTGGCTATTATGAATAATGCTGCTGTGAACATTTGTGAACAGGTTTTTGTTTGGATGCATGTTTTTAATTTCTCTTGAGTGGAATCAATGGTTCATGTGATACTTATATATTTAGTCTTTTGAGGAACTGCCAGACTATTTTCCAAACTGGTTGCACCATTTTACACGATTCCCTCCAGGTATGAGAGGTCCAGTAGCTCCACATCCTTTCCAGAGCTGTTGTCTTTGTTTTCTTTTTTCTTTTTTCTTTTTTTTTAAATTATAGCCATTTTAGTAGGTGTAAAGTTACATATTTCATTGTGGTTTTGAGTTTCATTTCCACAGCTGATGTTGTTTAGCGTCTTTTCATGTGCTTAATGGCTGTTTGCATATTATCTTTGGAGAAATATTCAGATCTTTTGTCCATTTTTAAGTTGGGTTCTTTGTCTTTTAGTTATTGAATTATGAGGTATTTTCTTAATATGTTCTGGATAGAAGTTCCTTCTCAGAAATACGATTTGCAAATGTTTCCTCCCATTTTTGTGGATTCTCTTTTTACTTTTTTGATGGTTTTCTTTGAGGTGTAAAAGTATTTTATTTTGATGAAGTCCAACTCTTTCTTTAGTTGTTAGTGGTTTTTGGTGTCATATCTAAGGATCCGATGCCAAATCCAAGGTCACGAAGATTTATGCCTGTTTTCTTTTGAGATTTAAGGTTTAAGCTCTTAACACAGAGGTGTATGATACATTTTTGAGTTGATTTTTGTGTATGGTGGTAAGAAAGAGTCGAACTTCATTTTTTGGCATATGGATATGTAGTTGTCCTAGCATAATTTGTTGAAAATTACTCTGTTCTTAGTGTTTTACGAACTCTGTTAAAGATATAGATACAGGTACTCAGTTTTGTTTTCTTTCTTTTTAAGGAAAGATTCAAAAATGTTTCAAATTCCTGTGGAAAATCTTGACAACATCAGGAAGGTACGAAGAAAGGTGAAAGGCATTCTTGTGGATATTGGGCTTGACAGCTGCAAGGAGTTGCTGAAGGTAAGAGTGCATGAGGCAGATGGAGAGAGGACAGTGATGCTAGAGGCACGAGGTTGGCTTATGGAGGCAAGATTTGAACGGGGAGTTTTTGAAGAATGGATAAGGTTCTTCAAGATGGAAATTGCTAATCAAATGACTGCGTGAGAGCATCATTAGTTCTTCTTTATGTCTTTCTGACTTAAAGTGAGCTACTTTAAGCTGTTCAAGTTTTTAAAGTTACTTTCAGGTGGGCCTTTTTATCATCATTAGTTATCAAATATATTGGTTTTTGATCCTTGAAGGGAGTGTATTGAATTATTTGTTATTTTAGCAAAAGAAGACCCTAACTTGATTTCCCGCTATTGTTGGAGTAATCACCAGATGGGAATTTGTACATGATGTGATAGGGGTTTTCTGATTTGTGAATTTATGTGCAGTCTTAACAAAAGTTTAAAAATTAAAGTCACAGTCACATACTCTGATAAATTGTGTTCTCGTATAATTTTTTCCTTTCTTATAACTTGAGAATACATGGCTGGCATATGTAGTAAAGAAATAAATATCGTTAAGGTCTGGTGTGTATCCTTGAAGCCATTGGTAATTGTATGCATGTTTTATTCATAACTAACAAAATAAGACTGTGTCCTCTTTGTTTTTTTGGTTTTCAAACTCGTGAACAGTTTGAGTCACAGTATTGGCCTGAGAAGGGTTAAATCTCAGACTTTCAGCCAGGTTGATTTTATTTATTAAAAGTTGGTGTAAAACTAATTACCAGGATCCTCGTTATGGCCAGAACTGGTTGTTGCTCTCAAGTAGGCAAATACTAATTTCTGAAGGATTCCAGGTAATTCTCTGTTCAGACATTACTGTCGCAGAGAGATCTTTGTTCTCAAATGCTGCCTTCCCCTCTATTCTCTGTTGTGTTACCTGCTCTGTTTTGCTTCAGACCTCCCATAGTACCTGATGTTATTTATTATCTGTCTCCCCCACTTAAATGTAAGAAGACAAGGACCTCCTTGTTTCGTAATCCACTGTAATAACGGTGATCAAAATTGTGATCTGGTGTGCGCACACAGACACACACACACACATACACACATATATCTATATATAGATTTTTAACAAATATTTTTTGAACAAATGAATGAAAGTAAAAACCCATGTAGAGCAATACTTTTAATAACAGACTATGACGGAAAGTCCATCTGCAAATATAAGGATGGGGGAGATACTGAAGTCGAAGCTCTTGGGGAGATGCTACTGCTCAGCGGCAGTCTTAAAGTAAGAGGATTCTCGAGAGTTCTTTGCATCTGTGTTTATAAGTCATGTTTTATGCATGAGGAAGAAAGCAAGGTGATTATTTGGAGACAAGATTGAGAAGGCTGATAGTAGACATAGGCCATTAGTAATAGAGAAGTCTTTTAAAGTTCCTAGACCCAACTCCAGGGTGCCTGGGTGGCTCATTGGTTGAATGTCCAACTGTTCATTTCATCTCAGGTCATGATCCCAGGGTCGTGGGATTGAGCCCTGCATCAGGCTCTACACTGAACATGGAGCCTGTTTAAAATTCTCCCTCTGCCTCTCCCCCATTCTCTCTCTCTCTCTTTCTCTAAAATTAAAAAAAACAATAATAAAGTTCGCATACCCAATTACAATGTGTGTGTGTAAGGGGGGTTCCCCCACCCTCATATAACAGAAGTGTTCTGGTTTCCCACGTGTGGAAGCTGTCTGAAGAGAGAAATAAAATTTTTATAGTCATGATTGATTAAGTCTTTGGTCTGTCCAACTTCCAGCCCCTCTCACCTCCCCAGAAGCTGGGGTGGTCATCCTGGAAACCAGCTGCACTTTTTGGTGGGGGGTGGGGAGGGTGGGGGATGGGGGATGGTTCTACCAGTCACCGTCATTAATAACAAAATACCATTGCACCTTTACAGCTTGTAAGCGTTTTCAGGAACTGTGAATGAAGATCAAATTTATCTGAGAAATCCATATTAGGTCATCTGAATAACCTTATTAATCATTTCTTATAACTTTCTTGTAAATCACTTTATCGCACTAAGTATGTGTATTTAATATTTGTGGAGAATATATAAGCTAAGAACACAAGTGTGTACATACAGACACAGGATATTTCAAATGATAACATGTGGGAACCTCCTACAGTGGTGCCTGGCATGTGGTTGATGCTCAAAAAATGGCCCTGAAGGGTAGTAGCATCTTTCAGTAAATAGACTAAGAATGTTTTTGGATCATTGGGGGGATATAAAGAGATGCTTTTTATTTTAATCTTGGCTCTTAGCTAGTTATGTGACTTTGGGCAAATCAGTTAATCTTTGGACCTCAGTGTCCTTATTACAGTGAAGGAATATAGAGAATTAAGATACCAGGATCCTCACCTTTATTAGAGAGATGACAGTTTAGTAGGAGTCGAAAGACATAGTTAACAGTAATAGTGAGAAATAGGCAGAAAGATCACTTCTAGCTGGGGAGGCTAGTGTGGCCTTTATGGAGATGAGATTTCAAATGTTTTCTTTATTTTTAAAGAATGGGTAGGATTACTCAGTGGGAAGAATTAGAAAGGGTATTCCAGGAACATGGAATTTAGAACCACAACCCAGTTGATTAACCCCCATCCAACCAGCAGAGTGAATTTAAGAACACATTACACTTAAGCCAAATTAACCAGTCATTCACAGTTTGCTTTAACATTTGCTCGTGTGTGTGTGTGTGTGTGTGTGTGTGTGTGTGTAGTACTTCAAATGTGTGTTTTCGAAGAATAAGGATAGTCTGACATTACCACAGGATGGTTATCAACTGAAGCAAACTGGTATTTTTATATCCTCTGATCCTTTATAGTATGTCCTCCTTGTCCATGATGGACCTAGTCTAGGGTCAGGCCTTTGGCTGTCATGTCTCTTTCGTGACCTTGAATGTGAATTCAGTTTATAAATGGAGTTCTGTTCCAAAATTGGTTTTGTTTTATTCTTAGATAAAACACCAGTAACAACTAAAATTTTCATCCTGGTGTCCTTTGTTTTTGACATTGTGTAGAACAGTACACTAACTTTTGCTTCCTTCATCAGCCTAAGAATGTGTTTAGTCATCTGAATTTGTTCAAGACTTGTTTACTTTCTTGATTATGTGGATACAGATATGTACATACTTTATAAGGTGAAATTGAGATATCTGAATGGCTTACAAGTATTCATTTAGATTAACTGTTGGGTTAAATGTTACTAATTCTTTTGAGGGAGAAGTTTTTTGTTTTTTAATTTGTAGCTGGTCCTATATTTTATAAAATTGTTTAAAATTCAGGGAATGTAAAGTTCAGTTTAGAAAAATTAGAAAACATATGCAGAAACATAGATAAGAAAAGAAGACTCATTCGTAAGCCATTACCCCAAAATATCCGTTGTTAACATTGTGTATTTTTCTAGATTTAAGTGAGAGTGATCAGCCTATATATGATAGTATACCAGCTTTGTTTCTGTCTTTCACTGAATTTTATATTAATAATTCTTTTCCATGTCAGATGCATTTATTCTTAATCCCCGATAGTATTTAGAATCTGGGTTTCAAGCAATAGAAACCAACACTGACCAGTTTGAGCCAAAGGGAATTTAGCGGAAGACTGTGAGGCTTGCAGAGTCTGCATTGGAAACTGGAGGAGCTAAGGAGTGGACACACCTGTCATGATTCTTCCTTCTTCCTTACCCAGCATTTCAAGTTCAGTGAGATGTCATGCTACCTTCTCTGATTTCCAGAGTGTCTGGGACTGTACTTTCCCAAGAGTTAGGACTTCAGATTTTAGGCAACACAGTCTTGTTGAAAGCCTGTATGAGAAAAATGAACTTTAGTGAAGATAGACTTTTCCAAGAACCTCATCTTCTTTTCTAAAAGTAGATCTAAATCCTGCTACTCATTGGAGTCTCTTGATTTTTTTTTTAAAGTTAACATTTGATTGGTTAAAGTAGGGGCTGGCGATGTAACTTACAGGGCAGTGTACAAAATAAAAAAGTGGGTTTGGGCTGGCCCATAGGCCTGTTGTCCCAACCCACGGCATGTGAGTAACTCCCAAGGGGTTGCAGCCTCTGTGCTGGGGTGCTTGTGGTACCTGGATCCAGGCAGGGGTCAAGGTCCCCACCTGAGCCCTCCCCTGTCTGAGTCTGTGCCAGGCTCCCACTGGAGGTGATGATGGAATGTGGACTTCCTAACAGCTTGGTCACTGCCCCAGGTGGTGTTGATGAGAGTGGGAATGACTGCAGGATGAGGAGTGGAGAGCAGGCACAGACTCTTCCCCAGGAAAATTGGAGGTAGGACCATGTGCCCCATTGTCCTATCAGACTTGGTTTTACAAAACAAATTCAAAGATAAAATAATTATCAATTTCGAGATGGTGACAACAGAGCATTAAACCCCAGCACTGGCCTTTCTGAGCACAGGGTCCCATACAGCTGCACTAGTCCTGTGCCCTTGGAGTTGGCTCTCACTGGTATTTTCTAAGACCTCAGATTTTTTTTATATTTAATAATTTAGTTTACTTAACCTAATATATTCAAAATATTTCAGCATATAATCCGTGTAAAGTAAGTAATGAAATATTTTGCCCTCTTTTTTCTCCTAAATCTTCCAAGGATATTTAAAGATGTTTTTTATTATGGCAAAACATATATAACGTAGAATTTGCCATTTTTACGTACACACTTCATCAGTATTAATAACATTTACACTGTTTTGCAACTATCCACAGTATCTGCAGTTGACTCCTGACCTTTGTGGGGGTTGGGGGCACTGAGTTCCCTTCCTCTACGTGGTCAAATCCGGGCATAACTTTTGACTCCCCCCAGACTTAACTACTAATAGTCCACTGTTGACCAGAATCCTTACTGACATCACAAGTCAACACCAACAGTTGTATGTTGAATGTATTATGTACTGTGTTCTTGTAATAAAGTAAGCTAGAGAAAAGAAAATGTTAAAAAAATCATGAGAAAATACATTTACAGTACTATGTGCATATTCATTGAAAAAAGTGTGTGTATAAGTGGACCTGTATGGTTCAAACCTGTGTTGTTTCACGGTCCACTGTGTTTCCAAAATTTTCATCACCTCAAACAGAAACTTTAATTATGAAACAGTAACTCTCCGTCCTCCCCAGCCCGGCCCCTGGTGACCTCTCATCTACCCTATCTCCGTGGGTTTGCCTGTTATAGATGTGTCATGTAAGCGGAATTGTAATACTGGTCCCTTTGTGCCTGGTTTATCTCACTTAGGTAAATGTTTTTAAGCATAGTCCATGTTGTAGCATGTATCAAAATGTTGGTCCTTTTTATGGCTAAATCATATCCATTGTGTGAATACACCTTTTTTGTTTAGCAGGTCATCTCTTGGTAGACATTGGGTTGGTCCCATGTGTTAGCTGTTGTGAATGACGTTGCAGTGAACTTTGGCTTACAAGTATCTATTTGAGCCCCTGTTTTCAGTTTTTTGGGTATATACCTAGGAGTAGAATTATTAGATCATGTGATAATTTTATGTTGAGCTTTTTGAGGAATTGCCAAACTGTTCCCACAGAGGCTGTACCCTTTTACATTCCTACCAGCAGCGTATGAGATTTCCAGTTTATCCACGTCCTTGTCCTCTTTCTCTCTTTTTCTATTCCTTTCTCTCTCTCCCTCCCTTACCATTCTAGTGGCTAACAAGGGTGAGCATCTTTCATGTGCTTTTTGGCCATTTGTATATCTTCTTTTTTTTTTTTTTTAATTTATTTTTGGGAGAGCACAAGTAGGGGAGGGGCAGAGAGGTGGGGACAGAGGATCTGAAGTGGTCTCTACACAGACAGGCTGACAGCAGTGAGCCTGATGTGGGGCTTGAACTCACGAACCGCGAGATCATGACCTGAACTGAAATCGGACACTAGTCATTTGTAGATCTTCTTTAGAGATTTCTGTTTAAATCCTTTGCCCAGTTTTCAATTGGATTATTTGTCTTTCTCTTGTTGAATTGCAGTTCTTTCTCCTGGTTGTTAAACTCTTATTAGATATGATCTGCAGATACTTTCTCCCATTCTGTAGGTTTCTTTTTACTTTCTTGATAGTATCTTCCAATGCACAAAAGTTTTAAATTTTGATAAAGTTCAGTTTCTTTCTTTTTTTTTCTTTTTTTATTGTTGCTGGTGCTTTTTATGTTGTATCAGAGAATCCATTGCCAAATCCAGTCATGAAGATTCTTTTATATGTTTTCTTCTAAGAGGTTTATTGTTGTATTTCTTTCTGTTTAGATCATTGATTCATTGTGAATTAATTTTTGTATGTGGTGTGAAGTAGGAGTCCAACTTCATTCTTATGCCTGTGGAAATTCATTATCCTGGCACCATTTATCGAAGAGACTGTTTTTCCCTCGTTGAATGGACTTGGCATCTTTGTCAAAAATCATTTGGCCATGGATGTTTGGGTTTTATTTCTGGGCTTTCAGTTCTGTTCCATTGGTCTGTATGTCTGTCCTCATGCTGGTGCTACATGAGATCATGAATCATGCTCCACAGACTGAACCAGCCAGGTGCCCATATACTGTTCATTACTGTAGCTTTATGGTAAGTTTTGAAATCAGGAGGTATGAGCCTTCCAATTCCTTCCTTCCTTCCTTCCTTCCTTCCTTCCTTCCTTCCTTCCTTCCTATATTGTTTTGGCTATTTGGGTTCCCTTGCAGTTCCATATGAATTTGAAGGTTGGGTTTCCATTTATGCAAAAGAGACTTGGAATTTCGATAAGGATTGTGTTGTAGATCACTTTGGGTAGTATTGACATCTTGACAGTATCCCTACCCATGAACATTGAATGTCTTTCTGTTTATTTAGGTACTTATTCTTGGTTCTTCACTGCATCAAGTTTGTGCTGTTGTGTTCAGAGTAGCCATTTCTGTGGGTCAAGTCTTGGATTAAATTGACATTTAAACCAGTGTTACAGATTGTCATGTTGTGAGCCCACCCCTATACCAATCTTTAAGAGACCTATATATGTATAAGTAGATGTTTAAGAGCTTATTAACCTGTTGTTTCTATATCTTATCTATAAAAATATATTGGAATATTGTTAGTATCCATTTATTTCCTAATAATTGTTTTTTCTTTCTTACTATCTCCCCCCCCCCCCCCCCCCACACACACACCTGGCATTGGAGAACACTTCCTTTAAACTCTCGTCCCATAAATACAAATCAAAGCCACACTGAGATACCACCTCACTCGGGTCAGAGTGGCTAAAATTAACAACTCAAGAAACAACAGATGCTGGTGAGGATGTGGAGAAACGGGAACCCTCTTGCACTGTTGGTGGGAATGCAAACTGGTGTAGCCGCTCTGGAAAACAGTGTGGAGGTTCCTCAAAAAATTAAAAATAGAACTACCCTCTGACCCAGCAATAGCACTACTAGGAATTTACCCAAGGAATACAGGAGTGCTGATGCATAGGGGCACATGTACCCCAATGTTTAGAGCAGTGCTTTCAACAGTAGTCAAATTATGGGAAGAGCCTAAATGTCCATCAACTGATGAATGGATAAAGAAGATGTGGGGTTTTTTTTTTGTTTTTGTTTTTTTTTAATTTTTTTTTTTCAACGTTTTTTTATTTATTTTTGGGACAGAGAGAGACAGAGCATGAACGGGGGAGGGGCAGAGAGAGAGGGAGACACACAGAATTGGAAACAGGCTCCAGGCTCCGAGCCATCAGCCCAGAGCCTGACGCGGGGCTCGAACTCACAGACCGCGAGATCGTGACCTGGCTGAAGTCGGACGCTTAACCGACTGCGCCACCCAGGCACCCCGAAGATGTGGTTTATATACACAAGGAATACTGCTCGGCAATGAGAAAGAATGAAACCCTGCCATTTGCAGCAATGTGGATGGAACTGGAGGGTATTAAGCTAAAGTGAAATAGTCAGAGAAAGACAGATACCGTATGTTTTCATTCATATGTGGATCTTGAGAAACTTAACCGAAGACCATGGGGGAGGGGAAGGGAAGGAGCAAAAAAAGAGTTACAGAGGGAGGGAGGCAAACCATAAGAGACTCTTAAATACAGAGAACAAACTGAGGGTTGATGCAGGGTGGGGGAGAGGGGAAAGTGGGTGATGGGCATTGAGGAGGGCACTTGTTGGGATGAGCACTGGGTATTGGATGGAAGCCAACTTGACAATAAATAATATTTAAAAAAATAATAAACTCTCCTCCCTTATCTCCTGTGACAAAACATTGCTGTTTCTTTCTTTTCCAGTATTTTCTTAAAAAAAATTTTTTTTTTAACGTTTATTTATTTTTGAGACAGAGAGAGACAGAGCATGAACGGGGGAGGGGCAGAGAGAGAGGGAGACATAGAATCGGAAGCAGGCTCCAGGCTCTGAGCCGTCAGCCCAGAGCCTGATGCGGGGCTCGAACTCACGGACCGCGAGATCGTGACCTGAGCTGAAATCGGACGCTTAACCGACTGAGCCACCCAGGTGCCCCTCTTTTCCAGTATTTTCTTATGAAAAATTTAAACCCACAGAGATGTTGAAAGGACTGTACAGTGAAAGCTCATCTACCTAAATTCTACAAAATTAATATATATGTGTGTGTGTGTGTGTGTGTGTGCATATATAAAAATCATCATCTGTAAAACAATTGTATGTATATAGGAATAATTCCATATATTAAACAATTATGTGTTTGTCTTTAGCCCATCATTCTTATTTTTTGATGCATTCCAAAGAATGTTGCAGCAACAGTACATTTTACCCTTAACACTCAGCTTACGTGTCACTAGAGTTTAGTGTTTGTTACAGCATTTGGGGGGTGGGGAATTCATATGCTGTGAAATGCACTAAAGTGTCTTCAGATGATGATTTGTGACGTGCATATCTTCATGAAATACGAGTCTCCATCAAGATGTAGGACAATTCCTTCACTCCAGAAAGTTTCCTCTGGCCCTGTTTCAGTCAGTCCCTGCCCCACTCCACTGACTACCACCGTTCTGAAATTTTGTACTATAGATTAGATTTGCCTATTCTACAGTTTTATGTAAATGAAATTATGTGTGCTCCTGTGAGAGATTGTTCTGTGTGGTTGCAGTATTCCATTACCTAGATGGATTAGTTTATTGATCCTTCTGACGTTCGACACCTAGGCTCTTGTTAGTTTTTAGTTATTGTGAATAAGGTTCTTATGAATGTTCTTATAAAAGTATTTTTGTGGACATCTGTTTATGGGGTTATTTGTTTAGTTTTATAGGAATCGGCCAGACCTTTATGTAGTTGTGTGATTCCACACTCCTGTTAATAATAGTGTGTGAGGGGGGCCCCTGGGTGGCTCAGTCGGTTAAGTGTCCGACTTCGGCTCAGGTCATGATCTCACGGTTCGTGGGTTTGAGCCCCGCATCGGGCCTGGTCTGACAGCTCAGAGCCTGGAGCCTGCTTCAGATTCTGTGTCTCCCTCTCTCTCTGCCCCTCCCCCACTCACGCTCTGTCTCCCTCTGTCTCAAAAATAAATAAACATTAAAAAAAAATAGTGTGTGAGGGTTTCAGTTGTATCCTTAACATTTGGTGGTATTGAATTAAAAAAAAAATTGAAATGAAGCTTAAAATAACAGTAAGGATGTTCATTATGTTACCATGCAGTGTGATTGTTAGCCCCGTTTTTTAAGTTTATTTATTTATTTTGGGGGGGGGGGATCCTAAGCAGGCTCCGCACTGTCTGCAGGGAGTCCGATGTGGGGCTAGAACTCACGAACTGCGAGATCGTGGCCTGAGCCACCCAGGAGCCTCACTTGGTTCTTTTTATATGTTGGATGGATTTGCAAAGTTTTTCTTAAGGATTTTCCATCTATGTTCATGAGTGACACGGTCTGTAATATCTTTTGTCTGGTTTTGGTGTCAGGGTAATGCTGGCCTTGTGGAATGAACTGGGAATTGTTTCTTCCTCTTTAAGAACTTAGTGTAGAATTGATAATATTTTTTCTGTAAATGCTTAGAATTCCCAATGAAGCCATCGGCAGTTGGAGTTTTATTTGTGGGAAGGTTTTTAACTTTGAATTCAATTTCTTGACTAGATATCAAGTTATCATCTCTTTCTCTTTCTCCTTTTTTTTTTTTTTTTTTTTTTTTTGAACCAGCTTTGGTGGTCTTTTTTCAAGGAATTTATCCATTTCAACTTAAGTTGTCCTATTTATCGACATAAAGTTGTTCATATGATTTCTTATCTGTAGGAGCCGTGGTGATCTTGTTTTTTAGGCCTTTGTTTTCTTAGTACCTAACACCATAAATGTACCTTGAGAGCATTGCAGAAGTATCCTTCACATTTGATTTACCGTGTTTCTACGTTCGTTCAGTTTTGAAATGCTGTCTAATTTTGTTCATGATTTCTTCTTTGATCCATGAATTAAAAGGGTGTTTAGTTTCTAGAATTTGGGGATTTTCTAGATTATTTCTTGTTACAGATTTCTGTTAAATTTTGCTTTGGTTAGAGAATATACTTTATAATTATTCTAATTCTTTTAAATTTATTGAGACTTAGGGCTCTGCACAAGCTCTGTCTTGGTAAGTGTTTCATGTGGATTTGCTGTTACTGGCTGGAGAGCTCTATTAGCGTTTGGTCAGGTGGTCAGGTGGTTGGTTGTGTTCAGTCCTGTGTATCCTTATCCTTCCTGAGTTTTGTGGATTTGTTATATTCTCTCATTGAGAGAAGAGGGGGTGTTGACGTCTCCGACTGTATTTTTGGATTTGATTATTTCTCTTTTCAATTTAATCAGTTTTTGTCTCATGTACTTTTCTCTGAGTACATACACGTTTAGGATTGCTTTGTTCTGCTGATGAATTGTCCTGTTGTTGCAAAGTGACCTTCTATCCATGTTAATATTCTTTTCTCCCCCTGAAATCTGCTTTGTTTGATGGTAATGTGATTCCTCCAGCTTTCTTTTGATTAGTGATAGCGTGACACCTCTCTTTCCATCTTTTTACCTTTAACCTGTCTGTCTTTGTATTTAAAGTGAAATTTTGGGGGCGCCTGGTGGCTCAGTCAGTTAAGTGTACGACTCTTGATTTCGGCTCAGGTCATGATCTCCTGGTTTGTGAGTTTGACTTTGAGCCCCAAGTTGGCTTGTTGCTGACAGTGCGAAGTCTGCCGGAGATGCTCTGTCTCCGTCCCTCTCTGCCCCTCCCCCACTTGTTCTCTCTCAAAAATAAACATTTAAAACAACGTTTAAAATGAACGTTTAAAATGTGTAGATAGCATTTAATTGGATCTTGTTTTTATTTACCCAGTCTGATACTCTGTGCCTCTTAATTTAAGTATTTAGACCAGGGGTAGGCAAACTATGCTTCGTGGGCCAAATCTGGCTTGCTGTCTGTTTTGTAAATAAACTGTCTTGGAACGTAGCCATGCTTGTTAGTGCTCATGGCTGCCTTTGTGTATGATGGTGGCACTGAGTAGTTGTGTGAGAGCCTGCATGGCTGGCAGAGCCCTAGATATTTGTTATCTGGCTTTTACTTTAGAAAAAGTTTCCAGCTCTTGTTCTTTAATGTGGTTATGGATATGGTTGGGTTCAAATTGCCCATGTCACTGTTTCTTTTTACTGTCTTCTCTGTGCTTCCTTTTTTATTCTTCTGCTTTGTTTTGGATTGAACAGTTTTTATGATTCCATTTTATCTCCCATTATTGGCTTATTAGCTGTATGTTTTTGTTTACCTTTTTTTTTTTTAAGTTTATTTATTTTTTTTTGAGAGAGAGCGAGAGCATGCGAGCATGAGCACAAGCAGGGGGGAGGGGCAGAGAGGGAGGGAGACAGAGAATCCCAAGCAGGCTTCGCACCGTTAGCGTGGAGCCTGATGCAAGGCTTGAACTCACGAACTGTGAGATCATGACCTGAGCTGAAATCAAGAGTCCGATGCCTAAGCAACTGAGCCCCCCAGGCGCCCCTGTTTACCTTCTAATATAATACTGCTCCACATATAAGAACCTTACAAAGGGTGTCTGGCTGGCACAGTTGGTAGAAAATGTGACTCGATCTCAGGGTTGTGAGTTCTAGTCCCACATGGGGTATAGAGATTACTTAATAAATAAAGATTAAACGAAAAAAACATCAATACTATGCTCTCATTTCCCATTCTAGCCTTTGTGTTATTGTTGTCATACATTTTACTTGTACATATGTCATCACCTCAGAATACATTATTTCCAATTTAAATCTTTGTACGAATTTGCACTTTTCTCTAGTTCTGAATTGACTTGGTAAGCAGTGTATTAGCATAGGTACATTTGAAGACAGCTATTATATTATTATCTGGCTTAACTAATTCTTTTTTGTATTACAAATAATCTTTAATCATTGTAAAAACAGCAGTGTAAATTGGGAAAGTTAGAAAATGGAGGTAATCCTTTCTTTAGAAAATAAAATTTTAAATGCCACATTTCTGCCATTCAGAGATTACCGCTACTGACATCTTATTGTTTAGCCTTCTCTTTTTTTGTGCAAACACTTATGTGAGTAGAGTCTTTACCACAGTGAGCTCTTATTCTCTTACTGATCATGCTTTTTCAGTTTCCTGCAGCTTTCGGTGTTGTTAACGCTTGTCTTTCTCATCTGATACCTAGTCCACATTCTGACTTCTCCAGTTTTCCTCCAGATACGTTTTGTACTTGGTTTATCTGACACAGGATTCAGTGTGAACACTGTTGCATCTGGTTGTCCAGTTCTCACTATCCCCATCCCTCCCTCCGTCTCCTCACCCCCTTCTGTTGTGTTGGCCGCACCCTTGTCCACACTGTCCTCCCCATACTGACTCTGGTGTCCTTGGTCAGGCACACACTTGGAGCTCCTACTTGATATTCTCCCAGGAGCCTCCCAAGTGCTCACCCCTGACAGAAGACCGTGTTTGCTTATGGAGCTTCTCTTTTTTGAAAATTATGGGGGCAGGGGGACGCCTGGGTGGCTCAGTCGGTTAAGTGTCCAACTTCGGCTCAGGTCATAATCTCAGGGTTCATGAGTTCGAGATCCTCCTTCCCCATCTCCCTCTGCCCCACCCATGCTTGTGCTGTCTCAAAATAAACTTAAAAAATAAAAATCATTAGTGGGAAATCTCATCTGTTTATTTCTTATAAAACTATAGTTTTTAACTACAATTTAAAACTTTAATTTTTAGGGGTGTTTGGGTGGCTCAGTCGATTAAGCGTCCAACTTGGGCTGAAGTCATAATCTTGCAGTTTGTGAGCTCGAGCCCCAACTCAGTCTCTGTGCTGACAGCTCAGAGCTCTGTGCTGACAGCTTCAGATTCTGTGTCTCCTCTCTCTCTCTGCTTCTTCCCTGCTCATTCTCTGTCTCTGTCAAAAATAAATGTTAAAAAAATTTTCACCCTGTGACCCAGCAATTGCACTACTAGGTATTTATCCAAGGGACACAGGTATGCTGTTTCGAAGGGGCACGTGCATGCCAATGTTTACAGCAGCACTATCACCGATAGCCAAAGTATGGAAAGAGCCCAAATGTCTGTCACTGGATGAATGGATAAAAGAGATGTGGTATATATACACAATGGAGTATTACTCGGCAATCAAAAAGAATGGAATCTTGCCATTTGCAACTACGTGGATGGAATTAGAGGGTATTATGCTAAGCGAAATTAGTCAGAAAAAAACAAATATATGACTTCACTCATATGAGGACTTTAAGACACAGAACAGATGAACACAAGGGAAGGGAAACTAAAAACGGAAGGAGACAAAACATAAGAGACTCTTAAATATGGAGAACGAACAGGTTACTGGAGGGGTTGTGGGAGGGGTGATGGGCTAAATGGGTGAGGGGCATTAAGGAATCTACTGAAATCATTGCTGCACTATGTGCTAACTAACTTGGATGTAAATTAAAAAAATAAAATATTTTTTTTCAAAAGATCGTTAAGACTTTAATATTTAATTGGATTATTACAGCCTTTTCCTCTGTTCTTGTGCTTTATGGCTGCAGTTTGCTCATGGGCTACATTTTCATTTCACTTTCCCACACGGATTTCTTAGGTGCTAAGTAATCCCTTCAGGTTATTTATCTTCTGAAATTGCTTAATGGTCTCTCTTTTTCTCCCTTTTTAAAAGGACCTTAAAGGCTTTGATCCAGGAGAGAAGTACTTTTTTAACACATCATGGGGAGATATTTCTCTCTGGGAACCTTCTGGAAAGAAAGTGGTATGTATTTTTGTATTTGATTTTTATGTTTCCTCAGAAGCTGGGGGTAAGTTTCAGTTTACTTTTGAGGAACATCACATGTGTTGGGATTGCTGATGAGTGAGGGGGAGAGGCGTAAATGGAAACACTCAGGGAAGGAGCAGGAGAAAGTGAAACGCTTTATAATATAGAATCATTGATGCTTTGAGAGGTTTCTGTACATAAAGTTGAAAAAGTGATGTAGTGAAACTGTTATTTGTCCTTGATCATAAGATGCTACTCATATAAGAAGGGCCTTGGTTTCTAACTATTCTGAGTAAAAAGAAATGCCATGACATTATGTGTGATGAAAGTACATCCTGGTTTCAGAAATTTAAAGTTGAAAGCTTACAATTTAAAAATACGGATCTTTTAGTTGAGGAATACAATTTATAATAATTTGAGACCAAACCCAAGCAGATTCAAGCTAAATTCTCCTTATTAAAGTGTTTTCTGGAAACCCTTTCCTACTATCCAGCCATCGATAACATTAGCATCTTCCTCACTGTCATGCTCAGCCTGTCCCAGCACAGAGCCCAGTGCGGGGCTCCAACCCACAGACCGCGAGATCATGACCTGAGCTGAAGTCGGACACTTAACTGACTGAGCCACCCAGGCTCCCCAGGACTTTTGACTTTAAATAAACTTTTCCTATCACTAGTCAATCATTGTTCTGTCACAATTTTCTGTATCAACATTTCTGTTGTCAACTGTTCTCAGTTCCACTTTTCTGCCTGTCTTGTGTCACACCTGTTGGTCTCCTGCCCTCCTTGACCCAACACTTCCCTCTCTACCATCAGACACAAGATGCCTTGAAACCACTTTGACTTGGTAATTCTCCTGCTTGGAACAGCATATGGCTGTTCAGATATGCCTTGCTTTGAAGACCTTGACTTCATGAATCTTTTCTTACATCTCACTGATTTCTGTCTTCCAAATGCTCAGAAGATCCTATAACGCAACATGCACTGTAATATATAATTATATGCTTTTCATCAAGAAACACTTTTTGAAACCTGCTACAAAGTAGGTAAAACTTTCTGAGTGCCTAATACAAAGAGGTATAAGTTAGGTTTTTTCCTCAAGGTGTGTATGTTTTTGTTGGGGTGAATAGAGCCCAGGCATAACGTGTTAAATCCGTATGAAATAGTGGTGTTTGGATTTGTTGACTAGACACCATGTTCAGAAAAGCCACCAAAGCCTGGTGTGGCAGAGGCTGTGCTGTCTGCTAGCTCAGGGCCTTATTCCTGTTTGTTCCTAAGGTGGCAGAAATGTGCAGTCATGCTGGATTGATTCTGTGGCTTGTGCTACAGTGAGGTCTTCAGGGGCTCAAAAAAAGAGATTTGTTAAACATTCGGGTTTTGGGGAGAGAGACGTGCTAAGGTCCCGTCACGTGACGGAGCTCAGTGCAAGACCTGAGGAAGCAGCCTGACAGGGAGACGGTGCGCTGTCCAGGGCAGGGGTTTCTGCCAGCACCTAGATGCCTCACTCCGTCCTCTGCATCTGTCCTTGGTCATTTTTCTTCCTCTGTTGCCAGTAGGGCCCAGGTCTCCACTCCCCGTGTTCCCCAGTGGTATTCACCCCAGAGCTTCCGCAGGGGGCTGTTATGGGAACGTAGACTTTCATTTCTCTTGCCTAGTGCCTAGTGCCTAGGCTTGAGATTGCTGGATTGTATATGATAAAGAAGTACATATTTATCTTTATGACAGATGCCACACTGTTTTCCAAAGTGGCTATACCATTTTGCTTTCCCTCTGTGATGGGGGGGGGGGGGGGGTCTAGATACTGTGCACGCAAGCTAGCCTCAATTCTGTCTCATTTATGGTGCTTATGGTTTTATCCACTTATTTTCCATTCTAATAGGGTTGTAGTGGTACCTTTTCTGGTTTTAATTTGCATTTACCTAGTGACTAATGATGTTAAGCATCTTTTCATGTGTATATTTGGCAGCTGGATGCCCTCCGGTAGTGTAAAAGTCTTTTACCCATTTTCTAAAATTTGGGTTATTTTTTTCTTATTGGGACTTGAACATGTCTACAACATGTATTCTGGATATAAGTCCTTTATTAGGTGTGAGGTTTGCAAATATTGTCTCCTAGCCTGTGGCTTGTCTTTTTATATTTTAAACAGTGTATTTCTTTCATTTCCTTCCTTCCCCTCTCCCTCCTTCCCTCCCTTCCACTTTTGAGAGGCAGAGAGAGAGGGAGGCACAGAATCTGAAGTAGGCTCCAGGCTCTGAGCTGTCAGCACAGAGCCCGACGCAGGGCTTGAAGTCACAAACCGAGAGATCATGACCTGAGCCAAAGTCGGACACTTAACTGACTGAGCCACCTAGGCACCCCAACAGTGTCTTTCACGGAGCAAAAGCTTTCTTACTTTGATGGAGTCCAGTTTATCAGTTTTTTTTTTTTTATGGATTATGTTTATGTTTTCATATTTAAGAAATCTTTCCCTAATCCAAAGATCTGTTCAACATTAATGTATAGTAACGTGCAGTTGTTAGTAATTTCTTTTGGCTCTTTCATTGACTGTAATTTTCATTAACTGGTTTTTCACTATGCTATTTCATTAAGTATAAAACACACCATTTAAAAAATGTATTATTGGGGCTCCTGGCTGCCTCAGTTGGTAGACCATGAGGCTCTTGATCTCGTGGTTGTAAGTTTGAGCACCACATTGGGTGTGGAGGTTACTTAAAAATAAAAAATTCTAGGGGCACCTGGGTGGCTGTCAGTGGAGGGTCCAACTCTTTATTTTGGCTTAGGTCATTATCGCGGGGTTGTGGGATTGAGCCTGTGTGAGGCTCCAAGCTGAGTGTGGCTCCTGCTTGAGATTCTCTCTTTCTCTCCTTCTGCCCCTCCCCCTGCTTGCACGTATGCGTGTTCTCTGTCTAAAATAAAATACATATATGTATATATACACACACACATATATATATAAAAGATAAAAATTAAAAATGCTAAAAAAATTGTACTAGTCAAGTATAGTTGATGTATAATGTTAGTTTCAGATGTACACAGTGGTTCAACAACTGTATACATTTCTCAGTGCTCCCCACAATAAGTGTAGTCAGTTACCACATACAATGTTATTACAAAATTATTGACTATGTTCTGAGACACACCATTTTTTAACGAACCACTAATAAAAAAAACCTAAAGCAATGCTTAAACTTTGTTGTACTGTTGAACTGTTAGTCGTAAGGTGTATCCAGATTTCTGAGATAATAAAATATGAATCTGTGAAATACGGGTTGTTGTTTTTTTAGTTTTTGGTCCGGGGTTGGCTGTTGCCTTAGGTTTATTCTGCGTGCTATCAGAATGGCAGAACCTGGGATATTGCTAATTGCTGAGAAGGCAGTTCCACACTGCTGAACATGTTTGGGTGACTTCTCTGACTTGTGACAAGAGGGAAACCTGTACAAATAGGAGAGAGAGGGTGACAGAAGCTACAGAATGTGTGTGGGGGCATGAGAACACAAGCTTAGGAAGGGTGGGGTGATCCGCTGTGGCAGCAAGAATCCGTGTCTTAGAGAGATCTACGACACAGCCGATCTCCCCTACAGCCGATGCTGGGACCCAGCGTGAAGGCCCAGGTCTTACCTTCCTCCTCAGTGACACTAGGGCCAGGTGTTCTGTGGTTCAGCACCTCTAGGGTCTGGAGACTTGCGAGACCAAAGACTTCACGGCTGTCAGACCTTCACAAACCCAGCAAATTTTTGGATGTTAGAACATTGCATTGCTCCGTTGTCTTGCTCTTATACAGATGCCTGTTCTTATGCCCCAAGCCTGTTGGATTCCCCTATGTTTGCCCCGAAGAGAAGTTCTGCGTGGTTGGTCTGCGTTCTGGCCTGGAACTCGTTCAGGATTGTTGTAGCTCTTGAGGAACAGCCTCTTTCCTTACGACTTGTCACATAGCGTATTGGACACTTGCGTGTTGTAAGCACTGTCCATTTGGCTCCTACCTTTTCTAGGAGTGAGGGAAATAACAGTAATGACGGTTTAACAATTTGCATGTTAGGTTATTTGCAGGTAAATTCTAGAGGTTTTAGAATTTGAAGTATAAACAACATTGGAACTAGGGGAAATGGGAGGAGAAAGGGAGAAACTAACTTTCTGTAGCAGAGAACTGAGTTTCTTGTACTGGAGTGAGGAGATTCAGGTTTTAGTAGATGGCCTGGAAGGGGTCAGGGAGTGACGTGCTATGGGCCAGGTCCTGTGAGCACCGTCTGCAGCTAGGAATCGCTGCTACATTTTCAGACGTTTGAGGCGGAAAATGAATACTGTTTTGTGATATGAAAGTTCTTTGAAATTTGAACTAGTGTCTGTATAGTTTTGTTGGCACAAAGCCACGCTCATTGACTTGCATATTATCTACAGGCGCTTTTGTGTTACGATGGCTGCACCAAGTAGTTGGCATAGAGGCAGTATTTACTCTCTGGCCCTCTAAGAAAAAGCTTGCCCTGGCTCAGAAAAACACCATTCCCTGAGGGGTGATAGTGTTACATTATCTGGCACATTAGAAGAAAAAGAATCCTATACTTGTGAACTGTAGAAGGTGTAGGATCTGGTATTTTTATTGAAGTATGTTTGACTTTCTTTTTTTTTTTTAACAGAGATATCGAACAAAGCCATACTGTTGTAGCCTCTGTAAATACTCTACAAAAGTGCTTACTTCATTCAAAAATCATTTACATCGCTACCATGAAGACGAAATTGATCAAGAGCTGGTGATCCCTTGCCCAAACTGTGTATTTTCCTCTCAACCCAAAGTTGTGGGAAGGCACTTCAGAATGTTTCATGCACCTGTCCGGAAAGTCCAGAACTACACAGTGAATATTTTAGGTGAACCTAAGTCTTCTAGGAGTGATGTGATAAGTTTTACATGTTTAAAATGTAACTTTTCAAACACTTTGTACTACAGTATGAAGAAGCATGTGCTGGTAGCCCATTTTCACTACTTAATTAACTCCTACTTTGGCCTGCGAACTGAGGAAACGGGTGAGCAACCGAAAACCGACGAAAGTCTTTCTACTGAGAAGATGCCACCGTCTGACAAGTACTATTGTAAAAAGTGCAACGCCAATGCCAGCAGCCAGGATGCTTTAATGTACCATATTTTGACTTCAGATATACACAGGGATTTGGAAAATAAACTCAGATCTGTGATCTCAGAACATATTAAGAAGCCCGGCCTTTTGAAGCAGATGCACATTGCTCCAAAGCCAGCGGCACCCTTGGCCGTGCCCCCAAACGGCGGAGCTCCGGGCATCGCAGCCACATCTCCCTGCTTTCGTCTTGCCTTGCCACAGAACAGCCAAAGCCAGACCGTCGTGCAGCCAGTGCAGGGCGCAGTCCAGCCAGTGACTGTGGCCTCAGGCACTTCTGGAAGCCTCACCCACTCTCCGCCTGCTGTTGCCCAGTCCCACGTGACCCTGGTCTCCAGTCCTCTGCCGGTGGGCCAGAGCAACCTCCCTCTGCCGCCCTCAGCCCCGCAGCCTGTCTTTCTTTCTCATGGAGTCCCGCTTAATCAGTCTGCAAATCCTCCTGTGTTGCCCTTGAGTCAGCCAGTCGGACCTATCAATAAGTCTGTTGCAACTGGTGTCCTCCCCTTAAACCAGACCATCCGCCCGGGGGCTGTATCCCTTAGCCAGCCGGTCGGGCCCATAAACAGACCAGTTGGGCCTGGAGTTCTTTCAGTAAACAGACCTGCTGGGCCTGGAGTTCTTCCTGTCAGTCCGTCCGTCACTCCCGGGGTTCTTCAGGCCGTCTCACCAGGGGTGATTTCTGTGAGTCGGACAGTCCCGTCAGGGGTCCTGCCTGCAGGCCAGATGACCCCTGCCGGGGTCATCCCTTCGGGACAGACGGCAACTTCTGGGGTGCTTCCTGCGGGCCAGATGGTCCAGTCAGGGGTTCTCCCCATTGGCCAGACGGCCCCATCGGGGGTTCTCCCCGCTGGGCTGACGGCCCCCTCGCGGGTTCTGTCTGCGGGCCAGACGGTCCCGCTGAGGGTTCTGCCTGCAGGCCAGGTCGTCCCACCGGGGCTCCTTTCTCCCAACCAGACGGTCTCGTCGGGTGTTCTCCCTGTGAACCAGGGTATCAATTCCGGTGTTCTGCAGCTCAGCCAGCCTGTCATGTCAGGAGTGCTCCCTGTGGGCCAGCCAGTGAGGCCTGGCGTCCTGCAACTGAATCAGCCTGTGAGCACCAACATCCTGCCTGCAGGTCAGCCAGTTAGACCTGGCGCTTCTCAGAACACCACTTTCCTCACGTCAGGCTCTATTCTCAGACAGCTGATACCTACAGGGAAACAGGTGAATGGGATTCCCACGTACACACTTGCCCCCGTATCTGTCACTTTGCCTGTGCCTCCAGGAGGTGTCGCAGCTGTGCCCCCACCCCAGGTGCCCATCCAGCTCCTGCAGTCGGGCACAGCTGCGCAGATGGCCAGTTCCATGGCCAGCATGCCCTCTCCTCCCGTGGTGGTGAATGCCACTCAGAATATGTTTGTTCAGGCGTCTCCATCTGTGGCAGAGGCCAGTCAGGCGCTCAAACAGGCGAAGCAGTGGAAAACCTGTCCGGTCTGTAATGAGCTCTTCCCTTCCAATGTCTACCAGGTTCATATGGAAGTGGCTCATAAGCATAGTGAGTCCAAATCTGCTGAAAAACTGGAGCCTGAAAAGCTGGCAGCGTGTGCGCCGTTTTTGAAGTGGATGAGAGAGAAAACCGTTCGCTGTCTCTCTTGTAAGTGCTTGGTGTCCGAGGAGGAGCTCATCCATCACTTGCTCATGCACGGCCTGGGGTGCTTGTTCTGTCCGTGCACTTTTCATGACATTAAAGGTCTTTCGGAGCACAGTAGGACTGTGCACCGAGGGAAGAAGAAGTTACCTGTGGATTATAGTAACAAAGGTTTTCAATTGGATATCGATGCTAATGGCAACCTGCTGTTTCCCCATCTTGACTTCATTACCATATTGCCAAAGGAGGAGCTTGGGGAGCGGGAAGTCTACTTGGCGATACTGGCGGGGATACACTCCAAGTCACTGGTGCCTGTGTATATAAAGGTGAGGCCCCAGACGGAGGGCGCCTCTGGGAGCCCCAGCAAACAGGCTCTGACTTGCCCCTTTTGCTTTGGCACCTTTGTGACGACGGAGGCGTACGAGCTGCATTTGAAGGAGAGGCACCACATCACGCCAACGGTCCACACCATCCTGAAGTCTCCGGCCTTCAAGTGCATCCACTGCTGTGGGGTCTACACGGGCAACATGACCCTGGCAGCCATCGCCATCCACCTGCTGCGCTGCAGGAGTGCCCCAAAGGACAGCAGCTCAGACCTCCAGATCCAGCCTAGTTTTATTGAGAACAGCGAGCTGCTCTTGGTGAATGGGGAGGTGATCCACGACTCCAGTTTTTCTGTGAAGAGGAAGCTGCCCGATGGCCACTTTGGGACAGAAGACCAGAGGGACGTGGAGGAGCGGCCCCTCGTCATAAACACCGACGCAGCCCCGGCTCCCGAAAAGGTGACGAGTGCGGTGCCTTTTAAAAGACAAAGGAATGAAATCAGGACAGAGGGACCGCTCGTTAGTGAGGATGCCCTTCAGATTTTAGCATTAAATCCTAAAAAATATGAAGACCGTTCTTACGAGGAAAAAAAGCAATTTCTTAGAGATTATTTCCACAAGAGACCATATCCTAGTAAAAAGGAAATAGAACTTCTTTCCTCACTCTTGTGGGTGTGGAAAATTGATGTGGCTTCATTTTTTGGAAAAAGAAGATACATTTGCATGAAAGCAATAAAAAATCACAAGCCTTCTGTGCTTTTAGGCTTTGATATGTCTGAACTTAAAAATGTTAAACACAGGTTGAACTTTGAGTTTGAGCCACAAAACTTGTAAAAAAAAAAAATAGGAAATCTGAAGTACTAGATATTTAGTAGTTTTTTCAATTGAGATTTAAAAAAATGTTATTTTCTTCACTGTATGTTGAACTAATCAATTTCAGTGGTCTTTATGCTGCTCTTTAGATTTATTTCAGGTGCTCAGAAAGACTTCTATATAAAAGAAGTGAATAGTTGTTTCGGATTTATTGTTTCCTGCAGTTTGATTTTGTAACAATTATTTTTAGTTCTTCCCTGTCATGTAAATTAAATCCTTGGCTCTTTCATGCACGTCTTGTTTCCTAGTAGTGTCAGTATCGTAGGATGAAAACTGAAATCTGTATGTTTGTGTTTTCATTTAAGGAAATTTCAGCTTGTTTCAGAATACTTGATTAACTGCATTGATCTCCCTCAGTTAGCTTCACGTGTAGCAGCAAACGGTAAGCGCCGAGGCTGACAGAAGTGAGTACACACCCCTGTGATGTGTGTGCTTCCCTCAGGACGCACTGCATTAACTTACGCTGGTTTCTTCTTCTCAAGGTACTTGCTTTCTAGATTGTGATTCTGATTCACATTTTTTCAAGTTTGTCCTAGCTGCTGTCTTTTATTACAACTCATAGAAAACCAAATGTTTTCCTTTGTTAAAAATATACTGAACCTGAAGCTTGCTATTTAGCTCGTTAAGAGTTATTTTCAAATAAAGCAGTTTTGTAGGTGCGGAAATCCTTTTTAGTGTGGACTTCTCCCCTTTTTGATATGGTGGTAAGTCATTTCCCCGTTCAAAAGTAAGACAATACATTTTTAGTGCCTTTAGAATAAACGCTGAACACACACTCAGACTCTCCTCCCAATCTAACTCTTCATAAACCAGTGAAAGGAAAGGACCATGTGACTCAGGAATAAAATTTTTACCCCTGAGTGTGGAAGCTAACTAGAGTGTAGACATAGGTTTTCAGAGAACAAAGCGAAATGAGTAGAGCAAGAGCTGTATCCGTGTTGCTGTTACATCTTTGACAGTTTTCTAGAGGTAAACGTACTTGTTCTGGGGAGATGGGCTTTCCTCTAGCCCAGCTGTCTGGGTTAGTGGGATGGGGATTGCTGAAGAACTCCACTGTATTACTGTCCTTTGGACAGTTAAACCTCCAGGGTTTTTTTTCCACACACACAATAACTAAAAGCACCAGAGCCAGCAATGGAGACCAGCCAGTTTTGACCTTAAATCGTATTCCTGGTGGTACACAGCAGAGGCACCTGTCCGACGTACTCAGAGGATATGACGGTCTCTGGGAAATAAGACGATGTTACTCTATGGATTTTAAAAAGTAGAATACCTGCATGTAATTGCTATAATGTGCATTTTTGAGGCGATTGTGAAACTGGTCTGTGATTGTTGGTGTACTCTGTTGTAAATCCAAAAAGAGCTTGTTGAAGTTTATTTTTTTTTTAACCTATTGTTTCAGAGTGTCTATTTTGAATTAAAATTTGTTATACCACTGCAAACAGAACTGTTTAATTCTTTTAACAGATGTGTCACTGTGACTTAGTAATCATCTAAATGTAGAAATACATACCACATTTATTTGCTAAAAAACACTGCTTGTCTGTGAAAGTAGGTCAGGATAACCCCAAAGAGCTAGTTACCAGTGCCTCCACGGTAGATGTGGCTAAATCCTCTTGACGTGTCTGTGATGTTGGCCTCCACCGTCAAATCGGATGTCAAGTAGGGTCGAACTCGCCTGTCCTGAGGCTGTGCTGGTGACTGTCCGTGTGGTGGAGGCCAGTCTGGAGGTGCTGACAGCAGCAGTTTACTGTGTGCAGCGGTGAGGGGAGCACCTGGCCCACCTTTGTTAAGTGATGTGAGTCAGGGTTTCTGTTAGCCTCTTGCGTGATAATTCTTTGTTGGGGGTGACTGCCCTGTTCGGTGCAGTGTTGGGCTGGCACCCGTGGCCTCAGCTGCTTCAGTCACGGCACTGCCACCCCCCCGCCCCCACCCCGTCATAACAACCAAAGGTGTCATTGAATCTGCCCTGATGAGAACCACTGTGACAGAGGAATTCTGATTTCTAATTGTGTTGTAGCTGTCGGTCAGCCTTTGATGCCAAGTCTCTATGTGAACGCTTTTCTTTGATCTGTCATCCACCCACACCAGCACGCTGCTTCCAGAGTGGGTCACTGCCTTGCTAATGGAATGGAGGTTTCTAATATGGTTGAGAGATCTGGATAAGTCATCTTGGATTTCAGCCTCATGTTAAGGGTCATGAATGTTTTCTTTTCTTTCTTTTTTTTTTTTTTTTCAAGTTACTTATTTTGAGAGAGAATGAATGAGCAGGGGAGGGGCAGAGAGAAAGGGAGAGAGAGAATCCCAAGCAAGCGCTATGCTCTCAGCTCAGAGCCCAATTTGGGGCTCAGTCTCGCAGACTGTGATCATGACCTGAACCAAAATCAAGAGTGAGACACTTAACCGACTGAGCCACCCAGGGACCCCGTGAATGTCTTCTTTAAAAAGCTGCAGGTGGATGGTACAGGGCGGAGGCACGAGGTGGAAGCCAGCAGGAGGCCGGAGGGTGCTCCCACAGCGCTAACGGACGGCAGGCCTCCCAAGGCTGCAAGTGCAAATAGCACGGTGACTCCCAATAGCACGGTCACGGGAAAGATGCGCCTTTTGCTGCTTCTGTAACGTGGGCCAGAATCTGGATGGCAGACATCACCATGATGGAAGTGTGCAGGGTTGGGGCAGACAGGCCAGACAGAAGCAAAGGTGGCCATGTTCAAGGACAGTGCTGGATACAACAGCAGCATTGGTGCCTTAGTCCAAGAAGGGGAGCTGGCCCAGTGGCGTGGAGACCTGCGTAGCGCAGGTGGTTCCAGGGAGCTCTTCGGCTCAGCCACCCGTGTGCTGACTCTTCCGCCCTTCACCTCCGTCAGTGAGACCGAACTGCAGTCAGCGACGAAGCCGGTCGGGAGCCAGAAGACCTTCATCCACACACCACAGATAACCACCAAAACGGAGACCCTGCACAGCTGCTGTGTCACCGCACTGGACTCGTATCTCTGGGCATAGATGTTTTTCCGGAGCTCTTTTAGAAAATGACCCACATAGTTATCAGGAAAGGGTTGTTGCTCATAAGAGACCTTTGGCCACCTGGCCTCCTTGGTGTTGGGTTGGGCTCATGTTATCCCTTCCCTCAAACTCAGGTTGGTTTCATCTCCCTCATAAAAGTCCACATGGACAGTTCTTAGAAAGAACTCTCTGCCCTCGTTTCTTCATAAGTTTTGAAGTAAGAGCCCTGGAAATTCTCTGCTGTGCAGTAGTCGATACTTGACCGACCTCCCCTCGCTTTCAAAGGCAGCAGCCCTGGTGGAGCCTCCAGGACGAGAGTGTTCTCTGAGGCAGCCAGCCTGACACACCAAGCTCCTTCTGCCAAGTTCCCAGGTGCGTGTGGGAGGACGGCTGCCCGCCTCTTCCAGCCTCATCCAGCTGCCCCTTTAATCTGATGAGTACCGTGCAGTTCTAGATTTCTTTAAAAACATTCTTTTTAAAGTTTATCTGAGAGAGCACTTGAGCACAAGTGGGCCGTGGGGGTGGGGTGTGGGTGGTGGGGGTGGGGAGGCAGAGAGGGAGGGAAAGAGGGAGCAGGGCTCGAACTCAGGAACCACGAGATCGTAACCTGAGCTGAAGTTGAACACTTAACTGAGCCATCCAGGCGCCCCCAGTTCTAGATTTCTTAAGAGCTCACTAAATGAAGCCACAAATAACCCTAAGAAAAAAAGAAGAAAAACTCAGCCTCAAACTCTAACCTAGTTTTTGCCTCAGCTTTTAAGCAGTGTTTCTAGACATTTATCAGCTGTTTACTGTTGCTAGGAAATGGGCTGAATACTTGAACGATAGTACTAGTGACAACGTCATGTCACACTGAGCGATCGCTGTGCTGTCTGCTGAAGGGCCATCTGCACTTTAACATTTGCTTAAAGGTAGGCGATACTGTTCCATTTTACATAGATGGCACCTGATGCATAAAGCGGGCCCTTTTGTTGCCCAAGGTAGGGGGCTTGGAGAGCTTCATGCCCTTGATGGACGAGATACGGTGCCTCTTATTTCATAGATGGAGAAATGGGGTTAGAGGTGGAATGACCAGCTGTCCCAGTGTGCTGAGGACTTGAGGTATTTCTCTGGACTTTCCAGTGCCCAAACTGGGAACATCTAGGCAAGTAGGGACAAGTTGGTCACCCTACTCGACGTTAATTTACTCCAGGTGACCTGTCACTTAACGATGATGCAATACTGTCTCTAATACTACATCTACTCTCTCCATACATGTACTTAGTTCTTTGTGTATCAAGATATATAGTGCATCCTAATAGAAAGACCTCCTAAAATAGATTAAGGTCAAACAAAATCTGTTGTGTCTGTCCACCATATAGTCATATCGAGAACAAACACTAATACCAGTCATTCATGCATTTGATCTATCGACACATTTTGAGGGGAAATATTTCTAAGGTGGTAAGTAGTCGCTCAGATGAGCTTTTCATAGCCTTTAAAGAGGTGCTCTTCGGACCACTTTTGTGTCCCACTCAAACTCATGAGCTATATGTTTATTTTTAAAGAAAAAATATATGGAGTCCTTTTCAGAAGGCAAGCTTTTCCAATAAAAATTTAGAATTTTATTAAGATTTAAATTATAAACCAAACTTCAACCATATAGACATATTGACTACAAACTAAGATTGTGTGGTTCTACAAGTACAGATTCAGAATTAGTTGTCACAAATGCATATATTTTTTCAGAAATTGGTTTCTTACAGCTTACAAATCCATGATGTGGAAAGTTTAATGTTAAATAAGTTACCATTTACCTAGAAGTAGAAGTAAGCTAGAGAAAATTGAATGATAGCAATGAATAATAAAGTTTTAACGGTTCAGTAGTTTTTCTTAAGACAACTTTTCTGTACAGATACATAGATATATCTCAAAATAATATTGTTAGTTGAGTTGTAAAATCCCTAAAAAAACGAAGTTTTTCCAGGGTTTACAGATAGGTTGACTCCTTTTGCTTCCCCAGCCCCCTACCAAGCAGCTGTCAGAAGACCAAAGGCATGGAAAACCCTGCGCTGTCTATGAAATACAGTGAGAAGAGCGGTGGAGAATAAGCAGAAAAGCGCACGCTCTCAACACCACACACACGTTAATACGATCACATAGACCATAGCCCAGTGAGTGCCGGAAAGTGTTTTCATGTAGATTTCATTTAAGGTCTTCTCATTACAAGGAAAGTGTCTTTGGCCCTAAAAAGGACAGAAGGCGCCTCTACAGTTGGCGCTTCCGTGGGACAGGACTTGTGAAATCATGCACTTTGTGGGGAAGGTAATTTGGGGTTATTTTAAAAAACTAGTCTAGATTTTATATGTGCTTTCAAATAACTAAATAGAGTGCGTGTGTAGGTCAGCGAGATAACTTACACAAAAGGCACAGTAACTGAGGCAGGAATTTTTGAAATGCACAAGGAGACCCACACTCAGCCTCTGTGACTTGCTGTTCCACTCTGGTCACATGACCCCAAATACATCCATGAGGGCCTTTTAGCCACATGCAGTTCTACTGTGCTTCTCTAACTTAGAAAATCAATAACATACGAACTGGATGTTGTATGACACTGGTTCTAGGTGCCCCTGCTTCCTAGTCACAGTCTGTTTCACTGTTCACTTCGTTTTTATTTGCAGGTGATGGTAGTGACCATTTTCATCCGGTAAGGTACTTAGAAGTAAGCAGAACACACATATATCAACACCCGGTACTGTACAATTTTCTAGCCATATTCTAGCTATTGACATTGCTGATGCTTGGAGTCTACATAATATTTTGTGTTAACTGATGTGGTGACTAAAGGTAAGATTGAGGTACCAAAAATAGATTCATTACTACTGAAATGTTAAACATGTTGATTCAGTATTTTAAAAACTAAAATGAAAAACTTGGTAAATTCAGTATGAGATCTATTCGGTAATAAATGGTCTAAGGACATTACCATGTCTATAAGTTCTAATCTATTTGGGTCCCACTTTAGAAATGAATCCTTAAATAAATGTTTAGGACTGCACACTGTTGTCCAAATGAAACCTATTTTGCTTCCAGGATCAAAATACTCACCATAATGTCTGAGGGATTTAGTATAATTTAAGCAATATCTCCTATCTAATTTCTCAATACTTAAGAAGTTCTGAAAAAGAACTATTTAACCTTATTCGTTCTGAGAACGTATGCCAAGTTCTTGCCCCATATGCCTGTTTTTCCATTTACAAAATGGCGGGGGATGGTGTTTCCTTCTGTGTTTCATAAGAAACAGTCTCAATATAATCATACATTTTATTTTCCATCCACTGGAAATAGAGAATGGGTCTTTGCCATTTCCTAGGCACTTAATCAGCAAGCTGCTTACTTGTAGTAACCTGCATAAAGACAAATTAATGTCTATAACTTGCTTTCCCACAGGGTTGCCAATGTCTACACAAAAAAGACTAGACAGGCAGATTCAAAGAGTTTGGAACACGGTGTATTCTCGAGGGTAACCAAAACAGTCTTTTTTTTTTTTTTTTTTTTTTTTTTTAAAGTAGGCTCCATGACCAACATGGGCCTTGAACTCACAATCCTGAGTTCAAGAGGTACATGTTCTACCAAACTGAGCCAGCCAACTGCCCCCCCCCCCCGCCGTAACAGTGTTTTTGCTTTCCAACATAAAGTCTACCTCAATCCCAGTCATTTGGTTGCATCACATAACTCAGACTACTTAGATTAGCATAAAAGTCTCGAGAGGTTCCTTTCTTTACACCTGCACCCTTAATAGTCAGGTCCCTCTGGCTGTGATGATAAGCCATGTGCAGGAAGAGAGTGTCACAGTGATTTGTTTTCTTTTTAAAATTTAATATTTATTTAAAAAATTAAGCAGCTACCCTTCATTTGGTAATGTTATATTCCAATAGTGTTTTCGATTAAAGCTCTATTTGTGGGCATCCTCTAAGATTATCAGCAACAATCCAGTATTTTATAAATATTTCATTATGGGTGTAATAATGCAACTCTTTCTTCCTCAACAATGAAGTGTTTTTGGACCCAGTTTCCCTGAGTCTATGCTATATACATGTGTCTGCCCCTCAAAGATATGTCAATTTAGATGATGTGTCTGGTAGTAGAAAGATGGTAACAAAAATACAAAGGCAGCTTGAGACCAAATAAAACTAGATGAAGTGCTTCAGCTGTTGAACACATTGCTTGTGAGTTTTCCATTTGAGCCTTTAAGAATGTCTGCCATCAAAGTTTTCTACATCTGCCTCACTTCAAGATGTGCAGTTACTGCAAGTCCAAAATCTAAAAAGAGTAAGTTAAGTTTCTCTGACTTCATAAGTTTAGATTAGCATGGTCTTCACTACTATATTACGTATTCTAGGTTTCTAAAATCAAAGTCAGTAACGTTGCACAAAAAGAGTTCTAGTGACCCCATCCCTCATCACTGGAGGCTCCTGGAGATTTATCTTCTAACATTTGACTCTTTGCCAAGTGCTAATAGCCTGAAATGAAAAGAAAGTAAATAGATCAAATAGCTTTCTTTTATCCGTTGCAAATTCAGTTGGAATCTAAATATTCAGCTAGCTTAAAATCCAAATCGTTTTAACTTAAATATACAACTACATCTTAGTGTTTAAATCACAGCAGTGTTTGAGATCTAACCCAAACACAGCATGTCTTACACACTCACAAGCTCATCAATTCTATAGATCTTCCAGACTCCTATCAAAGGCTTTGGTCTGTGATAAATATTACTTTAGGATGAACTAAATTTGTACATTTAATTTAGGAATGGAATTGTTAAAAAGTTTTTAATGGCTGTACAAAGAATAGCATTGGTTATTAGCTTGATAGTTTGAATAGCAAAACTTTTCACATGGAATGCTTATGTTTTTAAGTTGAAAGAAGTTGCTTCAAAGAAGTAGCCATTAATTCAATTTGACTAACTTCTTTTTTCTTGTTTCCATTACCGCCATTTGTATGCCCGACAGGGAGAGTGGAGCAAGGGCTGTACTTTCCAACATGTAGTAAAGTATAATTAACGTGTACAGACTGAAAACATCTTTGTCGTATGCTGTGGTGCCACGCCAAATGTGTGATGCAGTTGCTGACAGTGACGACTAGAGCAGTTGTGGACGGGCGCATATGGCCATCCAAGTATCTCTCCCTGCGGTCGTCCCATCGTTCCCGACAACTTGAATAATGGTGGCAGAGGGAGCATGCCCAGGTGGACACACCTCACCACTGCCTGCGTCATAACCTGAGCGAGAATTGAATACCTATTCCCTGTTGACTGGCCAAGAAACCTACCTTCCTAAGCTTGTCTTTCTGGGTGGTAGGGAGAGCGTTTTTACTACTTATACTGGATGGTGATTAGGGAGACTACTTTAAAGGCAACTTTCTGGAATTCCGGTGAGGAATGGGTGTGATTTTTTTTTTTTTTTTGTATTTCAATAGACTATGGTTCCTGAGAGTATATATTCTGCATTTGTATAGCACCTGCAGTCTGTGCCCATCTGAGTGTTGTCAATCCTGTGCAAGAGGCACATTAGGCTTTTCTTTGTACAAATGAGCAAAGTGGCCCAGAGGATTAAGTGACTTTTCTTAGGTTGTATGGGACAGTGGGTGGTAGAGCCAGATTTAAATTGGAACTATTGCCTTGTTTCCTAGCATAAGCTATGTCATAATGATGACAGGTCTTTAAAAAACAATGTTTTAGCCTTGTAACAAATGAACTAAAGGAGAAATGGGGAGAAGCTGAGGCTGCCAAGGTGCTGCTGCATGAGCTCACTGATTCCCCTGCTGGAAGGAGCCTGAGGGAGGGGTTAAGTCACACCTGAACACTGTTCCTGGTGTAGGAATAACATGGCCTGTTGCTTTAAATCGGTATGATTTCTCCAGATGAAGGAAACCAGGCAAGTGAGTCAACCTATGTTGGCTTTCATGCCCTCTAAGGATGTTGTCCCCCCAGGGAGGGTAGGAAACTACAGGAGAGAAGGTCACAGAAAGATAAGGAAAGAGAGAAAGAGATCCTTCCAAAGCTGGGGCAATCTGGAAGTCTAACAAATCACAACAGCCTGTTGAAGCTGTTGCAAATGTGACTGCAGAATCCCTGCCTGTAATCCCGACATCAGCAAATGTTCCCGTGTTCAAAAAGGATGGATCCTGTATTATCCCCAGCTCAGGACATACTTGAAAAAGTGTGCAGAGGTGTGCAGAGCTCAGGACTCAGTCATGTCTGAGGATACAAACGAGGGCCGGTACACAGCCCAGGCCTGCCTGCTTTCACGTCGGGGCCTCGCCTCATTTCAGGTTCAGAGGAAGTTCACACACGCAGCCCCCTTCGAAGAGAACCTCCATACGGGCATTGCCCTGTGTGGCAGGAGGGAACCTCGGGGCAGCTGGGGCACCTTTCCTGCGATACCGTGACCACTCTTCCAAGGTAGGTGCTTATATGCAATTGTGGACCCCGCTGAGCTTGTGCTGAGGTGCAGAGCAAGAGTCTCTGCTTTTACAGCCTTTAGAATATAAGTGATGCAAAGGTTCTGTCTTTGCTGGAAGGGGTGGCGTTCATTCTGTGCTCCTCCTTTGGGTACTGAAGTTCGTATCCAGTTAGAAAGCAACATATTCAAGTTATTGCTTGCCCCCTTTCCCACTGGAAACACTCCACACCATGCTTACATCAGCTAGTCATTTTTGTTTCTTGCAAGTAAGGACCAGCCTGATACATTGCCAAGAAATTAGTGTAAGTGGGATATGTTCAAAAAACTGTCATGTGGCCTATACGGTCCATTCAAAAACAGACTCCTAAAGGATTTATTAAATTTTTTTTTAACATTTATTTATTTTTGAGACAAAGAGAGACAGAGCACGAACGGGGGAGGGTCAGAGAGAGAGGGAGACACAGAATCTGAAACAGGCTCCAGGCTCTGACTTGTCAGCACAGAGCCTGATGCGGGGCTCAAACTCACAGACCGCGAGATCATGACCTGAGCCGAAGTCGGACGCTTAACCAACTGAGCCACCCAGGCGCCCCCCAAAGGATTTATTGCTCCACATACTCTTGGTCCTCAAGTGTCATCAGGCCATAGGGAAACAGGACAGGTGTGCTCAAAAGAATGGTTGCGCACAGGCATTCTAAACAGAGCCTCGACAGACACGTCAGTTAAGAATCCAAAGTGTATTTCTAGAGTGCTTACAGCCAGAAGTTTGTATTCCTTTGCTTTTTTCTTATTCAAGTTTTAATTTAAATTCCAGTTAACATATGGTGCAATTATTGATTTCAGGAGCAGAATTCAGTGATTCATCACTTACATACAGCACCCAGTGCTCATCCCAGTAAGTGTCCTTTTTAATCCCCCCCATCCAGCCCATCCCCCACCAACCTCCCTCCATCAGCCCCCAGTTTGTTTTCTATTGTTAAAGTCTGTTTTATGATTTGCCTCTCTCTCTTTTCTTCCCCCCATGTTCATCTGTTTTGTTTCTTAAATTCTACATATAAGTGAAATCATGTGGTATTTGTCTTTCTCTGACTGACTTATTTCGCTTAGCATAATACTCTCTAGCTCCACATTATTGCAAAGGGCAAGATTTCATTCTTTTTGATGGCTGAGTAATATTCCGTTGTGTGTGTATATGTGTGTGTGTGTGTATACATACACACACATATGTATATTGTGTACATTGGGGTGCATGTACCTCTTCGAATCTGTATTTTTGTATCCTTTAGGTCAGTACCTAGTAGTGCAGTTGCTGGGTTGTAGGGTAGTTCTATTTTTAACCTTTTGAGGAACCTCCATACTGTTCTCCAGGGCGGCTGCACCAGTTTGCATCCCCACCAGCAGTGCAAGAGGGTTCCCCTTTCTCTGCATCCTTGCCAACGTCTGTTGTTGCCTGAGTTGTTAATGTTAGCCATTCTGACAGGTGTGAGGTGGTATCTCATGGTGGTTTTGATTTGTATTTCCCTAATTGTGAGCGATGTTGAACGTCTTTGCATATGTCTGTTAGCCATCTGGATGTCTTCTTTGGAAAAATGTCTATTCATGTCTTTGCCCATTTTTTAACTGGGTTGTTTTTTGGGCATTGAGTTCGATAAGCTCTTTATAGATTTTGGATACTAACCCTTTATCAGATAGGTCGTTTGCAAATATCTTCTCCCAGTCTGTAGGCTGCCTTTTAGTTTTGTTAATGTTTACTTCATGGAGATAAAAAGCTCCTGTGCAGAAGCTTTTTATCTCTATGAAGTCCCAATAGTTCATTTTTGCTTTTGTTTCCCTTGCCTCAGGAGACATACCTAGTAAGAGGTTGCTATGGCCAATGTCAAAGAGATTATTGCCTATGTTCTCCTCTAGGATTTTGATAGTTTCCTGTCTCACATTTAGGTCTTTCATCCATTTTGAATTTACTCTTGTGTATGGTGTAAGAAAGTGGTCCAGTTTCATTCTTCTGCATGTTGCTGTCCAGTTTTCCCAACACCATTTGTTGAAGAGACTTTTTTTTTTTTTTTCCAATTGGATATTCTTTCCTGCTTTGTAAAAGATTAGTTGACTGTATGGTTGTGGGTCCATTTCTGGGCTTTCTATTCTGTTCCATTGATCTATGTATCTGTTTTTGTGCCAATACCATACTGTCTTGATAACTTGAAGTCAAGAATTCTGATGCCTCCAGCTTTGCCTTTCTTTTTTAAGATTGCTTTGGCTATTTAAGCTTTTGTATGGTTCCATACAAATTTTAGGATTGTTTGTTGTAGCTCTGTGAAAAATGCTGGTGGTATTTTTATAGAGATTACATTAAATGTGTGGATTGCTTTGGGTGGGATAGACATTTTAACAATATTTGTTCTTTCAGTATGCATGGTATGATCTCAGTCTTTTTGTACTTTCTTGAGGGCTGATTTGTGACCCAGTGTGTGATCTATTCTGGAGAATGTTCCATATGCACTTGAAAGGAATGTGTACTCTGCTGTTTTAGGATGGAATATTCTGAATATACCTGTGAGGCCCATCTGGTCCTGTGTGTCATTCAAATACATTGTTTTCTTTTCTGCTTAGATGGTCTGTCCATTGATGTAAGTGGGGTGTTAAAGTCCCCTACTATTATTGTATTATTAATGAGTTTCTTTATGTTTATTATTAATTGTTTTTACATATTTGGGTGCTCTCAAGTTGGGGGCATACGTCTTCTTGTTGGACAGATCCCTTTATTATGATACGGTGCCCTTCTTCATGTCTTGTTACAGCCTTTGGTTTAAAATCTGGTTTGTCTGATATAAGTATTGCTATTCCAGCTTTCTTTTGATATCCATTAACATGATAAATGTTTTTCCATCCCCTCACTTTCAATCTGCAGGTGTCTTCAGGTCTAAAATGAGTCTCTTGTAGGTAGCATATACAGGGATTTTTTTTTTTTTAAATCCATTATGATACCCTATGTCTTTTGATTGGAGCATTTTGTCCATTTACATTCAGAGTGATTATTGATAGATATGAATGTAGTGCCATTGTATTACTTGCTTTATCATTGTTTCTGGAGATTTTCTCTGTTTCTTTCTAGTCTCTGTTGCTTTTGGTCTTTCTTTCCCATTCAAAGAGTCCCCTTTAACATTTCCTGCAGGGCTGGTTTAGTGGTCACAGACTCCTTTAGTTTTTGTTTGGGAAACTCTTTATCTCTCCTTCTATTCTGAATGACAGTCTTGCTTGATAGAGTATTCTTGGCTGCATATTCTTCCCATTCAGCATGCTGAATATATCATGCCACTCCCTTCTGGCCTGTCAAATATCTTTGGAGAGATCTGCTGCTAATCTTACTTGTCTTCCCTTGTATGATAGGGACTTCTTTTGTCTTGCTGATGGTTTTTCTTTCTCTCTATATTTTGAAAATTTAACTATGATATATCTTGGTGTTAGCCTGATTTTGATGGGAGTTCTCTGTACCTTCTGGATTTGGACATCTATTTTCTTCCCTAGCATTAGGGAATATTTCAACTATTATTTCATCAAATAAACCTGCCTCTTTTCCTTTCTCTTCTGGGACTCCTATGATATGAATGTTATTACACTTTATGGAGCCACTGAATTCCCTAAGTCTACATTTGTGATCCAATATTTTTCTTTCCCTCTTGTTTTCAGTTTTATTATTTCCCATAATTTTACTGTCTATAGCACTTATTCATTCCTTTGCTTCTTCCATCCTTCTTGTGAGTATATACAGTTGGTTTTGCATCTTGGTTATAGCATTTTTTGATTTTGGCCTGACTAGTTTTTAGGTCTTTTGTCTCTGTGGTAAGGGACTTCCTGGTGTCTTCTATGCTTTTCCTGAGACCAGCTAGTATCCTCATGCTTATTTTTTTTAATTCTGGATCAAGCATATTACTTATATTTGTTTCGAGTAGATCCCTGGTTGTGACCTTTTCTTGCTCTTTCTTTTGGGATGAGTTCCTCCATCTTGGCCTTCTTCTTTGTGTTAGGAAAGCCTGTTATAATTCCTGCTCCTGAGAGTAGTGGCTTTATAAATAAGAGGTCATATACTGTCCATGGCCTTGTGCTTCAGGGTGTGTCTCTGATGTGTGCTGCATGCACTCTGCTGCTATGTTTTGGCTGTTCCTTCCCTCAGGTGAGTCCATGTAGAGTTTCTCCTTGCCTGCAGTGGGGAGTTTTTGGACCTCTTCTGGAGTGTGGCAAGTTTTAACTTGGTGTGCTTTGGTCTGCTTGTTAAAAGAGACCTGAGGCTATTTCCACTAGAGTTGAAACTTTGCAGCACTCTGTGGTCAGTAGACTTTGTGTGTTCGGTGGTTCTGTGCTGGTCTTCTGGGGAAGGGCCTGCTGCTCTGGTTCTTAGACAAGTGTGAGCCAAAAAGCAGCACCTGCAGAACATGGGGCAGGACTTGGTGTAAGCAATTTAGGCTGCCACTGTTGGCATTGTGCTGCTTACTGAAATTAGTTTACACTGAGGGGCAGGGGAGAGAAATGGTGCAATCCCTCTCCCTCATCCTGGAGAGGGAAGTTTGCACCTGCTGCTGTCTGGGAAGCCCTCCCAGAAGAGCAGACTATCTCTTCTCCTGTGTCCTGGGCATCCCTCAGATCCCTGCCTTCACCCTGACTGTGTCTGGGCTGTCTGCCCACCTGGAAGCTCAGCACACCTGTGTTCTATCCCAGGAAGGCTGGCTGAGTTTTAAAACTCCAAGCTTTAGGGACCTGGTATGGCAGAGATCCACAATGGTCCACTGGGGGAGGGTTTTACTGTGTTAGGACTGATGCAGGTTTGTCTCAGAAGGGCAGTTGCACCAAAGTGCAGAAGCACTGGTTTTGGAGTAATGTGCAACAAAGAGCCAGTGTTCAGGTTAGCTACTCTCAGCAGGTGTCTCTGCACCTATGCTGAGGAGCAGGGGATGGTAATGGTGACTGCCAGCTCTTTTGTCCCTGGAGAGGCAATGCCACCTTGCCCAGATGTGCTCCAAGAAGGGGGAACCATCTCTCTTGTGCATCCCAAGGGATCCTTAGATCATACCTTGTGCTCCCGAGCTTCTGCCCTCTTTCTCCACAGGAGCACTGTAATGCCCTCAGGGCTCCACGCCGAGCATCACATGGACCTCTAAAAGTCCAGTCTTTGAGCCCCATTGGTTGTAAAAATTCACAAAAAAACAGTCCCTTTCAGTTTCCTGGTCAATGGCTTTGGAGAAGTGTTTTCCCTCTCCCTCTCCCTCTTCCTCCTCCTCCCCCTCCCCCTCCCCCTCCCCCTGCCTCTGCCCCTTCCCTTCCCTCCCCCACCTCTCCATGGCCAAGGCCTTCTGCAGCACCTGTGATCCTTTTCTCCCCCAAATCACATCTCCGTACCTCCTGCTTTCTATGGTGTGGCTTCTTCTCTCCCTCTAGTTGTGCAATGTGTTCTGTCAGTCCCCAGATCAATTTTTGGTTGTTCAGAATGATTTGGTATTTATCCAGCTGTGTTCAGGGAAGAGGCAAGCCTAGCATCCTCTTACTACTCTGCTGTCTTAGCTCCTCTCTCCTCCCAATTATTTTTATTGTGGTAGAGTACACATAAAAACTGCCATCTTAACAATTTTTAATTGTACAGCTCAGTGATATTAAATTAGGCTAGGTGATATTAAAGGCGAGGCTCAGTGATATTAAATTAGTTAGGCTACTTCCATGATTTCGCTTTTGTGCATCATGCTGCCATGAACATGGGTATACAAATATTGTAGTTAATTGCTTTAATTAACACTGAATGTACAGGTCCAGTATGGCTCAACTATGAAGTAAAAGGGTCATCAGTGAATGATGTGCAATAAAGCCCTAGCCACACCTGGGTGGTGAGCCTAGTTTCTTTGTATTTTTTCATTTTATATATTTTCTAGAATGTATATTTATCTAGTTCTCAAAATATAAGTGGTGTGCCATCTAACAGCATTACCAATTGAAAAAAAGTGAGTCCCTTTGCCCCATTAAACCATTGTACATGGAGTTGTTGCTGTCAGTGTTGAAGTAAGGTGCTCCTAGATGATGCAGAAGTTTCAAAGCTTGAAGTTCAAGAATCAAAAAAGTAGGTCATCTGGTTGGTTGCTGATAACCCCCGACAGTGAAGTTCTAGGATAAACAATTACTTCACTGTTTTTACTACCTATGAAACTTGAGTTGAAGGAGCAACACATCCCGCCACCACCAGCCTCATGAAAGCCTTCTTGAAACGTATCTCTTTCCCTCACTGCTTACATTTATTGAGCAGAAAAAACTGCAGGTGTAAACCCCACACAGTAACTTGAGGTCAGAGAGATGGAGACACCCCCATGGCCTGTCCCTGTCCCCACTGGCCCCCAGGTGGAGATTGCACTGGGACAGGTAAGGGGCCAGAAGACAGCAAACAGACAGTTTCTGTCTAGACACATACTTAATAATTCTTGAATAAAGGAACCTCTCAGCACCACATCTAGCAACTTTGAATGTAACTGGCTGCTGGCTGCAGTCCCGCTTGCTAAGCTGCCTGCAGAGATGGGATGGTGACTCATGATGTCTCCTGCCTCTTTCCTGAAATGTTGCAGCCATCGCTTATTTATTCTCCGTCTATGCCCACTGGGTCCTATTACGTGCATGTCCCTAATGGCTGGTGGGGATGAAAAGTGAATGAAATGGGGTTTGTGCCCTCCTGGAGCTCCCCACTCTGAGCCCTAACGCTGTGGTCTGTCTCTATTGCAGGAGCAAGGAGAGGGAAGACTGGAATGGGAATGGCAGACAAGGCTTCCCAGAGGAGGAGGGAAACAGGAGGAGGTAATGAGGGGTCTGCCTCAAGCGAGGAGTGGCGTGCAGTGGCTTTGGAAGAATGGCTGTGCGGGAGACCCACTGGGAAGCTCAGTGGTGGAGAATCGACTTCAGGATGTGGGGTCAGAGTCTGACAAGCTGAGAGATTCTTTCTGTAATTTTGGTAAGTAAATAAATTTGGTAACAGCAATATGGCAGTATATATGTATGCATGTATCTAGAACTTCAAACAGCCTTCCTCTTCCCCTTTCCTTCCCTCTTAGTCCTAAACTGTGGCAGGACTCAGCCCAGCTCCACATGGGTGGGGGAAGCAGGGGCTGCATGCTTGGAGCAGGGCAAGAAAGGAACGCATGAAGGGGGCGGGCAGGACGTGAGAACGGTCATTGTCAGTGCAGGCAGGGTGATGGGAGGTCAGTACCTGGAAAGCCCAAGCTGGGTAAGAGGGCATGGAGGGGCGTGAAGCCCACATCAGCAGAGGGTGGCAATGTGTGGGAACGGGGATGGTGACAGTGGCTTGCCATGGGCTGTCAAGCCTGTGTGTAGAGGGGGCCCGGAAGCTCTCTTTGCTCATGTGTACCCTTGTGTGTTATTACTGCACACACATGCAGTAACCCCCAGTTCTGTCCTGGGAGGCCTGATAGTGGCACCCCAGGGCAGTAAGCACACCTACAGCCCAGATCTTAGCTATTAAACACCATTCTCCACAGAAGAAATCAGAATGCCTTGGGGGCTGGGGGTGGGGAGAGGTTGGCTTCAGGTCTGAGGCAGGAAAAATAGGAGATGAAATGAAACATCTAGTTGAACCAGAAAGCAAGAATATGCTTCAAGAATAATGAGGAAATGTAAAAAAGACACAGAAGCCAGTTTGAAGAGACTCACACAGGCCAAATCTGAGGCATTCTGACACCAAAATAATGACAGTAAAGACTTACAATGAATTGAATAAAATAGGCGTCCGTACTAATATAAACAAACAGATTACTTGGAAATTTGTTGGGGAATGCAGTGTTCCATAGTCTCAAAGTACCTCCTTACAAAATACTTAATAATTACAAAGGACGAAAGAAAGCTTCACAGTGGGGAAACCCTGAAGATGCCACTGGGGTGAAGTGGTCAGAGGGAATGGACATCATCTGTGGTGGACAGACAAGTGGGGTGCTGCCTGCTGGAATGTTCCGTGAGCACAGCATTGCTTCTGTGATCACTCCTGCCAAAGGGCTGTTGCCTGAAACTAGCTGTGAGGTTTTTTCAGACAAAACCAAATTACAAAATAACTGGCTTGTAGCCTGCAGAGGTGTCAAGGTCATGAAAATCAAGGAAGGAATGAGAACCGTTTCACAGTGAGGGAGAGTGCAGACAACTGACTGGATTCTGAACTTGCGCTTTTAAAAAAATTTTTTAGCGTTTATTTATTTTTGAGGTGGGGAGGGGCAGAGAGAGAGGGAGACACAGAATCCGAAGCAGGCTCCAGGCTCCGAGCTGTCAGCACAGAGACCCACGTGGGGCTCAAACTCATGAGCCGCAAGATCATGACCTGAGCTGAAATCGGGCGCTTGACCAACTGAACCACTCAGGTGCCCCTGAAGTGGTGCTTTTATTGTAAGGGGCGTTATCAAGGCAATTGACAAAGCAGGAGTGGGGTCAAGGGTTAGATGATAGTGTATCAACATACAGATTTTTTTTTTTTTTGGTTCTCATAGGAGATTTTATTAATTAATGGAAAAATCCAGGGAGCCACGGTATCTGTATTCTCATTTACTTTCTATTTATTTATTTTTAAAATTGAGGGCATAATGGACATGTAACATTAGTTTCAGGTGCACAACATTATGATTCAATATTTGCATATATTGTGAAATGGTCACAAAAATAAATCTAGTTAACATCTCTCACCCCACATAGTCACAATTTTTTCTTCTTGTGATAAGAATTTTTAAGATCTACTCTCTTAGCAACTTTCAAATATACAAATATGGTATTATTAACTATAGTCCTCTTGGTATATATCACCATGACAATTATTTTATAACTGGGATTTTTTAATAACAAATTATAATTCTTTTATAACTGGAACTTTTTGCCTTTGAACCCCCTTTACCCATTTTTCCCGTTCTTCACCCCTGCAGCCACCAGTCTGTTCTCTGTATCAAAGAGCTTGGTTTTTATTGTTGTTTTTAATTCCACATATAAGTGAGATCATACAGTATTTGTCTTTCCCTGACTTATTTCACTTAATATAATGCCTTCAAGATCCATCCATGTTGTTTCAAATGGCTGAATGATATTACATTGTGTGTATATACCATGTATTCTTTTCTTTTTTTAATCTCATCTCTCTCTCAACACACAGTTAACATCTCTTTCTCTTAACATAGTGGTATATTAGTTTCAGATGTACAATCTAGTGATCCAACAATTCCATATATCAGTGCTCATCACAGTAAGTGTTCTCTTAATCCCCTTCACCCATTTCACCCACCCTCTTCCCCTCTGGTAACCATCAGTTTGTTCTCTATATTAAAGAGAGATATATACTATTGTTCTCTCTACGGTCTGTTTTTTGGTTTGTCTCTTTTCTGTTTGGTTTCTTAAATTCCACATATGTGAAATCGTATGGTATTTGTCTTTCTCTGACTTACTTAGGTTTATACTGTCTACATCCATCCAAGTTGTTGCAAATGGCAAGATTAATTCTTTTTTATGGCTGAGTAATATTCCATTACACACATATGCGCGCACACACACACACACACACACACACACACACACATACGCACCATATCTTCTTCTATCAATGGACATTTGGGCTGCTTCTGTAATTTGGCTGTTGTAAATAATGCTGCAATCAACATAGGGGTGCAAATGCCTTTTCTAATTAGTGTTTTTGTTTTCTTTGGGTAAATACCCAGTAGTGGAATTACTAGGTTGTATGGTGATTCATTTTTAATATTTTGAGGAACCTCTATATTCCACAGTGGCTGGACCAGTTTGCATTCCTACCAACAGTGCATGAGGGTTCCAATTTTTCCACATCCTCGCCAACACTTGTTGTTTCTTGTCTTCTTGATTTTAGCCGTTCTGACAGGTGTGGGGTAATATCTCACTGTGGTTTTGATTTGCATTTCCCTGATGATGAGTGACGTTGATCGTCTTTTTATGTGTCTGTTGTCCATCTGTATGTCTTCTTTGGAGAAATGTCTGTTCATGGCTGAATTTTTTTTTTTTTTTTTTTTTTTTTGAGAGAGAATGTGAGTGGGGGAGGGGCAGAGAAAGAGGCAGAATCTCAAGCAGGCTCCAAGCTGTCAGAACAGAGCCCATGCAGGGCTTGAACTCATGAAACTGTGAGATCATGACCTGAACCGAAATCAAGAGTTGGACGCTTAACCAACTGAGCCATCCAGGTACCCCCATATCTTCTTATTTTTAAATTGGATTATTTTTTGGGTGTTGAGTTTTATATAAGTTATATTTTGGATACTAACCCTTTATTGGATATGTCATTTGCAAGTGTCTTCTGTTCACTAGGCTTTTAGTTTTGTTGGTTGTTTCCTTTGCTGTGCAGAAGCTTTTTGTTTTTATGTAGTCCCAATAGTTTATTTTTGCTTTTCTTTCCCTTGCCTCAGGAGATCTATCTAGAAAAATGTTGCTATGGCCAATGTCAGAGAAATTACTGCCTGTGCTCTCTTCTCTCTCTCTCTCTCTCTCTCTGTCTCCCTCCCTCCCTCCTCTCTTTTTAAGGTTTCAGGTCTCACATTTAGGTCTTCAATTCATTTTGAGTTTATTTTTGTGTATGGTGCAAAAAAAGTGGTCCAGTTTCATTCTTTTGCATGTAGCCATCTAGTTTTCCCAATACTATTTGTTGAAGAGACTTTTTCCCATTGCATATTCTTCTTTGTTGAAGGTTAATTGACCATATAAATGTGGGTATATTTCTGGGCTTTCTATTCAGTTCTGTTGATCTATGTGTTTATCTTTGTGCCAGTACCATACTGTTCTAATTACTACAGCTTTGTAGTATATCTTGATATCTGGGATTGTGATACTTCTGGTTTTATTCTTCTTTTTCAAGATTGCTTTGGCTATTCAGGTTCTTTGTGGTTCCACACAAATTTTAGGATTATTTGCTCTAGTTCTGTGTAAAATGCTGTTAGTATTTTGATAGGGTATACCATATTTTCTTTATCCATTTATTCATCAATGGGCACTGAGATTGTTTCCATATCTTGGCTATTGAAAATAACGCTGCAATGAACATGGGAATGCATATATCTTTTTGAACTAGTGTTTTCATTTTCTTTGGATAAATACCCAGAAGTGGAATTACTGGGTCATATGGTAGTTATATTTTTAATTTTTTAAGGACCCTCCATACCGTTTCCGTAGTGGCTGCACCAATTTACATTCCTTCCAAAAGTGCATGAGGTTTCCCTTTTCCTCACATCCTCACCGACACTTGTTTATTTTCTTTTTGATAATAGTTATTCTAACAGGTGTGAACTGATATTTAATTATGGTTTTGATTTGCATTTTCCTGATGATGAGTGATGTTGAGCATCTTTTCATGTACCTCTTGGCCATCTCTGTGTCTTCTTTGGAAAAATGTCTATGTAGATCCTCTGCCCAGTTTTAAGTAAGATTTTTTTTTTTTATTTAAAATTTTTTTTAATATGGAGCACCTGAGTGGCTCAGTCGGTTGAGTGACCGACTTCGGCTCAGGTCGTGATCTCAAGGTTTGTGAGTTTGGGCCCTGCGTCGGGCTCTGTGCTGACAGCTCAGAGCCTGGAGCCTGCTTCAGATTCTGTGTCTCCTCTCTCTCTGCCCCTCCCCGACTCATGCTCTGTCTCTCTCTGTCTCAGAAATAAATAAATATTAAAAAAAATTTAAAAAAATTTTTAAATATAATCAGATTTTTTTTGCCATTGATCAAGCTGTGTATGTTATCTATCTCAGTTATTAATCCCTTGTCAGATATATGATTTACAAATATATTCTTCCATTCAGTAAGTTGCCTTTTGGTTTTGTTGATGATTTTTTTTGCCGTGCAGAAGCTTTTTAGTTTGATGTAGTCCCGCTTGTTTATTTTTGTTTTTGTTGCCTTTTCTTTTGGAGTCAGATCCAAAAACTCATAACCAAGACTGATGTCAGAGAGCTTATCATGTGGAGTTAATTTTTGTGTATGGTATAAGATAGCAGTCTAGTTTCATCCTTTTGCATATGGCTGTACAGTTTTCATGGCTTATTTATTGAAGAGTATCTTTTCCCAGTATATATTCTTTCTCTTTTGTCATAAATAATTGACTATATATGTGTGGATTTATTTCTGGGCTCTCTATTCTATTCTGTTGGTCTATGTGTCTATTCTAATGCCAATACCATTAAGTTTTGTTTACTATAGCTTTGTAATCTAGTTTGAAATCAGGGAGCATGATACCTCCAGCTTTGTTCTTTCTCAAGATTGCTTTGGCTATTTGGGGTCTTTTATGGTCCCATAAATTTTAGGGTTCGTTGTTCTATTTCTGTGAAAAATGCCATTGGCATTTTGATAGAGATTTCAGTGAATCTGTAGATTGCTTTAGATAATATGGACATTTTAACAATATTAATTCTTCCGGTCAGTGAGCATGGAATACCTTTCCATTTATTTGTTCTTCAGTTTCTTTCGTCAATGTCTTATAGTTTTCAATTCATAGATTTTTCACTTCCTTGGTTAAACATGGAGTTGTTTTATTAATTTTCCTTTTTGCTAGTGTGTTATTAGTGTATACAAACACAATAGATTTCTGCATATTGATTTTGTATCCTACAACTTTACTGAATTCATTTATTAGTTCTAACAGTTTCTTTCTGTGTGTGGAGTCTTTTAGGGTTTTCTATATATAATATAATGTCATCTGCAAATAGTGACAGCTTTACATTTGTTCTTTCCAATTTGCATACCTTTTATTTTTCTTGCCTTATCGTTATGGGTAGGACTTCTGATACTACATTGAATAAAAGTGGTGAGGGTGGGCATCCATCCTGTTCCTGATCTTAGAGGAAAAGCTTTTAGCTTTTCATTGTTGAGTATGATGCTAGTTGTGGGCTTGTCATGTATGGTTTTTAAAAAAATGTTGAGTCACATTCCCTTCTTATCTACTTTGTTAGGTTTTTAATCATAAATGGATGTTAAATTTTGTTGAGTGCATTTTCTGCATTAATATAATCATATAATTTTTATCCTTCATTTTGTTAATGTGATGTATCACATTGATTCGAAGATGTTGAACTCCCCTTGCATCCTTGGAATAAATCCCACTTGATCATGGTGTATGATCCTTTTAGTGTATTGTTGAATTCAGTTTGCTAATATTTTGCTGAGGATTTTTACATCTATCTTCATCAGTGATATTGGCCTGTAACTTTCTTCTGGTGTCCTTGTCTGGTTTTGGTATCAAGGTAATGGTGGCCTTGTGAAAAGAATTTGCAAGTTTGCTCTCCTCTGCTGTTTTTTGAAAGAGTTTCTTCAATGTTTGGTATAATTCACCAATGAAACCATCTGGTTCTGGAATTTTGTTTGTTGGGACATTTTTGATTACTAATTCAATCTCTTTACTAGTAACTGGACTATTTGGATTTTTCATTTCTTCTTGGTTAAGTCTTGGAAAATTGTATATTTCTAGGAACTTATTCATTTCTTCTAGGTTGTCCCATTTGTTTGCATATAATTTTTCATAGTCATCTCTTTGATCCTTTGTATTTCTGTGGTATCAGTTTTAACATCTCTTGTTATTTCTGATTTCATTTACTTGAGCCCTCTCTCTTTTTCTTGGGGAGTCTAGCTAAAGGTTTGCCAATTTTGTTTACTTTTTCAAATATCCGGTTCTGTTTCATTGCTCTTTTCTATTGTCCTTTTAATATATTTCATTTACATCTGCACTGATCTTTATAATTTCCTTCATTCTACTAACTTCAGGCTTTTTTCTTTTTCTAGTTCCTTGAGGTATAAAGTTAGGTTGTTGAGATTTTCCTTGTTTTTTTTTTTTTTTTTTTTTTTTTTTTTTTTTTTGAGGTAGGCATGTATTGCTATGAACTTTCCTCTTGGAACTGCTTTGCTGCATCCCATAAATTTTGGTATGTTGTATTTCCATTTTCATTTATCTCAAGTTGTTGATTTCTTCATTGACTGGTTTTTCAGTAGCATTTGTGAATTTTCTAGTTTCCTCTCATGATTGATTACTAGTTTTGTACCAGTGTGGTCAGAAAAGATGTTTGATATGATTTCAGTCTTCTCACATTTATTCAGACTTGTTTTGTGGCCTAACATGTGGTCTATCCTGGAGAATGTTTCCTGAGCACTTGAGAAGAATGTGTATTTTGCTGCCTTCAGATGGAATGCTTTGTATATATCTGGTCTAATGTTCCATATAAGACTGATGTTTCCTTATTGATTTTCTAACTGGATGATATATTCATTGATTAAAATTTGGTATTAGATATTTCTACTATTATTGTATTGCTGTCTATTTCTCCCTTTAAGTCTGTTAATGTTTGTGGTATATGTTTAGGAGCCTCTATGTTGGGTGCATAAGTATTTACAAACGTTATACCTTTTTATTGGCTTGACCCCTTTATCATTATGTAATGCTCGTCTTTGTCTCTTATTACGGTGTGCTTTAAAGTCTATTTTTTTCTGATCAAGGTATAGCTACCACAGCTTTCTTTTGGTTTTCATTTGCATTATTCCACCCTGTCATATTCAATCTCTGTGTGTCCTTATATCTAATGTGAATCTCTTGTAGGCAGCATATAGATGGGTCCTGGATTTTTTTTAACCATTAAAATGATTTTTTATCTGTTTATTGAAATATAACACAAATACAAAAAAGCACACAAACCACAAATGCACAGCGCAATGAATTTTTACAAAATGAATATGCCAAACACAAGAAAGAGAATGTGACCAGATCCCCAGAAGTCCTCATGCTGCCTCTCAGACACCCCCCTGCCCTGCTCCTCAGTGATAATTACTGTCAATTAGTACTTGATGACCTTTCCATAAATGAAATAATTCAGTATGTTTCTTTGTGTTTAGCTTTTTTGGTTCAACATTATGCTTGGACATTCATTTATGTTGCAGTACATAGCTGTGGTTTGTTTTTATTCCTGCAAATATTCAATCATAAGAATACGTATTATTTATTTGTCCATTATTTATTTGGGCATTTTGTGCTTTTGGTTTCAGACTATTAGCAATTACTGCTACAAACATTCTTGTACATGACTTGTGTTGCACTTGGGCCCATACTTCTGTCAAGTGAATTTTTTTTTAAATTTAGCCACTCTATGTCTTTTGATTGGAGAATTTAGTCCATTTACATTTAATGTAATATTTAATGTAATTATCTATAGGTGTGTATTTACTGCTATTTTGTTAATTGTTTCTTGGCTGTTTTGTTGTTCCTCTGTTTCCTCTTCTCTTTCTCTCTTACTTTGTGGTTTGATGACTTTTCTGTAGTGGAGTGTTTAGATTTCTTTCTCTTTATCTTTTTTTGTATCTACTACAGGTTTTTGCTTTGTGGTTATTATGAGGCTTACATATAACAATCTATATTTATAAGTTTATTTTAAGTTGAAAGTAATTTAAGTATGCACACATTCTAAAGCTGTACATTTTTACTCCCTACCACATTTTGAGGTCACATTTTACTTCTTTTTATCTTGTGTATTCCTTAGCTAATTATGTCATTATAGTTATTTTTTTAATGTTGACTTATTTTTGAGAGGTAGAGTGCAAGTGGAGGGGGTAGGGGGACAGAGGATCTGAAGCAGGTTCTGTGCTGATAGCAGAAAGCCCGACCCAGGGATTGAACTCAAGAACTGTGAGATCATGACTTGAACCAAAGTTGGAAGTAGATGCTTAACAGACTGAGCCACCCAGCTGCCCCTGTCATTATAGTTATTACTACTTTTGTCTTTTAACCTTCATACCAGGTATAAGTAATTAATTACCATTACTATATATTTACCTTTACCAATGAGATTTATGCTTTCATGTGTTTTGTTACTAATTAGCACCCTTTCCTTTCAGCTTAAAAACATCCCTTTAACATTTCATGTAAGTCTGGTTTAGTGGTAATGAACTCCTTTAGCTTTTGCTGTCTGGAAAACTCTCTCTTTCCCTCAATTCTGAATGATAACTCTGCTGGGTAGAGTAATCTTGATTGGAAGTTCTTGACTGGAAGCGTTTTGAATGTTTTGTGTTACTCCCTTTTGACCTACAGAGTTTCTGCTAGAAAATCTGCTGAGTCTTGTGGGCATTCCCTTGTACCGAACAAGTTGTTTTACTTGCTGCTTTGAAGATTCTCTTTAACTTTTGACATTTTAAGTATAATGCATCTCAGTGGGTCTCTTTGGGTTCATCTTATTTGGAACTCTCTAGGCTCTCTTGGATCTGGATGTGCTTCTTTCCCCAGTTAGGAAAGCTTTCAGTCACTATTTCTTCAAATAATTTTCTGCCCCTTTCTCTCTCTCTTCTCCTTCTGGGAGTCCTATCATGTGGGTGTTAGTCCATTTGATGTTGTCCTATAACCCCTTAAGCTATCTTTACCTTTTTTTTTTTTTTTTCATTCTTTTTTCTTTTTGCTGCTCTGATTGGGTGAGTTCCACTGCCCTGTACTTGAGTTCATCGATTCTTTCTTTGCTTCATTTAGTCTATTGTTGAACCCCTCTAATGTATTTTTTGTGTTTATTTATTTATTTTGAGAGAGAGAGGGAGAGAGAGAGAGGGAGAGAGAGAGAGAATGAGCATGAGTAGGGGAGAGGCATACAGAGAAGGAGAGAGAGAATCCCAAGCAAGCTTGGTGCTATTAGTGTGGAGCCTGATGCGGGCTTGATCTCATGAATTGTGAGATCATGACCTGAGCTGAAATCAAGAGTCAGACGCTTAACCAACTGAGCCACCCAAATACCCCACCTCTAATGTATTTTTAAGTTCAGTTATTGTATTCTTCATCCAGTGACTTCTGTTTGGTACTTATATTTTCTGTCTCTTTATTGAACTTCTCACTGTATTCATCCATGCTTCTCTCAAGTTTGGAGAGCATCTTTGTGACCATTACTTTGAATTCTTCATGAGGTAAACTACTTATCTCCATTTCACTGAGGTTATTTTCTGAGGTTTTATGTTGTTCTTTTGTTTGGAATATATTCCTCTGTTTCCTCATTTTGCTTGTTTCTCTCTTTGTGTTTCTATGGATTAGCTGAAACAGCCATCTTTTCCAGTTTTGAAGGAATCGTCTTGTGTAGATGAACCTTACTGCTTAAACTTACTGTAGCTCTTGGTTGTCTCTCAAACTTTTGTGATCGTCCAAGCAGCCCATTTTAATAGCTCCCAGTTGTTGAGTGTGCAAGGCCTGTTAGTGTCCCAGTGGGTGGAGTCTCAGTCAGCATGTAGATTCAGGCTGATTGGAAGCTATACACTCAGGTAGCAGATTTTAAAGTATGCAAATATATACAGTCCTGAGGGACCACGAGCATAAGCCCTTTTGGCCACAGAACAGGTGATCTGGAGGTCCCCAGGCCTGTGTTCCCTGAGAGCATCTCTGTAGCTTCTAGATGTGTGCCAACTCTGAAGCTTGCCCATGAGGCTGAAGTTCCAGGACAAGCAAATAGGCCTCTTTTACAGGGAGACTAGGGATGTGTTCCAGTCTGCGGTGCCATGGGGGTGGCAGCCTACCAAGAACTAGCTGCCTTTTATAGTCCCATGGGACCCAGGAACGCAAGCCTCCTGGCCACCAGAGTCATTCAAGGAGGTGTTCTGGGGTGGCAGCCACAAAGACTAGGACACCCGACGTGAGAACTAGGGCACCAGGCATGTGTGCTCCCCTCTGAGGGATGCTCCCCTCTGAGGGATGCTGGCAGCCTGGAGCATGGCAGAGGGATGAAGGTAAAACCACCTTCCAAGGGCTCTGGAAGGCTTTCCAGTCAAGCCTTAGATGTGTGTTTAATCAGAAGCCTGCTCCTCGGGCTGCAGCATCGGTGACAGCTTACAGCCCTCTTTCTCCAAAGAACTGAACTCCTGGCTCTGTTGTCTCTTGCTCTAGCCTGGGAGTGGTGGCTGTTTGAGAACTCTTTCTGCACTGGTTACAGGTCTAGGGGACCCATGAGCACAAAGCCCCACTACTTAGCACAAAGCCAGGTGATGTAGAGGTGGTCCCTGGCAGCAAGTGCAAAACTTGGGGTGCCAGAAAGGTGTAAGCTCATTCCCGGGAGACCGCAGTGAGGGAGAGAGGTAGAGGGGGAGCAAAAGGGTGGTGTCCCCTGGCCTGTGCTCCCTGAGAGCACCTCCATGGCCTCTAGGTGTGTGCCACACTGGTCTGCCACTTTCTCAGAGATGGACGTATGTTTTAGGCTGCTGTCTGTGTGGTGACCTCAGGACAGTATTCTGCCAACAAGTGTCTCTCTGATTGTTACAGTCCCGTGGGACCCAAGAACACAAGCCCCCTGGCCTCCAGAACCAGAATTTTGAGGGGTGTTCCTTGGCTGCAGCTGCAAAAACCGGGGCACCAGATGCCTGTAAAAGCTTTCTGTGGGAGATACTGTTATTGTGGAGAGTGGAAGAGGGAGAGCATAAAAATGGTGCCCGCCAGGGCAGGGCCTCTGTCCTTGGGAAATATGCCAACAGGCCGGGCTCCTGGGGCCGATGCTTTAAGATTAGTCAATGGACCTCTGACATAAAGTCACTTTTCAAACAGCTGCTTCTGCACTGGCCCTGGGTGGGGAGTCTATGCAAGCCTTTTAAGAGGTATTTCTCAGGCTGCTACAGCCCTCTGGGTCTCCCGGTTACCTGCTCCATTGCTTTTCAAAGCCGGATGTTTTGAGGGCTTGTTCCTCAGGTGCAGGTCTTAAAAGTTGGGGTGTCTGATGTGGGGTAGAACCCTTTGCTGCTCCGGGAGAAGGTCTGGGTTTGTGAGTTCCCTCCCGATTGTGGGTTGCTGTGCCGGGGGTGGATTTACAGGGAAATCAAGTCTTAGCCTCTGCCACCCACCATGATGTGGCTCTTTTCTTGTTTCTGGATATGCAGCAGCTGCTCAGCTGGTTGTCAGAGGAGAGGAACCTGGTCCATATGTAGCTGTGGGTCTGGTGTGTCCATGGGAGGGCCGAGTCAGAATCTGGGTTTTGATGGCTGTACTGGGGCAGGAGATGTCCTTGTTTGTAGGATGTTGTCACTGACAGTCCTGGGGCATGCCTTTGGTAGCACACTCAGCTCTTTTTGCTGTACTTGTAACTTTTCTGTGAGATTCTTGGTGTTTTTTTTGAAACTCCGAGGGTATTCATACCCTTTGATACAGTGATTTCATTTCTAGCAATCTGTCCTAGGGAAGTAATCAGAAACCTAAGCTAAGATTTATGTATATAGCTCCCGTACTTTTTTGTAATATGAACTGTAAATAACCTGGTATCTATCAGGAAAATGGCCAACTTAATTTAGATAGATTTCCTATTTTGCAGCAAGTAAAAATACTGTTTTGGAACAATTTATTGCCGTAGGAAAATTCTTGTGCTATGTTACCTGAGAAAGATGCACATCGCTGGGCAGTATCTCAAGTATTTATCCAGCATCTCTTGAGTTATAGCTGATGACTGCCATGGAAGCACTGAAACATCAACACCGTTTGCTGGGATTCCTGTGGGTAGTTTTCTTCTTTATACACATGCTATTTTTCAGAATTTCCAGAATGAGCATATATAATTTTCATAATCAGAACAAAAAGTTTAAAAAAACCAGCACATAATCCCACGGTCTCTCGGGAAACTTTCAGAGGCTTCAAAGGAGTCAGGACACTCGGGGTCCTTTGAGCACGTGGCAGTCCCAGGGCGGGGTCCCAGGTTTATCTCTGTTACCCTCATTTGCTCCGTTTACCTTTTAATTTTTTTAAGTGAGAGAATTTATATATTTTTTGACTTCAGAATGGATTGCTTGCATTTTTCTGAAAAGCTCAAGAAGTCAGAAAGGAACCGTGTGCCACCTCATTCCCAGACAACTGGTTTTGGCTCATAGTATGTGTGCTTTTGTGTGTCCACGCCGGACATTCTGTTTCTGCGCTGACCCGTGTAGGTGTCCTCGCAGCTGTCTTTCCACAGCGGGTGTGTTTCTGTGACTCACACTTTCTGGAGCGCTTTGGGGATGGTTCTGCTCGGTCCACTTGAAGACAGGGGCACAAGAGGAGGCTCTGAGGGTAGAGACTTTGGTTCGGTATATGAAGATAGCTGGTGTGAACCTTCCGTAAAAGCTTCAGAGGTCTCGTGGCATTCCCGGGCTCCCGCCCGAACGCCTAAAGAGGTGCCGGGAAAGTCAGGTGCAGGGGGACTGTGTCTACGGCACTACGTCCGTGCCACTCGGGTGCAGTGCAGGAGCATGAACTTGGCCACATGCGACTGAGTGCCTGGACTTAGCACGAACGAGGGCATGTTTCCCACTTTCCTTGGAGGTGTTATGAGGGTCCGTGTAGGGCCACATGGTCAACTAGGGACTTGTGGCAGTGCACAGCATTATGAATAAAAATTAAGCATCTGTAGAGAGGAAAAAACAACCGCAGCTTGAAAGCAAAGGTCACCATCCTGGGATGACAGACATTTGCTCCCTCCGGCAGTGCTGGCTGCACAGTCCCTCCCTCCCCTGGCAGATTAGCTTGAGGTCAAGAGGGTTCAGGTCAAGAAATAATGTGTTCACTTTCAAAGCTCTCTGGGGAAGGGTTTGGAAGATGGCACTTGTTTCCTGGGCTAGAGAGACCAACGTTGAATCATTTTGTTTTGTATTAACATAATGAGTTTATTCCATTCCTTGGAAACCTGGTTCAGTAATGAAAAGTTCTCAATCCCCAAAAGTGCTCTTTTTATGAAGATAAAGGAGAAGAAAACAAGGTGAGGAAAGGAAAAAGAACTTGCATGTTGACGGGGGTGTCTTCGGGGATAAGGAGCACCCAGGAATCCAACATGAGAGGCAGGAAGAGCAGGCACACAGGTATGGCACCAGAGAGTGGTGGGGAGTGGACGGTGACGCACAGGAAGTGGTTCTGCACGTCAGGAAGTATGTGTGCAGGTTACCTGGTGTTACATGAGGGTCTCAGCGCCAGCATGTACCAGAGGAAGATCCTGATGCTTGTTGGATGGGCCTTGGTCCTTAAGGTCATTTGCTTTGAGACACATCCTATCACTCTCTGGGCAGTAATTTTTTGGGGTATTAGCCAGTGGTTCTCAAGGTGTGACTCCTGGACTGGCAGGTTCCACATTACCTGGGAACTTGTTAGAAATGAAAAATTCCAAGCCCTACCCACAGATCTCCTGAATTCAGGCCTCTGTGGCCGGGGTGGGGGGTGGGGGGTGGGCAGTCAACTCTGGCTGATTCTGACACACCACTGCAATCGATGCCTGAGGTGTGGGAGAGCCTTCCAGCCTGCGTCAGATGGGAAGTCCTTAAGTTTACACCACGTACCTTATCTTCCTACAAGTTGGAAATCGGCTAAGCAGGTTCATATTTGCAATAGGAACAATACATATTAAATTTTTTTCAAGTTTTTATTTAAATTGCAGTTACGATAGAGTGTAATATTAGTTTCAGGTGTAGAATTTAGGGATTCATATTAAATATTTTTGTGTTTTGAGGAACTGGCTGCTAGTTCAGCCTTATTATGTACTTTTAAGTTGAACTTTCAGAGCACTGTGACTGATGTTTAGTGTTGCTGCGAAACCTCAGCACACGAATTCCTGTTATGAGTACGTTTTCTCCAGCAGAATAGCCTGGTACCACCCATCCTCGTGCCTATTTCTTTTCATGCGAGGACTACCAGGGATGTTCCCACCATATTTGGCTCATACTTGCATCAGCGCTTTCGTTCATTCATTCGTTTATATATTTTTAAAGGACAATCTCCATTTTACTTTTTTCCAGAGACAGTTTTTCTTCAGTCCTTAAGGACTTAGCTCCTGACACAGGCTTTGGTGGGGGTCCTGGGGCAGCACCTGAGGGCCTGAATCAGGGTGGGGGAGTTCTGTCCTCGGTGCCTCAGGAGCTCCCAGGTCCCTTGCCATGAATGGCAAGCTCACAATGTAACGTAGTTTCACATGCGCTCGGAACCACGCAGGCGTCGAAGACTCACTTCCAAAATGTCCCTGGCGGCGGTGGCCTCTACTGTGTTCCAAGTAATGAACTTTTTTTTTTTAAATGTTTATTTATTTTGAGAGAGGGCATGCGCAGAGCCAGGGAGGGGCAGAGAGATGCGGGGGTGCGGGGAGAGAATCCCAAGCAGGCTCTGCACTGTCAGGGTGGAGCCCCATGTGGGGCTTGATCTCAAAGTGTGAGATCATGACCTGAACCGAAACCAAGAGTTGGGCGCCTAAGGACTGAGCCACCCAGGCGCCCCTGAGTAATTAACTTCTTAATGGCTTTGTCCCGGGCCTGCGACGGGCACAGCTGGAGCAGCGGATATGCTACATGCAGCCGTGGCCCTTTCTGCCATGACTGTTACTCCTTTCCTTGGTCATCTTGGAGACGAGGGCCCGAGAGATGCATCAGAGCTTCTAAAAACATTTGACGGAGACGTGAGAATAACTTATGGCCTTCTGTTGGAAGACTTACCTCAGATTTTAGCTAAACTGGATTTAAAAAAATTTTTTAATGTTTATTTTTGAGAGAACAAGCACGCATAAGCAGGGGAGGGGCAGAAGGAGACACTGAATCTGAAGCAGGCTCCAAGGCTCTGAGCTGTCAGCACAGAGCCCAACGTTGGGCTCAAACCCACGGGAGCTGCGAGATTGTGACCTGAGCCCAAGTCAGATGCTTAAGCGACTGAGCCACCCAGGCGCCCCTGGATTTTTTGACTATCAGCATTTTTCAACTTGCCATGACACCCACTCCCCATGTGTGATCACTTTGTGTAATACTGCAAAATGCTACATAAGCTCTGATTCACTGGACAGTCTCATACCTGCTGAAAGGCTGACTCTTCTGAGCACCATATGCCCTGGGCTTGGTGTGGATGATCGGTCAGGCAGATGTGCACCAGCCGCACAGCCAGGCGTGTGCACCCGCCTCTCCACCTCCGTGACCAGCTTAGCCCCGTCTCTTCTGACTGTGGGGGTGACCGTCCAGAGTTTCCTCAACTATGAACTGGGACAGGGTTGCCACAGCTCCGTGTCATTGAAAGGGTTATGTTGATGAACGCTTGTAGAAAGCACATTTCTTCCGGGAATTCTCGGTGCCCGCTGCTGTCACCATGATATCTGTGATGGCTGAGTGCGTAGATCACGTTCCTATGCACTATGCTTAGCAATGTCAGAATGAAGGAGCATTAATGGCAATTTTGCAAACCTGGGTATATTTAAGAAACGCTGTATAGTAAGCATTTGGAAAATCTTTTTTTCAAAAGGACTTAAAAAGAAGTTTCTAGACCTAAAACACATCTGTCTCCCATCAACTACAACTTGGTTATCTGCAATGACCTACAACCTGCTTGAGCTTCAGCCCATTTTGTCATCTGTAAAAGGGATAATGTTACTCGCCTCATGGAACATGTATGAAGATTAATGGAACATGGAACATGTACAGATTCATGGAACATGTATGAAGATTAAGTGAAAAAATATGGCACAAGATATGCACTGGGTACATACTGGAGGTGCTCCATTCTGAGGTAAGCATCTCTCTGCTCAGCATTAACTGGTCGTTTCTCCAATATTTAGAACACAAGTGAAAAGTATCATTAATTGCAGAGAAAAAGTTTTTATTCTTTGATATATAAAACCAACAAAACTTTAATGTGTAATACAACATAGGTTTGTTTTTTTTTTTTTTTTTTGTTTAAGAAGAAAATGGCAGAAGTAAAGATCTGGGTACAAAAATACACTCAAGCAGCTGTTCCAAGAAATTCAGAACTCCTAATATTATAAACAACAGCATACAAATCTCGGAGTGGTAGGTTTTTTCTTCTTTCCCTAAAAAATTATTCACATTTGCTTAATTTAAAACATGTTAAGAAATATAACTTTCCTTCTTGGTGACAGACCAGTTACTCAACAAGATATTAAAAAACCAGCAATAACTCAGCAAAAGAACATTTCATTTGTGATAGTAACTAGCATTAGACTTTTGGTTCTATAATACTTATCGTAGTAAAAAAAACCCACTTCTGACTGCTTGGATGCCAGAAAAGATGCTCATACAGCTCACTGGAGCCCATAAATTTGGATGTTTTTGGACTCTCACCCTCTACCTCAACGGGAGAGCATCTCTGGTCTTCCCTGTGCTTAGGAACACAACCAACAGTGATCCTGGCACACAAATAACAAAATCAAACATAGCTGCAGGAAACCACAACTGCTCAATAAAAGCTATTTCTGCCTAATAAATAGTTTCCAAAGGAAAAATTATTTGCTTTTACACTTAATGAAGAAAAATGAAGATGTTGAGATACTGTTTTCAATCTGTTAGCAGCCTGACATCCATGAAGTCAGGACAGTTCTGTGGCTGACCAGCAGGGGGTGCTGGACCACAGGAGAAGCAGCTGTATACTCTCCCAAGAAAGGCATCCTAAAAAAATATTTTTACTTGTATTTATATGAAAGCTTTATTTGGTCAAAGTTTAGTTCTCAGAGTATAAGTGTAACATTTTCTCCTCCACATTGGATTCAAACAAAATACACTTCATATAATATTGGATCAAACATGAATAAACCTATAAAATTACTAAATATATAAATATTGCTGGAAGATCAAAGGGAAGTGATAATGAATTTACTCTGTGTTAAAAATCAGTAAGTTCCACGTGACTTGTGAATTTAAAACAAAGATAACAGAAACTACACATCCAAATGGCTGTGAGCTTTCAGAGGCCTGCCAGGGGTGTGTGGTGGGCTTATCCATCATTTCCACTGAAAATATTTCAAAACTTGACCTCAGACTCAAACCCCAGGAAAAGACTAGTTTTTATCTCAGAGTTAATGGTGGCTTTTGGTCACGGAAGTATTGCCGAGACTTACCTTCCAGTACCTTCCAACCCCGCAGGGCTAAGTTCGCCCCGCCCAGAGGCTGAGCCCCCGCAGGTGCCGTGATCCATGTGAGCTTTTCCCTGGGATGTGTGGGGGTCCGGCACCCGCTTGGCTGTCTGAAATTCAGTGTCACTGGTCATACCTGTTACAGGCTTGGGCGCATTGACTCTTCAAAGCCAGGCTCTGGCTGCCACCTTCCTCCCTCATTCCTGCCGGTGAGCGGAGTCTGCAGGGCAGCCGGGGCGCGCACTCACGACAGTGCTGACGTCACAGGTTGTTTTTGCACAGGTCACATTAAAGACACGAATCTATGTTTCAAAAGGAATTTTAAAGCTTCATTTATAAAAGTATTTTCAAAACGAAGTATTTTCTGCACCTGGTCAGACCCTCTCTGCCACGTTATTTACGAAAGTGCTGGGACCTGCCCCCGGCTGAGCACTGACTGCACGCGTGTGCATTTTCTGTTCCGTGGAGAAGTCTATAAAAATAGTATCTGTATTTTCTATCCGTCAGCTGGAACACACGCGGGGTGTGGGCCAAGAGGGTGGGATAAATAAAAACAACAAGGGGCCCGAAGCGCACAGTGCCTGTCCCCACTCGCACCCGGGACCCGCGGTTACCAGCGCCTCCAGGGGGCGCGGCGGCCCTACAGCGTCACGGCCGGGCCGTGCTCCTCCACGGCGCCAGGGGGCAGCGGCAGGGCCAGGCTGTGGCGAGGGTCCGCGCGCAGGGAGCTGAGCAGCCTGTGCGCCGGGCCCGCGCCGTTGACCCGCGCCTGGCTGCCCGGGGGCGGCGGCCTGGGCGCGGGCCGCGGCTCCAGCACGCCCTCGAGCACCACGTCGGGCTCGTCGTCGCTGTCCGCGTCGTCGGGCTGCAGGTGCAGCAGCGCGGGCGCGGCGGGCAGGCTGTGGCGGCTGGCCGCGCTGTCCGAGGAGCGGCCCGAGCTGCCCGACGCGCGGCTGCCGCGCACCACGTTGTTCCTCTGGTTGGCCGGCTTGACCGTGACGATGAGGTTGTGGCTGTTGGCGATCATCATGTCCGTGACCTGGTCCAGCGTCTTCCCGGCCACCTCGATGCCGTTCACCTCCAGGACCTCGTCGTCCACGGCCAGCAGCCCGGTGCTCTCGGCCAGGCCGCCGGGCACCATGCGCGAGATGAAGATGCCCGGCACCTTCTCCAGGCCCTGCGGGGCCACGCGCACGCTCGTGCCGTCGCGGATGTAGAAGCCCAGCGGCTTCTGGCAGCCGTGCCTGTACAGCCTCACGCGGCGGTGCGTCTCGGGCAGGATGTCCACGTCGATGATGGAGGACACGGGGCGGAAGTCGTGCGGCAGGCCGATGTGCAGGTGTGCGCGCCGGCGGGGGCCGTCCTCGCGCAGCGCCAGCGCCTTCCTCCGGCGGGATAGAGAGCCACCGGCCCCGAAGCTGCAGTGCTCGGCCTCCTCTGAAACAGCAGAGGGGGTGGCGGTCAGGATGGGGGGAGGTACTGGTCAGGACAGGGGGCGGCACCGGGAGGGGGAGGCGGTCAGGACGGGGGTGGGGGAGGCGGTCAGGAGGGGGGCGAGGCATCGGAGGGGGAGGCACCGGAGAGCACGGCGACGCCTGAGGGCTGGGGCTGCCCGTGGGGTCTGGCTCTCTGCCGCTTACCTGTGGGCTGCTCCTCGGATGTGCCCTGGGACCCCACAGAACTCTGAGGCAGTGGGCACCACCATCACATCACATCTTTCAGCTAATTCCCTACAAGTCTCGCCCAAATGTGTAGCACTTCACTTTTCTGGAAAGTCTCAACCTCTAGGATGATACTCTGGAGTAACTTTCAGAGCCCACAGCCATCTGGCATCAGTTGGGCTGGCCATATAGTTAAGTCCAATCGCGTCCCTACAGTTAGCTCTCTGGAACTCTCCAAAACCACCCCCACACAACCAACATGACTGCAAGGTGAAGAGGCAGGAATGAGACTACAATAAAGAGAATTAACAATGGATGGAAGGCTTAAAAGTGCCTGATTACATTCTGGGAAGACGGCAGAGCAGGGGCCCCGGGAATCTCCCCCCCCCCCCCCCCCCAGATGACAACAGCAGGGGCGGAACCTGTGTGATGGGGCTGCTTTGGAACTGTGGACTCTGCCCGAGGCCTGCCACGTGTCCAGGAGAAGTAGTCGATTTTGGTCCACTCCAGCTCGCAGCACAGCAGCACCTACCCGTCCCGCGCCCCAGCCATGTGGCAGGCAGCCGGGCACGTGTTTCTGGAGCAGCCCGCAGAAGCCAGGTGGACGAAAAGGACCCTGTCCCCCAAACGGCAGGAGGCCACGCTCTGACCACACAGGTGCGGATTCAGAGGCTGGCGGCCATTGCTGTCACCCCTCCAGCTCGAGTGACTTCAAGGGGATAAGTGCCCTCTTATCCCCCTTTTGTTTTCCACTTTTCCCCTTTCGGGAGCCACACGTTAAAGACTAGGACATTGAAAAACAGCTGCCTATTTGGGGGAAATTAGGAAGTGATGGCACATGTCCAAGGAAAGGCTCAGAAAAGACCGGGGAAGACATTAAATGGACACCTCAGGCTGACCCCCGGCACAGAGCCTGCAACCATGAAAAGAACGACGACAACAAAACAGCAAACCCTGGGGAAGGGGGAGAATCTGATTTCCAGAGTAATCCCATCATGAGATTCGAATGTCCAGCGCTCAGCAAATCACAAGGCACACAAAGAAACAGGGGACTTCGGCCCATTGAAAGGAAAAAGATAATTCAACAGAATCTGTCCCTAAAAAGGACCCGGTGTCAGATCTACTGGAGAGACTTTAACACAATTGCCTTGAGACCATGGGGAAGATGGTGGAATAGGAGGATTCTGAGCTCACCTCCTCCCACAGACACACCGAATACACCCAGGCATCCCCTACATATGATGCAACTCAATCTGAGAACAACCTGAAGCTAGTACAGTGGCTCTTCCACAGCCAAGGACAGAAAGAAAAAGCCACACCAAGAAGGACAGGAGGGGCAAAGACTGAGTCAGGAAACAAACCCCTGGCACGTGAGAAGGGAATCACAGATGCAGAGAGGATATCACACTCCCTGAGGAGTAAGGGGATCAAGCCCAATGGGCACCCGTGGTCCCGGGAACCTGCACCAGGAAGATGAGTCCCCATAATATCTAGCCTTAAAAATCAGCAAGGCTTAACCCTGGAAGCTTTGAAAACCAGTAAAGCCTAATTCCAGGAGAGCAACAAAGAAATCAACGAGGAAATAAAAAAAATTTCCTGGAGACAAATGAAAATGGAAACACAATAGTTTTTTTAGGATGCAGCAAAAACAGTTCTAAGAGGGAAGTTTATAGCAATATAGGCCTACCTCAAGAAACAAAAAAAGTCTCAAACAATCTGACCTTACACCTGAAAAAGACTATAATAAGAATAAAGCCCAAAGTTAGCACAAGGAAGGAAATAAAAAAGACCAGGGCAAAAATAAATAGAGACCAAAAGACAATATAAATGACCAATGAAACGAAGAGCTGTTCTTTGATAAGGTAAGCAAAACTGATAAACCTTTAGCCAGATTCATCAAGAAAAAAAGAACTCAAGTAAATAAAATTATAAATGAGAGAATTTAAAACTGACATCACAGAAATCCAAAGGATTATAAGAAATTACCATGAAAAATTATACACCAACAAATTGGACAACCTAGAAGCAATAGATAAATTCCTAGAAACATACAATCTCCCAAGACTGAATCAGGAAGAAATAGAAAATCTGAACAGATTACTAGTAACAAAATTGAATTGGTAATCAGAAAACTCTGGCACAGGTGAATTCTACCAAATATTTTATATTTAATTTTTTATCTTATTATGTTAGAGAGAAAGACAGTATGAGCAAGGAAGAGGGGAGAGAGAAAATCCCAGGCTCCAAGCTGAGCATGGAGCCCAATGTGGGGCTCGATCCCATGACCCTGGGACCATGACGTGAGACAAGATCCAGAGGTGGAAGCTCAACCGATTGAGCCACCTGGGCACCCCTCCACTAAACATTTAAAGAAGAGTTAATGCCTGTGCTTCTCAAGCTATTTCAAAAAATAGAAGAGGAAGGAAAATTTTAGAATTCATTCTTCAAGGCCAGCATTACCATGACACCAAAACCAAGGACACTCCAAAAAAAGAAAATGAGGCCAATGTCTCTGATGAACATAGATGTGAAAATCCTCAACAACATATTAGCAAACCAAATTCAATGCTACATTAGAAGGATCAGGTGGGATATATTTCAGGGATGCATGGAAGGTTCAATATCTGCAAATCAATCAGTGTGATGACCACATTAACAAAATGTGATCATCTTAATGGATGAAGAAAAAGCATTTGACAAAATTCAACATCTGCTTATGATAAAAACTCTCAACAAAGTGGGTGTAGAGGAAACATACCTCAACATAATAAAGGCCATGTATGATAACCTATAGCTTACATCATAGTCAATAGTGAAACGCTGGCATCTTTTCCCCTGAGATCAGAAACAAGTCAATGATGTTTACTCACCAGTTTTATTCAAAATGGTATTAGAAGTTGCAGGTGGAACAGTCAGACAAGAGAAACAAACAAGGGACATCCAAACTGGGAAGGAAGAAGTAAAACTGTCACTACTTGCAGATGATAAGATTACATATAGAAAACCCTAAAGACTCCACCAAAAAACTATTAGAATAAATGAATTCAGTAAAGTTGTAAGATACAAAATCAATATACAGAAATCTATTGTGTATAATAACTAATAACACACTAGCAGAAAGGAAAATTAAGAAAACAATCCCATTTACAATTGCAACAAAAATAATAAAACACCTAGGAATAAACCTAACCAAGGAAGTGAAAGATCTATGAACTGAAAACTCTAAGACACTTACAAAAGAAATTGAAGAAGACACAAGTAAATGGAAAGATATTCCATGCTCACTGACTGGAAGAATTAATATTGTTAAAATGTCCATATTACCTAAAGCAATCTACAGATTCACTGAAATTCCTATCAAAATGCCAATGGCATTTTTCACAGAAATAGAACAAACAACCCTAAAATTTGTATGGAACCACAAAAGACCCCAAACAGCCAAAGCAATCTTGAGAAACAACAAAGCTGGAGGTATCATGCTCCCTGATTTCAAACTAGATTACAAAGCTGTAGTAAACAAAACTGTATGGTATTGACATAAGAACAGACAATAGACCGGGGCACCTGGGTGGCTCAGTCGGTCCAGCGTCCAACTCTTGATTTCAGCTCGGGTCCTGATCTCATGGTTCGTGAGATTGAGCCCCACATTGGGTTCTTCTCTGACAGAGCAGAGCCTGCTTGGGATATTTATATTTTCTCTCTCTCTCTCTCTCTCTCTCTCTCTCCTCTGTCCCTCCTCCGCTCACACTTTCTCTCTCTCTCAAATAAGTAAACATTAAAAAAATTAAAAAGTGGGGTGCCTGGGTGGCTCAGTTGGATAGGCATCTGACTTTGGCTCAGGTCATGATCTCATGGTTCGTGGGTTTGAGCCCCACCTCGGGCTCTGTGCTGACAGCTCAGAGCCTGGATCCTGCTTCGGATTCTGTGTCTCCCTCTCTCTCTCTCTCTGCCCCCGTCTCTCAAAAAGAAATAAACATTAAAAAATTAAAAAAAAATTAAAAAGAATAGATGACAGGCCAATAGAACAGCATAGACAGCCTAGAAATAAACTCACACATATATGGTCAATTAACTTATGACAAAAGAGACAAGAATATACACTGGGGGAAGGACACTCTTGAATAAATAGGCCATGAAAACTGGACAACCATATGGAAAAGAATGAAACTAGACTATTATCTTATACCATATACAAAAATTAGCAAAAACAGTAATTTGAAAAGATATAGGCACTCATATGTTTATTGCAGCATTGATTACAATAGCCAAGATATGGAAGCAACCCAAGTGTCCACTGTTGGATAAAGAAGATGTGGTACATACATGTACAATATATGTACATATATATGTACATATATGTACATTATTCAACCATAAAGAGTGAAGTCTTGCCATTTGTAACAATGTGGATGGACCTTGACTGCATTATGCTAAGTGAAATTGTGTCAGAGAGACACAAATATTGGATGATTTCACTTGCATGCAGAATCTAAAAAAACAAAATAAACAAATAAAAATAACAACAGCAAAACCAGAAACAGACTCCTAAATACAGAGAAAAAACTGGTGGCTACCAGAGGGAGGAGGGTAGGGGACAGAATGAAACAGGTGAAGCGGATACGAGGTACAAACCTCCAGTTGTAAAATAAACAAGTCAGTGATGAAAAGTACAGCATAGGGAATATAGTCAATAATACTGGTAACTTTTTTGGTAACAGATGGTAATTACACTTACTGTAGTGACCATTTAATAATGTATATAATTGTTGAACCACTACCATACACCTGAAAATATTACAATGCAACTTACTAAAATTAGAAAAAAAAAAAACAGCCTTAAAAATGCTCAAGAAACTAAAGGAAGATTTGGAGGAAGTAAGAAGATGACATATCAACAAAATGGAAATATTGATAGAGAGGCAGAAAACCTAAAATGTTACCAAATAGAAATTCTGCAGCTGAAGAGTATAATAATCAAAATGAAAAAAAAAATCATTGTCAGCTATGAATAGGCAGAAGGAATCAGTGAACTTGAATATAAGACAATGAAAGTTAGCGTGTCTAAGGAACAGAAAGAAAAAATGCTTGAAGAATAGTGAATAGAGCCTAAAGAAACTTTGGGACACCATTTAGGGAACCAACACATGCATCATGGGAGTCTTGGAAGAAGAGAACGTGGCCCAGGGAACAGCTGAAGAAATAATGCCTGAAAACTTCCACATTTGATGAAATGCATGAATATAAACATCTAATAAACTCAATGAACTCTAAGATGAACTCAAACAGACCCACATGTAGACACATTATAATCCACTTTATAAAGACAGAGAGACTCTTGAAAGCAGCAAGAAATGAGTCACCAGGGACCCTTATCAGATTATCAGTCTATCATTAACATTTCTCATCAGGAACTGGAGGCCAGGAGGCAGGGGGCTGATACATTCAAAGTACTAGAAGAAAATAACTGTCAATCAAGAATCCTATATCCAGCAAACTGTCTTTGCAAAGTAAGGGAGAAATTCACACTCCCAGATATATGAAAGCTGAGAAAGTTTGTATCACTAGACCTGCCTGGCAAGACATGTTCAAGGGAGTCTTTCAGGTGAAGTGAAGGACAACTAGACAGTAACTTGAAGCTGTGTGAGAAATAAAGATCTGAATGAAGGTAAATACAAGGACTATTATAAAAGCTAGCATTATAACAATATATAACTTGTATAATAGACTATTATCACAATAGTCTGTAGGTGCTCTTTTTGTTTCTACATGATTTAAGAAACTAATATATTTAAAGGATAAGAAATATTTGCCTAAAAGCTGGTATTATTGTAACTTTGGTTTGTAACGTCAAATTTTGTCGTCTACACAACATAGACGACTTACGTGTTTACAAGGATTATCAGTTTGTGTTTTTGGGCACGCATGTATAATGTAATTTTGTGACACCAACAACAGAGCATTGTGTTTGGAGCTGCCGTGCTGCTACCGAACGTCTGCTTCTATCAGTTACATTAGATCCTTCGGAAGTTAGCTGTAACCACCAAGAAAATTACTATAGAATTGACACAAAGGACATTAAGAAGGGATTTAAACATTTCACTACAAAAAAATTAACACAAAAGAAGAGAGGAATGCAAGCCATGAGGGACAAAAAAAGCTAAGGGGCATATAGAAAACCAAGAGCACAGGGACAGAAGTAAGTCCCTTCTTATCAGCAGTTCCTTTATATGCAAACGAATTAGGCCCTCAAATGAAAACGCAGGCTGGCAGAATGAATAAAAACACATGATCCAACAATATGCTGTCTTGACAAGAGACTCTCTTGTGACCCAGTGACACAAACAGGAAAGTGAAAGGAAAAAGTTTCCATGAAAAAGCAGGCGTGGTTCTACTAATATCAGACAAAACAGACTTTAAATAAAAAAGGTTACACAAGGGGCGCCTGGGTGGCTCAGTCGGTTAAGCGTCCGACTTCGGCTCAGGTCCGTGAGTTCGAGCCCCGCGTCCGGCTCTGTGCTGACCGCGCAGAGCCTGGAGCCTGTTTCAGATTCTGTGTCTCCCTCTCTCTCTGACCCTCCCCCGTTCATGCTCTGTCTCTCTCTGTCTCAAAAATAAATAAACATTAAAAAAAAAAAAAAGTTACACAAGACAAAGGATATTACATATTAATAAAGGGATCAATAGAGCAAGAAGATATAACAATTACAAACATTTACACACCTAGTAACAGACCATCAAAAGATAGGCAGCAAAGCCTGACACAACTGAAGGTGGAAACAGTTCTAAGATAACAGCTGGTGACTCCAATACCCCTCTCATAATAAGGGACACAAAAACCAGACAAGATAAGTGGGCAAACAGAGGACATAACACAATAAGCCAACTAGACCTGAGAGATACATACAGAACATTCCACCCAACAAGAAGACGATACTTGATTTCCTCAAGTGCACCTGGGACATTTTCCAAAATAGACCAAATGTTAAGCCACAAATTAAGTTTCAATAGATTTTAAAAGATAGATATCATACAAAGTATCTTCCCTGACCACAGCATGAGGAGGCAGAAATCAGTAACATAAAGAAAACTAGAAAATTCACTACAAAGTAAAAACTAAACAACACTTTGTAACAACCAATGGCTCAAAGAACAAATCACAGGGAAATGAGAAAATACTTAGGGATGAATGAAAACAAAAACACAACCAAAACTCAAGGAATGTAGCAAAGGCAATCCTGAGAAAGAAATTTATACCTATAAAAGCTTATGTTAATATCAGGAAAGATCTCAAATCAACAACCTAACTTTACAACTTAAAGCACTAGAAAAATAAGAACAAATTACGCTCAAAGCAGAAGGAAGGAAATAATAATGATTAGAGATATTATGCAGTACAGGATATAAAAACAATAGAGAAAGTCAATGACAGAAAAGGTTAGTTCTTCAAAAAGACCAATAATATTGACAAAACGTTAAATGGACTAAGAAAAAGAGAAGACTTGGGGCGCCTGGGTGGCTCAGTCAGTTAAGCATCCAACTTTAGCTCAGATCATGACCTTGCCAAAGGTTTGAGCTCTGCATAAGGGCTCTGTGCTGACAGCTTGGAGCCTGGAGGCTGCGTTAGGTTCTGTGTCTCCCTCACTCTCTGCCCCTCTCCCACTTGCACACGCACGCGTGCACGCTCTCTCTCTCTCTCTCTCAAAAATAAACTTAAAAAAAGACTAATTACTAAAATCAGAAATTAAAGTGGGGACACCGCTACCATTTCTACAGAAATGAAATAGATTTTAAGAAAGTACTAGGAGGAATTGCATGCCAACAAGTTGGGTCACCTAGATGGACAAACTTCTAGAATCATAAAACCTACCAAGGCTGAATCATGAAGAAATACAAAATCGGAATAGATCTATAAATAGTAAGGAGATTGAATCAGTGATCAATGCTCTCTCAACAAAGAACAGTCCTGGACCTGATGGCTTTACTGATGAATTCTGCCAAACATTAAAGAGGAAATAATACCAATCTTTCTCCAACTTTTCCAAAAATTTGAAGAAGAGAGAATAGTTCCAAACTAATTCTAAGGCTAGCATTACCCTGATACCAAAGCCAGACAAAGCACAATGGAAAAAAGCCCACAGACCAATATTCCTTATGCTCACTGATGCAAAAATACTCAACAAAATACTTGCAAACAAAGTGTAGCAGTATATTAAGAGGATTATACACCATGACAAGTGGGATTCTCCCCTGGAATGCAAGGGTGAGTCAACATACAAAAATCAATGTGACGTGCCATATCAACAAAACGAAGGGAAAGACACATGATCATCTTGATGCAGAAAAAGCATTTGACAAAATACAACACCCTTTCATTATAAAAACACTCAGCAAAATAGGACTAAAAGCAAACCGCCTCCACGTAAGAAAATCTACATATGAAAAAATCATAGCAAACATAATACTCAATGGTGGAAAAAAAAGCTTGTCCTCTAAGAGCAGGAAGAAGGCATAGACTGCTGCTTCCATGACTTCTGTTCAACACAGTAGCTGTTCAACACTAGCCAGAGCAGTTAGGCAAGAAAAAGAAATAAAACACATTCAAATTGGAAAGGAAGAAGTAAAACCATCTCTCTTTGCAGATGATCTGATCTTAAATGTGGAAAATGCTAAAGACTCCATGAAAAAGCTGTTAGCTCCAATAAGCTAATTCTGCAAAGTAGCAGGATACAAATCAAGACACAAAAGAGCATCTTCCATAAACGAGCAGTGAATGATCTGAAAAGGAGATTACAAACACAATCCCATTTGACAGCCTCAAAAAGAATAAAATACTTAGGAATTAGCTTAGCCAAGGAGGTGAAGCCTTGTACAATGAAAACTACAGAACACTGCTGAAAGAAATTAAGACATAAATAAACGGGCGAGGGGGCGCCTGGGTGGCTCAGTCGGTTGGGCGTCTGACTCTTGATTTCAGCTCAGGTCATTATCTCAGGATCACGGGATCAAGTCCCATGTCAGGCTCTCTGCTGAGCATGGAGCCTGCTTAAGATTCTCTTTCTCTCCCTCTGCCCCTCTCCCCTCCTCAAAAATGTTTTTAAAAAGACCTAAATAAATGGAAACACATCCCATAATCATGGACTGGGAGACTTATTGTTAAATGTCAATATTACCCTAAGTGCTCTATAGATGCATTGGAATTCTTATTAAAACCGAATGGCTTTTTTTTTTTTTTCAGAAACATTAAAACCCATTCTAAAATTCATATTGAATCTCAAGAAATCCCAAACAGCCAAAATAATCCTGAAAATGAAGAACAAGACTGGAAAAGTTACACTTCCTGATTTTAAAACTAACCACAGAGCTATAGTAATCAAAAAAGTGTAGCACTGGGATAAAGACAGACCAATGGAATAGAATAGAGAGACCGTAAGTAAGCCCCCCAGATACGGTCAGTGGAGAAAGAAGTGTCTTCTCAACAAACGGGGCTGGGAAAACTGGATAGCCACACGCAAAAGAATGCAGTTGGACGCCTACTTAATGCCATACACAAAAATTAACTAAAAAAAGGATCAAAGACCTCAATGTAAGGCCTCGCACTATAAAATTTAGGAGAAAACACAGGAGAAAAGCTTCGTAATACCTGATGATTTATTGGATTTGACACCAAAGGCAGAGGCAACAGAAGAAAAAAGTCAAACTGGACTTCATGCCAATTTTAAAAACTTTGTGCATCACAAGTGTGGACAACAGTGAAAAAAAGGTAACCCACAGAATGGGAGACAGTGTTTGCAAATTGTGTATCTTATCGGGATTAATATTCAGAATATAGAAAACTAAAACTCAGTAACAAGGTCCCAATTCAGAAATGGGAAGAGTTCACAATATATGCAAATATCAAACAACCTCTGCATACCTAGCATATCACTCTATACACCAGCTGCACACCTGAACGGCTACAATGTGAAATGCTGACTCTGCCTCACTTTCCAAAATCCAGTTGTGGTAATGGCAACAACAACAACAACAACAACAACAGGCAAAGGACTCGGACACATACTCTCCAAAGAAGACACACAAATGTTCACAGAACACAGAAAGATGTTGAACGTCACTAATAGAGAAATGTTCATAGCACCCTTATTTAATAGCCCCAAAGCAGAAGCAACCCAAAATGTGGTTTATCCACACAGGGGAATATCATTCAGCATTTAAAAAGGAAGGCAGTCCCGACGCTTGTGGGACATGAGCCACACGGAGAACATGATGCTCGGGGGTATGAGCCAGCCACAAGAAGACAAATCCTGCATCGTCCCACTCACGTGAAGTCCTTAGCAGAGTCACAGTCACACAGAAAGCAGGGTGGTGGCACTGGAGCAGGGGGAGTTGGTGTTGAATGCGGATTGCGTTTCAGTTTTGCAAGCTGACAGAGCAGACGCACGGTAGTGACGGGGACACCGAGTCCTACACCAAAAAATCGTTAAGATGGCAAATTTTATGAGCATTTTACCACAATAAAAAACGGGAACAAAATCCAAAAATTTATTCTAGGTGGCAGCATTTGCACGTTCCCTTCTTTGCCTTCAAAGGCAGCATTCCAGCCTGGTCACCAGGTGTCACCTGGGTAGGCTGAGGGTGGGAGCAGCCAGTGACCATCACTCCCTTTCATCGTCCGCGGTATGGATGTTCATGGTTGCACATGGCCAGGGACAGACGTGCGCTGTATTATACGAAAACACGAAAACAATCCGTGCTGGGAAGGGGAAGCCTTGGGCCTGCTAGTGAGTGAGATGTGTGCTCTGGCTGCCCTGGCTCCAGGGGCACCCTCACGGGAGCGCCCCTCTGTAGTGCAGGGCTTCCCCCACCGGCCAAGGTCATGCCTTTGTGTTCCCACCGCCAACCTGGGGTGGGGGGCGCTCCAGGTGCCAGGAACTTTCCTGGGGACAGGAAGCTGGCCACAAGGACTCCTTGAACTCCTGTTGAGTTCCTAAAAATGTTCTATGTATTTCCTCTTTTGCACTTGTAAATTAAAAAAAATTTTTTTTAACATTTATTCATTTATGAGAGACAGCTGGAGCAGGGTAGGGTCAGAGAGAGAGGGAGACACAGAATTGAAGCAGGATCCAGGATCCAGGCTCCGAGCTGTCAGCACAGAGCCCGACATGGGGCTCGAACTCAAGAGCTGTGAGATCATGACCCCAGCCGAAGTCGGACGCTTACCTGCCTGAGCCCCCCAGTCACCCCTCTCTTGCACTTCTAAATCAGAGACTCCGTTCCTTTCCTAGCTTAATCAGAAATGAGCACCCAGGAATGAAGTGTTTGCCAACCAGCAGTGTAACTGAAGATGTGTTTAGTACTCGGTAGAGAAACGGAGTCATTCTGCCTTATTTTTGGTTAGTAGATGACAGGACGAGACAAGCAGGGAGTGCGGGAGGCAGCGCCTTAAGTAGGAAGAGGCTGTTCCTTCGGACAGTCCTGCAGGTGTTTGCGGAGGTGGAGGAAGCCTCGGGCACGGCCGTGCACCCTCCACACTCCTTCCTGGTGTCCCAGGGGCCTCAGGTGAAGTCAGGACGCTCGGGCCCGCGACGTGGCCCGGGTGCGTGGGATGCTCTACCCTACATGGGCCGTGGTGGCACGTGACTGAGGCCAAACACATTCGTTCATCAACCAGGGAGACCCTGTCAGGAGCTTGACTTAAAGTAACATTTTCAAAAGTTGAAAGCAGAGGAAGGAAACAGGCAGGTGGCCTTTGGGAGCCCTGAAGGAAGCGTCTCCTCTCATCAGAATGACATCGTTTTGTTGTTCTTTCCTCTCTTTTCGATAAACACACACTTGCACGCACACATCCAGCCTCTGCGGCTCCCCAAGGAAAGTGCTTCTGGGACCAGATGAAAGGGGTTGGCGGAGCAGTTGGCCCCACGCGTGTGTCCGTGTTTCCCGCGCCTGATCCCAGGGAGTCGGCTGCATCTCGGACATCTTCACACCTGCCCGAGGCCCCTGCAGCGGTGGCAGTGAGAACACTCACGGGCACCCACGAGACAGTCTGCGTGTCAACACTGGCCCTTCCTCATTCGCGGGACCGAAGACTGATTGATTAGACGGAGATGAGCGCCAGGAAGCGCGAGTGGGAGCGCTGGGGGGAGACAGGAGGACAGTGGTCCACAGCCGTCGTGGGAGCCGCTGGCAGAGCACCTGTGAGTGCCCATCGCCACTCTCTCTCCATTTCGTAACTCCAAAACGTGCAATTCTTCTCTTAGCTCCAGGAGCCCCTGCCCAGGTGTGAGCCTATCAGTCACTCGATCACACCTCAGCGAGTTCTTGTCATTTCTTATCCGCAGGATATCGCAAGGATCCCAGGATTTTTGAGAAAAGGCAACTTTTAAAATTGTGTTTGTGACACCTGAATACGTCCCGCACTCCTCTGCAGACGTGACCACCGCTTGTCTGTGCTTTTGCGATTTCATCGAAATGGATCTTGCGATTCTCACCCGCGGCTGCTTTTGTTCCCTTATCGTGCGGAAGGGTTCCTGCTTCCCGCTGCTGCTGGAGGCTCGGAACCTCCCGTGCCAGCAAGTGCTCCCTGAAGTCCTTCCAGGGTCAGGAGCCCCTGCCCTGAGGAAACCAGGGACTGGTAGGAGAGAGACACAGACGGCACTTGGGATAAAACTGTTTGGGAGACGCCTTGGGCAGAGCACCGGCCGGGCATCCTCTGGCGTAGCAGGGTGGGACGGTGAGTCTGCCGCTGGGAGGGAGCCGTGTCTGCGGGCCCACGGGGTGCGAAGCTGCCGCTGGGATGCGGCCCAGCGTCGGGGACGGAGTGGGCCCCCCAGACGAAAAGCTGAACCCCAACAAAGGCATCTGCTCCTATGAGCAGCTCCCCCTCAGGGTAGGCCGACTCCAGGTGGAGCCCACACCGGAAACGGCAGTTCCCTGGACCGGGGCCTTGGAGTGTCTCCATGGGTAACAGATCCGAACACTGTCCTGAGGGCATCGTTCCCGACAAACCCCCGTGGCAGGTCCTGGCTGCAGGTGGCCATGGCCCACACCCCTTCCTGAAGGTGGGCCCCGCCCGAGGCTGTTTATTCAGGGAGGGGTGGGACAGGGCTGGGTGCTCCGGAGGCCAAGCCCTCAACTGGACACTGGCCAGCCTGATGTGGGGGGAGGTGGGAACCAGGCCAGTTCTGGGCCACACATGCGTCTCCCTGTGTGAAGGACTTACGCACAAACATGGGGGGGGGGTGGGAAGGTGGGGGCCGAGTGGGAGGACAGACGTGGCCCGAGTCCCTCTCTGTTCACACCACTGGCCCACAGACCTAGAGTTGCAGCAGACCCCCCCCCCCCTTCCCCCCAAGCTGGCTTGTCTTCAAGCCTCAGTTTACCCGACTCTAATGGCACATTCCCTCTCGCAGGCCTGGACGTGGCTCAGCCTCTGTGTCACCAGGGCTGGGCCCACGGGTGAGCAGGCACTCTGGGCGTGTGCACGACTGACCAGACTGAGGCTCCAGGGTAAGCCCAGACATTGGGGGACAGAGGAGGAGGATGAAACGGGGCCACGAAGGCAGACGAGGCTCCAGACAGCAGCAGAAGCAGGTGTATAGACTTCTGCTCCTGGAAGACGGGGGTGCGTCTCCCACCCTCCTGCTGAGTCCAACCAAAACCCTGGGCTCGGCACTTGATAGCCACGTGAGGAGACACTGAGGGACAAGAAGGCAGACGGGGCGGGGCGCAGGGAGGCTTGAGCCCCAGCTGTTCTGTGCTGTTCCTTTCAGATATCCCAACCGTCCCAGATGAGAACCAACATGAGCCAGAAAGGGGCAGCTTGAAAGAGAAGCTTTTAGACCCTGACCGCCCCACCCCATCCAAACACAACAGACAAACGCAGCCACAATACGAGGGGCCTGGATATCTGGCCTGTGCCCGAGTGCTAAGGTGGACAGTCCCCTGGGGTCAGTGGAGCCCACGCCCTCCAGCCAGTAGTAAGGAGCTGCACGTGGGTACCGATGTGCGTGGCAGGCAGGCAGGCTAAAAGAGTGCACACGAACGCGGAGCGCGACCACGTGCGTGAGATAAAGAAGAATCGGGCCGCGGGGTAGAGCGGCCGCCCAATGACAAAATGGTGACCCCTGAGACACTCTCGCGCATATGCAGCACCACGGAGCAGCAGCGCATGTGAGCCAACCTCTGCGCGTGGAACCAACCGGGTGGGATCCACACACGGTCCGCAGAACAGGAGACCCCATGGCACCGTGACCGGCAGGGCCCAGGTGGCATTTCCAGAACAGCCACCCACAGCAGAGCACACGCTCTGTTCAAGTGCCCACAGGACGCACGTGGGACAGACCACCTTCTGCCACCGCAGGCCTCAACGTGTGCTCACAGCCTGAAATCCTGCCGTGTGTCTTCTGATGGTGTTTCTGGTGCCTGAGGTCAAAGTAGAGATTGGTACAGAGAACCCAGGAAAACCTCCAAACACTCGGAGGTAACACCCTTCTAAATAATCTCCAAGGGACAAAACCAACCCCGACCAGGGTGAAAATAAAGCACAGTCCAGGACAGCACTTGGGGTGGGGTGGGATGGGGTGCCGGGTGCGCCTCGGTCAGTCCTCTGGGCCCCATGCCTTGCAGCCCAGGACAGACAGAAAGAAGGAAATAATGCAGACAGGAAGGGAGTCCATGAAGCTGGAACAACAGAGAAAAATCAATGAAATTAAGAGCATGGTCTTCCTGTCACAGCCTGCTGGGGACTCAGTCATCCTGTGGCCCTCCCCCAGCGGCGCCTGGCCCTTCTCCACTGAGTCTTGGTCCGTGGCTCTTCTCTCCCGGGTCCCGGGCCCCTGGCACCTCACGTGTCCCCATCTGTGCTCCGGGCCTGTCGGGGCTCTGCGGATCATCTCCGGTTCTCTGTGGCCCAGCCTGCTAAGCATGTCTTCCCGCTTTGCTGGGGCCTCTCCTCCCCATCTGCCTTACGTGCTCACCGGGCCATCCCCACGCCCCCATGCCAAGTCTAAGCGACGGTCAACACATGTTCTCTCTTCCTTGGACTTGAAATCTGTCAGACTTCAAGGGGCATCCCCTCCGTGATATTCTCTCTTCTTGTCTAAAGGGCTACTTGGCTTGTAGCTTTCATGTTTAAGTGCTTTTTGTAGGGTCCATATTGTTCTCCACGAGCATCCTGCCTGAGCACGGGTCCACAGTGAGGGCATGAACCCACTGGGTCCTGGGGTGCTAGATGCTAACAGAGGAGCCTCATTTACCCAGCTGACAACAATGTGAAGTACAGTACCGGCCAACTTCTCATCTTAACGAATATGCTTTTTCTAATGGTGTTGAATCGCCAACCTCTGTGAAGCGGCCAGAAAGCATTATCATCTATCGCTTCCACTTATTTCCTGAGTGACAAAGCTACCACTTTGTCACCATCTGGACTCGTAAACAAACGCCGACTCTTCCCGTGTGCTCCTCCTCGGAAACGAAGCCGGTCCTGCCAACAGTGCTCCCCATACCGCACCACCCGGCCCCCGCAGCCATACGGTCAGGCTGGCACTGGTCATTAACTACCGTGTTCCCGCTATCAGCTGCACCCACCCCAAACAACACGCGCCCGGCAGTGCCGGCTGGGAAACCCCGCTTCATCCTGCCAATGAGGTGGTGCGGTCTGGGGGGAGTGGTGTGTGTCGGGTGCCGCCGACCCGACCCCCCTCCACAGCCTGCGGGGCAGCGGGAAGACTCTTGGTGGAAAGGTCTGGACTTAGGTTTGTTTAAAAAAAATTTTTTTTTAACATTTATTTATTTTTGAGAGCCGGAGAGAGATAGAGAATGAACAGGGGAGGGTGAGAGAGAGAGGGAGACACAGAATCCGAAGCAGCTCCAGGCTCTGAGCTGTCAGCACAGAGCCCGACACGGGGCTCGAACCCCTGAACCCTGAGATCATGACCTGGGCTGAAGTTGGACACCCAACCGACTGAGCCACCCATGTGCCCATGGACTTAGTTTTTTTTGAGATGGGCAGAAACTGGCAGGAAGGCTAGGGAGCAGTGTGGTCTCAGCACAGGTGAATTATTAGTGTGTTTAAGGTTTTGATCTGTGCTGGTGTTCTCAGTCAATTCACTAGAGTTGTTCTTTCTACCAATTCATGTACCGAAATACCAGCTATTTTTCAAATTTACATGACTCGGGGCGCCTGGCTGGCTCTGTCGGTTGAGAGTCCGACTTCGGCTCAGGTCGTGATCTCACACGCCCTCCGTGAGTTCGAGCCCCGCGTCGGGCTCTGTGCTGACAGCTCAGAGCCTGGAGCCCGCTTTTGATTCTGTGTCTCCCTCTCTCTCTGCCCCTCCCCTGCTCACGCTCTGTCTCTCTCTCAAAAGTAAATAAAAATGTGTAAAACAACAACAACAACAAAAAATCTACATGACTACAAGTCAGAAAGTTGTTCTAATAAAAGCCAGCCCATACTTCCAAATAATGCAAATTTTTCGTTCGAAACACTATCCGTTCCTGCAAAAAGCGTATCAGTGTGAAGGTGGTGGTTTCTGAGTTCCTTAATCACCTGACTTTTTTTGTGCACAATTTTGGTTTTCACACTTTTCCTTGAACAACATATAGTACATTGTTGTGTTTCAACATGAAGATTGTTAATCTGTTTTAAATGATAGGATATTCTATCTGTACCAGATAAGTATTTGAAACTGAACACTGGTATTAATTATCAAATTGAATGCATGTACTTACACATACCTCTCCCCCATTTGAATCTAAAGACCAACAAGTTTCTATGGTAAACAATTACTCACAACCTCCCTGTCCGGGGCGCGACCCTGGAACCACCCTTCCATCATGAGGGTTTTAATTAGTTGCCAGATAAGGAAACACAACTTCTCAGGGGCAGTTTCTTATTTGACAACAAAATAATGTTTTCGGTTTTTTGTTAAATGTCTTCAGTAGAGATTACACAAGTGGCCCTTTTCAGCCAATTCTTGCTTCTTACAGCCACCACACATGTGCCGATTTACAAAATGCATCTCTGTCCTCAGTGACCTCTGGAGGAGCAGGGCTGTGCAGGCCCGGACCATGGGCACAAGGCTTGAAAATCCACAGCCAGAAGGACCTGACCAGTCTGTGGCCAGAGTGGGTCCTCGGGATTTGCTCTCTTCATCACAGATCCAGAGGGGCTGACTTGGGTCCTTTCTCGACACCAGTCCTTTCTTTAGGGACCCCACAACACCAGGGCCTCTAACATCTGGCCCCCATCATGCTGGCAAGACTCAACATCCAACACTGACCCTAACCCTGAATGTTCAGCTACCCTTGTTTATTTAGCAGCACCTTCAAGCAAGTTTTAGCAAATCTAAAGGTGGCCTGAAGTGTCGACACACTGGATGCTTATTGCTTTTCAGCAGAAGCTGGGCAGTTGAAACAAAGGAAGTAAACTGCTACCACTAGGGGCCTCTGAGGCCTCATGGGGTGTCAAGGAGCAGAGGACCTCCCCCGTTCTGGGTTTTCCTCTGTGGTTCCATCCCAGGAACGCCTCATCCACTGGGAAACTCACGTGCAGGCATAACATGTGGGCAGCGAGCATAGGCTCAGAGACCTGACAGGTGCTCCTCGGGGAGGTGGGACAGGATCCCAAGAGGGGCGTCTACAATGGGCAGCAGCCATGATGGTACCCAGAGAATCTGGCAGGTGCGGCCTCCCACCCTTGCACACGCCGCTCAGCCCAGGAACAGACTGACAGGATGTGTGTGTGTGCGTGGGGGGTATGGGTGTATAGAGAGAGGTTTATTATACACCGGCTCACACAGAAATCCCACGGTCTGCATCCGTAAGCTGGGGGCCCTGGAGAGCCAATGGTGGACCAAGCCCCAAAGCCCGAGAACCAGAGCACTGCTGTCCCGGGGCAGGAGAAGGTGCAAAAAGAGGATCTGCCTTCTTCCACCTTCCTGTTCTAGTCAGGTCCCCAACGGACTGGGGACTGGATGAGGGCCATCGACACTGGAGAGGGTGGTCTGCTGTACTCCGTCTTCCAGAAACGCCCTGGCAAACACACCCAGAAAGATGTTTTACGAGCTGCCGGTATCTGTGGCCAGTCAGGCTGACACATAGTCAGACATAGTGTCTGTCATCACAAGGCTCCCTGGGCTCAGAGGCTCCTGCCTTCTTCCTCAGGGTGCGGCTGGGACTTGTAGCTGGAGGTGAGGACGACCAGAACGTGGCCCAGGATGAGGGTGTTCAGGGCATTTTCGAGGAACTGCTTTGTAAACGGGCGGACGAAGTGTTTTCCAGTGACCCCGGTCTTGTGCAAGTCTCACCCTGAGGTTTGGGGTGCAGCCCCACAGCCCTTGGGAGGCTGATGCCCTTGGATCATTGGCTGATTCCGAATAACAAGGAAACTGATGAGCTAAGGAATACCAGAGATGAAGGAGTCTCTGGGCATTGGTCAAAGAGTGGGTGGTTCGAACGTGGAAAAGTGCAGATGGCCTCGTGAGGAAGAGGGAGAGCGAGCGTGGGATTCCTGGGGAGTGGGCCGGCCACGGCTTTGCTCCAAACCCCTATCCCAGCAGCCACGGGCCCAGGGCAGGTACGGCTAGAAACCTTTCTTCCACTTTCCGACGAGCCACGGCATAGGCAGCAAAGCACACAGCTCCCTCCGTGTCTGGGAAGGACGTGTCCCCGGGCGCCCCCACCTCTGCATCCAGCTCCGCACAGCACTCGGATGTTCCCTGTCACTTGTACGGATAAACCATCGCATATGCACTTTATTAGTCAAAAACTCTCAACTATCTTAAAGACAAAATTTGTTACAAAGAATATCCCATTCCTAAGATTCCAAGTCTGGTTCCTAAAATAACTTTTACAAGACAAAAATTGTCACAGCTTCTTTGTATCGAGTACTATGTTAAATCTCATATTTTCTCCAAAGTGAACAACTAAGGGGGGGTGGGACACAGATTCGGGCAAAAGTCCACCTCCCCCCTCCTATTTACACATTTTTACTCAAATTAAGTTATATGTTTTTTCTCTGCTTCTATTTTCAGATATCTCCAACAGGAGGGGAAGGAGGTGCTGGCCTCGCTTCCCTGAGGATGCCAGAGCACAAAAGTGGGCGCAGGCGTCTTGCCTCCCCACCGCCGTCTCTCTCCCTCTGCCCAGGTCCAGTTAGACGGGTTCTGTCGGGAAGACGGCACTAAAAACTTGGCAAGGGGCAGGTTTTTACCAGCCTCCCCAGCCTCCCTCCGGGTGAGAAGGCCGGATCAGAGTCCGGAACTGTTTTAGCCCATGTCAGACACATATATGACCGTGGGGACAACTCTGTGAGAAAATGCTTCTTAGAATCCTCTCTAGTTTGAAAATGTACGATGTCACAGCTTTTTAGGGCCCGATGCAGATGAAGGTGGGTGATGGGCACGGGGGGGGGTGGGGTGGGGGGGGCTTCCTACCGGGGACCGACTCCCGGAAGGCACACCCAGCAGGCGAGCCCTCCAGGCCAGGCCAAGAGAGTCAAGCACAATCCCAGAAACATGCAAGGCCAACAGGACCCCTGTGACCTAATGGCACCACTGGGACACAAGCTGGAGCCGCTGGGCTAATGGCCGACCTCTGGGCAGGAGCTTCACCCTCTGCATACAGTTGTCGAAGAATTCTGATGAAACAATTAGAAATATTCTTGTTTTAACTGGCAGACTAGCAGACTATTTCTTAATTTGTTGTTGCTATTACAGAAAGATCATGACAAAAATAGCTGTTACTAAGGTAGCACTACACCATGGCTCCTTCACTTCTGCGGACCCCTGGGGCCGTGACAAGGGGGATGCAGGTGGGATTAGGGCCAGGCCTAGTGGGCAGCACCTGACGAGGTGGTGTCCTCAGACCAGCGTGTTACAGGTGGGGGTCCTCTCCCACTCGACCAGAGTGTTCTGACGTGGTGCTAGGTGAGGGACGGACCCTCGTGGGGAGGAGGGGGAAGTGAGGGGCAGGGGTGGAGTCCCTTAGAGCAATGAGAGCAGAAGAGAAAGGCCAAGGAATGCAGAACGGTACAACCAGCTGTGGAAGACGGTGTGCCTGTTTCTAAAGAAACGAAACATTCTCACCACACAATCCAGCAAACACACTCTTTGGTTTTATCTAAATAACTGAAAACTTGTTTCCACACAAAATCCTGAACAAGGATATGTATAGCAGCTTCATCTGAACTGCCAAAACTTGGAAGCAACCATGATGTCCTGCAGAGGGGGATGGATTAATAAGCTGTGGTTCATGTAGACAATATTGTTCAGCACCGAAAGGAAACACAGTAGCAAGCCATGAACAGACGCGGATGAGCCTTGAATGCACATCACTAAGTGGAAGAAGCCAGTCTGGATGATTCCGGCCATCGGACGCTCTGGAAAAGGCAGAACCGTGGAGACAGGAGACGACGACCAGGGGCTGAGCGGCTGGGGGAGGGAGGGACGAACAGGCAGAGCACAGGGTTCCAGGGCAGCAAGACTCCTCTGGCTGTAGGGTTACGTTGGATACGTGACATTGTGCGTTTGGGAAACCCCACAGAACAGCACTGAGAGCGAACCCTACTGGAAATTAGGGGCTTTGGTTAAAGATGGTTTCAGCTCATCAACCCTAACAAATGCACCACATTAATACGAGATGTTCTGGTAGGAAAAACAGTGTGTGGGGGGTGGGGGTATATGGGAATTTGCGCTATTTTCTGCTCAAGTTTCCTGTGAACCTAAAACTGCTCTGAAAAAATGAAGTCTATCAATTTTTAAAACATCTGAAAACATAAAAGGCTAAAAATCATTCTAGGACTCAGACACAAAGCAAACCATTCCCTTGGTGTAACCAACCATTTTCTTTAAAATAAACTATGCATTAATAATTAAATGCTGCAGACCAGCTACAGGAAGTGCCTGGAAGTCTCTACAAGGTGTGGGTGTCACTCTCGCAGCCCCTAGACAGTTATCCCTGGCCAGCTGGGCTGGTGGGCACCCCAACACAAGAGCCGGGAAGCAGCAGGGCTGTGTCGGGGCTCTCAGCCTCGGGCATCCGTCAGGACACCCTGGTTTGCTCTGGAGCCAGGGGGTGGTCACTCCCGCACTAGCACCTGCCCGCTCTGTGCCCACAGCCTCCGTCTGCCTCACAGAGCCCACAGCCTGCATCGAGGCCAGAGAAGCCAGCAGTCGGCAGCAATTGTCAATCAATGTACGACCAGGGGTGGGAAAGGGTCCAGACTTTCCACTCACCAGGAGCGGCCCTGGTGTGACGAGGGAGAGTCCACAGCCGACACAGCACTGAGAAACCGAAAACACTTCTTCTGTAAACTGGGGCGAAGTTTAAGACCTGTCTTCCTGTTTTAAAAAATGTTTGTTTGTTTTGAGAGAGAGGATAAGAGCGAGCGAGTGGGGAAGGGGCAGAGAGAGGGAGAGAGGATCCCAAGCAGGCTTTGCAGTCAGCAGAGAGCCTCACGCGGGGCTCAAACTCATGAACCATGAGATCATGACTTGAGCCGAGATCAAGAGTCGGGCGCTCAACCGAATGGGTCACCCAGGCGCCCCTTCCTTCTAAAACAAGGCACAGCAGCCCTCCAGGATACAGGAGGGGAGGGGACGGACAGATCTAGAAGTCACCACATGTTCTGCCTGTCTCCTGTCCTGCAACGGAACCACTTTTGGAGCTGGCTCCCCTTTTAGAGCCAGTCTGGGCCCCCAGAGGCCACCAGGGCCCCATGTCCCTATAGCCCCAAGGAGCACGGATGCCTGCCACCTGTGCGTCTCACCTGGATGAGGAGCCAAAGGGACAAAGCACAAGATGCAGTTTGTCGGCCTGAAAAAGAGGCAAGACCCTCTTCTCACCCCATGCCTGTGGTTTCCCTGACCTGGGACGGACCTGGCTGGGACATTGGCAAGCCGGCCAGCACTAGGCTCCGGGAGCCCAGACCCTCCCCCACGAGGGAGGGGAGAAGCTGCAAACACAGTCTCTTCTGCGGGGCCTCCGTCCCTGGTGCCCTGGAAAGTTCCCAGCTGCCCCCTGCCACTCCCTGTTTCCTGCTGCCCAGCACTTGGGACACACCGCACGCCTCTTCTACCTGATGGCCGGGGGGTGACGCCCAAGGAAAGCGCCTTGCTCCCCTCACCCGTCACACTGAGCAGCTACCTTGGGGCCAAGGAAGGAGCTGCCTCGAGCCCCCCCACATGGTGCAGCTGTCTGCCAGAGGCCCTCAGTAAATACTTCTGCAAGCACAGAACCCGTACACCCTTCCTCACCAGCATCAGTCCTGAAGCACCTTTGGGCATGCTTCAATATTTATGGCATAATTTGCAAAGACAGGAGCTAACAGGAAAGTCAAAGCTTGACATTTACAAAACAGAGTAACCGCTTATTGAATTAATGTGATCAAATGCATGAGCTTTTAACTGTAAAATAGTTGCCATTGACTCCCGGCCACCCGTCTGCTCAGCTCACAGCTACTTTGGAGTCTGCAGGAGGCACACTGGCTAAGTGGCACCTGCTCTCAGGAGCTCACGGTCCCACATGCAGTTCCCGGCCCAGTCAACTCCAGGACTAGAAGTGTCTACAGGGACAGACAGGTCACAGCAGCGGTGCGACGGGGGACAGCCCCTGGGGAAGCAGACCAGGAGGGCAGACCGGCCCAGGGGCCAGCCGGACAGCTTCCTAGCTTCAGCTTCCCCCCCACTCGCCGGGACGTCAGGGCCTGTCTACTTGCCCACCAGCTCCGGGCGATGGCAGAGCAGCGGCCACAGCTCCTGGTGCGTTCCTACCTGGGAACACGCACACCCGTGGCACACGGTCTCCTGTCGGTCATCGGGACGGGGCAGCGGGTAAGGGGGAAAGTGAATGTTGTCAGTCTTGCTGCTTATCTGGCAAAAATAAAACAAAGCTCTACCCAACCAGCACGTGTGTCCCAGGCAGCCTCGGTTACTCTGGAACCAGGAACACCGACAATCTGTATCAAGGACAGAACAGGGAAGAGGGGTTTTGTTTGGTGGCCTCGGAGCCGGGCTCGCCTTCACTTTAGGAGAGAGGGCTTCGTGCCCCCGAGATGGTGGAAGGTGCCTGGGCCACCCACAGGAGGGACACGTGGCCCCCAAGAGCCCAAAGGCAGGGCCGGCGCGTCAGCACCAAGACTGGCCTCCGCGTGGCTGTGCTCCCTTTGCGGGGCTGGCGTCCGAGGGCCTGGGAGCGGTCGATGCAGCAGGTGCTCTGGGGTGGGACTCACATGCCTGTCTGTGCGCCGCCCCCACAGCCCGCTGACCCCGTGCAGCTGGAGTGTGAACTACCCATCACAGCCCCCTCCCCCATGTAGAAGACACCTCCTTGGGGCAGCCGCACAGGTCACACCCGGGGCTCCAGCCCCAGAGTGCGAAGCATTCTTGTTGCAAAGGGCACCTGTGTCCCGTACGGCTGCTCTTTTGCTGGTGGCTGTGCTTTAATCAATGCCTTTTCTTCTCATTTCAGAAATAATACACGCTCACTGCTGTATTTTCTAATACACACTATACTGCTGTATAGTGTGATGCTTTTCCCATTAATGCCATGGTTTGGAAACATTTGGTCGGTAAATATTCTGCTTCGAGACACTTTTAAAAACTCTGTAAGATTCCGCTGTATAAATTTGCTTGAATTTATTTAACCCAACCTTTAAGGTCTTACAAACAAGAGTCAGGTGGCTGTGCACATTGCTGATCGTTTTTGTTTTTAATGTTTGTTTATATTTGAGAGAGACAGAGAGCATGTGCGCAAGCGGGGGAGGGGCAGAGACAGAGGGAGGGAGACACAGAATCTGAAGCAGCTCCAGGCTCTGAGCTGTCAGCCCAACGCGGGGCTCGGACTCACGAAACACGACATCATGACCTGAGCCCAAGTCGCACTCTTAACCCACTGAGCCGCCCAGGTGCCCCTCTGATCTTTTCGTTAAGGCGAATTCCCAGAACCAGATTTGCCAGGTCAGACAGTGAGCACATCTAAGGGCTCTCGGTGCGAGTGTAACAGGAGGTCCAGGCTGTCCCTCCAACTGGAAAGCGTGCCCTGCCCTGTACATCCCCAGGCAACCAGGCTCTCCCAGTGACAGCACAAATGCACAAATGTGAGAAAACACCACCTATGCTACGTTTGATTTGCAATGATGGTAGTGGCCTTGTGCACATGCTTGCTCTACTCTGCAAAGAGGCAGCCGCGGTGATGCCTGACAGATGCTGTGGGCACGCAGGGGCTGGCCAGGGTGAGGGCTGCAGGGTGTCCATGGGGTGCTCCATGCATACGCTCAGGCAGATGCAGAAACCATGGCTTCTCCTTCAGAACCAGAAGACGAGCTTCGCCCACCTGCCTCACTGCCGCAGACTCCGCTTCTCATCCCAGGAGTTGAGCGTCTCTTTCTCTCCCTCAACTTTAAGGCATCATGAAGAGAAGAGCCACCGATCAGCCCAATTTGATATCAGGATCACAAGATGAGCCACTGAGTCTGTCCCACCTCGGTCATCTAGGAGAGTCACCTGGGGACAAAACCCTACAGGAAGTGCTGCAAGGAAGTGGCTGCTGGCTTCAGGGTGAAGGAAATCTAGAAATGAAAAAGAGAAAGGAGGGAGCGTGGAGGGGGAGGGGAAAGAGGGGGAAGGGGAAGAAGAGAGGGAAGGAGGGGAGGGGGAGGGGACAGGAGGGAGACTGAGGGGAGAGCAGGGGAGACTGAAGGGGACAGCAGGGGAGGGGACAGAGTAGTTTCACCGCGTAAAAATGCCTCCTCCAGTCCCAGCTTGTCCAAGGGTCGTTAAGACCGAGAAGCTCTCGCTTCCATAATTGGACAGACACACAGAACACTCTGGAGGAACCACACTACTGGATCGGAAACAGGTCAGAACAAGAGTTTACTCTTAAAGATACCGGAAATGTCAACATTTTAAACGTCTGCCACCTAGGTTGCAAAACCAACTGTGCCACGTGTTACAAAGGCGTCCACGGCTTCGGAGGCATCAGGTGGTCCCCGAGCCCACCTTCGTGCTGCCCCGCACCGCAGCTCGGGACAGAGGGGGGTGCTCCCGGGACCACAGGTCTCGCTGTCAGAGGCTCCGCCTGGCCCACCAGCTGACTCCCTCCCCACACTCTCCTTCCTCCTCCCCACTTGCTGGGAGCACCAGAGGTGCAGGCGGGAGGGCACCTGGGAGCATGCATTTATGTGCTCCAACATCTGTCCTGGCGTTGCGGTTGCTTCTGTCGGGGCTGGTCCCACGTTCAAAGCAAGTTTAATAAGCGTTTTTACAAAAGGACTCCAGGCGAATGCACAGTAAGAAGACTGGCAGAGTCTACTGGACTCTGCTGTCAAGCAGCTCAGAGGACGCAGGGGACGTGTGGCTTCGGCAGCTGTAAACTGCAGGGCTGGGTGGTCACAGGTCAGCCTGTCTTCCTCCTCCTTGCTGGGGGCTCCCTGCAGACCTCTCAACCCACTCCTCAGTCAAGGGCTTGGGCGTCCCATGGCTTAGGCCGATCAGGGCCCCTCCTGTAGCTGTGGTCCCAGGACCCCTTTCCAGAGCAACTGAGATGATCTCTGAAGGCAAACGCGCGTTTCGGTCCTTTACAGGCACGATATCACACTACCAACACAAAGGGTTCCCACCCCGAGGCGCCTGCGGTTCTTGGCTGCACACTCACAGGGTTCTGTGCGGACACTCAGCACCCGTCAAAGTTCATCTACTAATGACCCTATCAGGGAAAGACCTGGAAGTTCCAGGTCACCGAGGACCACCTGTGGGACGAGGGCAGGCGGACCCACACTGAGGACAGGGCGGACGGTGCTGGCCCTGGCAGGGCCCCGGCAGATGCTGTCAGGAGGCTCTGAGGGAGAGGCCGGGAAGAGGCCGGGGCCTGAGGTCACCCACAGAGCTCCCTGGACGCGGGGCCCCCCTCTCGGTGAGCTGCGATGTCCCATGGCAGGGAGGGTGCCTCTGTCCCTGAACAGTGGTCCCTGATCTAGAGTTGGCTTTTGGGGACTCTCACTTCTCAAGTTACAGGATCTGTTTCTAAGTAGCACAGTGGTATCTTCTAAACTTGGTGGTTGTCACTTTTCTTTTTTTTTTTTTTCCTCTCTCTCTCTCTCTCTCTCTCTCCTCCGTCCCTCCCTTCCTTCCTTCTTGCCTCCCTCCCCCTAGGCCTGCTGGACTGCCTGTGCTGCCTCCCTGGCACCTTCCAGATAGGCTCTCTGTGGTCCTGTCAGCACATCTCGCCCCAGGGACTGGTTCTGGGCCGACAAAGGAGCACTGGGTGCTCGGCAGGGCTTGGTCCTGAGCAATCACCTTCTCTAGCACCAGGGCACACCCCTCAGCCTAGGAGGGGGTGGTGCTGGGCAGGCAGGGCAGGCGACTGACCAGATTGAGAGCCTCGCCGTCCCCCAACCCAGCAGCCTCAGGGCAGCTGACCCCCTCCCCAGAAGTCGGCAGAGAGCAAGCGAGTGCTTATGATAATCGTATCTGTGGATCCGCTCTTCTGTGTAAACTGTGTCATTAGAAATCTTCAGTTCTTTATTATTAGCAGTGACAATGTGCTCGAGACCCACCTCGCGGTGGGCGGAGCCCTGCATCCTCCATCCGCTAGTGCGCGGCAGGGTAGGGGGATGCCCAGGTCAGGAGTGGCCCTGGCAGGTGGGCTGAGACACACCTGTCTGCCCCGAGAAGCTGAAAGAACCTGACGACAGGTGGGGATGCAGGTGTGCCCTTCAGGCACTCAGGGCTGAGGGGGAGGGAGGCAGTTTGATCCTGCTGTCACAAGACCCAAACCCACCACCGAGATGGCCAGTCCTGAGCCCTCCTTCCGCTCACTTTAGAACACATTTTTTCCAAAATAAACTCTCCTCACGTGAGATTTCAGAGAGGCTAGAAACTGACAACAAGCTTTTCTTTTGACGAAAAACACAATGCTAGTTTTCACCTAGGTAGTATTTTCGGTAACATTTAAAGAACATTTTATTTCTACCACTACAGGAAGAAAGGAAGCCTAGGGCATAAAATTCCTCACTTACTTTGGGGTCCTGTTTCTGGAATGTTCCCCCCACCCTCCAAGCCCAAGGCAAGGAGATACAGGGAAGGGAGTAGCAGAAGAGGGTTTAAACTTCCTTGGAGAGCATTTAAGAAGCCTCTTGTTTGAGTTAGGGCTGTTACTTCCCTCTACTAAAAGAATTAACTCAAATGACCCATATTCACTATGGGAAAAGATGGAAGCAAATATAAATTTAAAAATCTATAGACCCCTCTACTGGGTCTTCACTGTCAGTACTTTACTATGTTTTCTTCTCACACCTGGAATCCCCTGGGGAAGACCTGCCACACCCCTTGCCCCAGTCATGGGGGCGGGGGAGGTCAGCATTTGGTGTCACCGGCCCGTGTGCAGCATTCCTGTGCATTTGCCTTGAAGTTTTATTTTATTGAGATACAATTCATACAACATAAAATTCACCATTTACACTATTTTAAAGTGTTCAATCCAGTGGTTTTTAGAATATTAACAATGTTGTGGGACCATCATAACTATCTAATTCCAAAGCATGTCCATCATACCCCAAAGAAACGCACATCCGGGGCCCTCCTCCCTCTATCCTTAACAAGTACTATTCTCCTTTCTGTGTCGGTCGAGTGTTCTGAGTGTCCACGCAAGTGGACTCACGCAACACGTGGCCTTTTGTGTCTGACTTCGTTGACTCTGCGTGGTGTTCCCAAGGTTCATCCACATTGCAGTGGGTGCCAGTGTTTCACTTCTTTTCATGGTTGATCATCTATCCTGTGGTACGGACGGACCACATTTGGCTTATCCTTGTATCCCTGGCAGACACTTGGGTTGTTCCTACTTCTTGGCTGTTGTGAATAATGCTGCTGTGGACACGGGTGTCCAAGTTTCCGCGTGGACGTGTTCATTTCTCTTGGTGTATCCCTAGGAGTGGAATCGCTGGGCCAGACCGTAGCTCTATGTCCAGCTTTCTGAAAACCCCCAAACTGTTCTCCACATTCTCCACAATGGCTGCACCATTTTATATTCCCACCAACCAGCACCGTCTAAAGATTTTGCCACATCTGTTTTTATCCATCTTTCACCTTTTCCTGTGCTCACTGGCCACTTGTGTGTCGTCTCTGGAGACAAGTGCGTCCAGATGCTTTGCCCACTTTCATCTGGGCTGTCTTTTTATTATCATTATTTTTTATTTTTACTTTTTTTAAAACGTTTACTTATTTTTGAGAGAGAGAGAGAGACAGACAGAGAGCGAGAGGGGGAAGGCAGAGAGAGAGAGAGAGGGAGACACAGAATCCGAAGTGGCTCCAGGCTCCGAGCTGTCAGCACAGACACGGGGCTCGAACTCATGAACCTCGAGATCATGACCTGAGCCGAAGTCAGACACTCAACCGACTGGGCCATCCAGGTGCCCTGTGCTGTCTTTTTATACTGATGTGAGTGTTCTTTCGATATTCTAGATAGAAGTCTCTGAAAAATGACTTGAAAATACCTTCCTTCTATTCTGTTGGTTCTTTTCATTTTCTTGATAGTATCTTTTGACACAAAAGCTTAAAATTCTGATGAAGTCCAGTTTATCTGTCTTTTCTTTTGTTGTTTTTGGTGTCATATTTAGGAAACCATCACCTCATCCAAAGTCATGTCCCTGTTTGACCCCAAGGTCATTTCTTTTTTTTTTTTTAATTAAAAAAAATTTTTTTTAACGTTTATTTATTTATTTATTTATTTATTTATTTTTTTTTTTAAATTTTTTTTTTTAACGTTTATTTATTTTTGGGACAGAGAGAGACAGAGCATGAGTGGGGGAGGGGCAGAGAGAGAGGGAGACACAGAATCAGAAGCAGGCTCCAGGCTCTGAGCCATCGGCCCAGAGCCCGATGCGGGGCTCGAACTCACGAACCGCGAGATCGTAACCTGAGCCGAAGTCGGACGCTCAACCGACTGAGCCACCCAGGCGCCCCAACGTTTATTTATTTTTGAGAGAGAGACAGAGCATGAACAGGGGAGGAGCAGAGAGAGAGGGAGACACAGAATCTGAAACAGGCTCCAGGCTCTGAGCTGTCAGCACAGAGCCCGACGCGGGGCTCAAACTCACGGACCATGAGATCATGACCTGAGCCCAAGTCGGACGCTTAACCGACCAAGCCACCCAGGCGCCCCCCCCAAGGTCATTTCTAAGTAAGGCTGCTGTGGCCCAGGTTCAAAAAAACAGGAACACAAATAACGCCCTGCGCTTGGGGTCTGGTCTGTGAGCTCTGTCTGTCTGTCCTGGAAAGGACGTCCGACCCCAAATGCCAGGCGTGTACAGAAGTCGTCTGGAACCAGCATGATGTAAAAACGAACAAACCCACTATGCAGTGTGGAAAGTTCTGAGTTAAGGGATTAAGTACCGACGAGTACAGCTACGAGTTTCCCCAAATTCACATGAGTGTGATGTGTGCTAGGAAATGCGTCGTTCTGGGTTGCTGGAAAAGCCTATCGTGGAGGAGAATGCGAGACGCGGGCCAAGACAACAAGAACTGGTCCCTGACCCGCCTGCAAAAGGGGGAGAGAGCACAAACCAACGTTCGTTCTTTTCCGTTAGAAGTTTCCTCAAACAACAGATCTTTCTGGAAAGCACCTCAAAGTACAAATAAAGTTAGTTCTGAAATACCTTGCCACGGCTTTTGGACTTTCAAAGCACACCATGAAGGATGCTGGGGCTCCTGTGTCCTCAGTCCTGGGCAGCTCCCAACACTCTGCTGATTTCAGGGTCCCAGTTACTGATGTGAACACTGAGGTCAGTGATAAGTGTGTCCCTGAACCTGATCTTCTTAGTTTTGTGGTTTCAGGACACAGGAAGAAGCCCGGCCCACGGTCCAGCCCTGTCGGCCCAGGGTGAGTTATCTGCCATTCCTGAGCCGGTGCCCACATCTCCCAGGGATCCTGAGCACGAAACACAAAGAGGCCTGCTGGAAGTTCACCACCTGAACTGTCCTCTGACCTGCTGCGGCTGTGCAGCCGTGCTATGGGGCCCAGCCCTCAAGCCCGGCATCCCTGAGGTCCATAGACTAGGGGCAGACGCAGTGGGCCAGACAGCCACTCCCAGGGGACTTTCCTGAGGCCCTGAGAAGCCAAGTTGGCTGAGAATACCCCTTCCTGGAAGCGGGGCCCAGACAAGAGCTTCCCACCCGTCTCCTCCTTGGTCCTCTGGCCCTCGGGGCCAATGACAGCTTCCTTCAACAGCGCCAAGTAATGGGGCCACCCAGGTGCTCCCGTGGCTGCACCACGTGGCACGCAGAGGAAGACCCGGGGGCACTGCTCCTCTGCTGAAGTGAAGGTGTCACTGCAAAGCCCCCGTTACCCTCTGCTCACTTGTTTCTCACGCATTCATTCCTCTAAACAATATGCAGACAGCACATTCAACTCCATGTGTTGGGGGCAGACTGCCTCGAGTGGATTAAATACACACAACAGAAGGAAAACGCCTGGGGAATCCTGCCCCTCCCGATCACGGTCTGGCACACGCTTCCCCAGACCATTTCGTGCAAGGAAACATGTGTGCACTAGTCAGGGCTCTCAGAACCGATGGGGCATGCACAGCACGTGTGGAAGAAGAGCTTTGCTACAGGAACTGGCTCAGGACGTTATGGAGGGCCAGCCAGAGAGCCAGGAGCTCGGCCGGCTGAAGGCAGGAGAAGTCGCTCCAGTTCAAGGAGAGAGAGAGTTGGCTGGTCTGCTCTGGAGATGCCCTCACAGATGCACCAGAAGTGATGTTTTACCGGCTACCCTGGCATCCCTCAGGCTCAAGCTGACACATAAAATCAACCATCACAGTATGGCATACAGATAATACATAAAGTAACACCTTAATAACTGTTTTGTTGCAGAATTGGAAACACATTGTTAGTAAGCTCCAGCTGCGGTAACAAAACATGGCGTGCTGGGTGGTTTATGCCATTCCTTGTGCACCTGCTGCCCAGCAGAGGAGCTCTGGTGGGGAAGACCGTGCTCCTCCTCTTCTGTGATGACCAGGCCCCGCCCATGACCTCATTTAACCCTAATTGCCTCACATTGGGGTTGAGGCTTCACTGTGCAGATCTGCAGTCAACGATGCGGTCCACAGCACGTGCACTCGGCTCACAGCCTGTTCCTGCAATCTGCTGTCTCTAAGTTCGAGGGCTCTCAGGAAGGATGTGCCCCTATTTTAACATCTGATCCCCCAAAACCGCTCTCCAGTGAACACCCACGTGTACCTGGAAGTGAGGGTGCTGAGCTTTGAGCCAACACACACGACGAGCTCCTCATCAGCCTGTTTCTATGAAGGCTCCACAGGCAGCATCTCTGAATCCCGTGGCCCCACTGCCCAGCAGCCCCAGCAACCTACTGTGTCCTCTGACTAGAGAACAGTAAATCCTGACAGGCTTCCTGGAGGAGATGCTTTGGAAGGGCAGGCTTATGGTTTTACTCTGAGGGTGGTGGGGAGGAGTGGCCCAGAAAATGGAGAAGAGTCACGATGAAGACAGAGGTTGGGACAGGTCAGGAGGGATGTGTGGGACCCAAGGGACACCTTCTTAAAGCTGGTGGAACTCATGTTTTACCTGGAAAGCATCAGTAACAGAAGTATGGCCAACAGGAGGGAGCAGTGCTGCAGGGACGGGAAAGACAGTACATCAGAGCAGGTGCTCGACCAGACTTCAAGTGTGTGTGCAAGGAGGAGACATTTTTCCTGATGTCTCCACCTGGAAAAGTCCAGCACAGTGAGAAGAGACTCCTGGACACATGCTAACCCTAAGTCTGGATTTAGAAAATGTGTTTTTTAGAACCAGTTGTCTTACTTTTAAAGTATGTTTCCTACTCGCATCAAAACCGAAAACAAAACCCCCCAAAGCCCCAGACCATAGAGGAAGCGGCTGCTCTGGGACTCAGGGAAGGGCCTGTTACTGCGGCCGGGGCAGCGGGAGAAGGGAGTGGAGACAGACGTAAAAACGGGAACAAATAAAAACACAAGTCAGCCTTGCAGGCTTCCCCTGGGGCCCACTTGCCTTGGGAATGCAGATCTCATACACTGCCCAGCCCTAAGGGCCTGGCCACAAGGCAAGGGCAAGTATTGACAGGTGTCAGACACAGGCCGCAGGTGAGCCACTGTTTGAGTAAGGAGCCCTTCACTGAGCCCTAAAAAACACAGGAAACAAGCACAGGAGAAATCAGTCCCATGAAACAGCACATATTGCCACAGACAGTAAATACGGACTTTTCCTTGTGTGTTTGATTTTACCAGATATTGCAGTGCTGAGATTTGCCCTTAAAAACTGCATGAGTGCACACAAGTGACTGCGTGTGGGAAGCTGGGGAGACCTGAACAGGATGGGCTGATCATGTCAACGTGTGACATTTTGCCACACAGTGTAAAGTGTCGCCATTGGGGAATGCGGGCCGCGTACACAGGATCTCTGCGTGATCTCCAGCAACTGCGGCCATCTCAACAAAACCCCACCCAGCAGAGCATGCCGGGCCAGCCCAGGGCTAAGGACCAGCACTCCCGCCTCTCAAGCCACTCTGGTCCTCTGTGAGCTCTGTGGTCACCGCGCCTGTGGCCTGAGGGCTGCACTCAAGGCAGGAAGACTTCTCCAGAGCCTCTGTCTTCTGGGAAACTGACAAGCCAACAGCCTGATTCCTCATGTGTCCTAGTGGCCAGCCCTCACCCTGCCCACAACAGGCACACAGACTCCTGGGCTGTCTCTGCTCTGGGGCCGCCCCAGGGAGGGGGGGTGGGCAGCAGATCTGTGGGGGTGGGAGGTGTGGGGGGAGGGCATTCAGAGTCTGAAGGAGCAACGCCTTCAGCACAGCTCTGGTCATGACCACCTGGAAAACCAAAGGGAGTCTGCATCTGCAGAACACGCATGGCAGAGAGCAAAGGTCAGTCACGGACAAGGGTCTGTGGGACGATGCCGGGGGCTAACTTTTCTGTGCTGCTCAAACAGGATGTGGATCTATGACAAAAGGGGTGAGGGGGTGAGGGGGTGAGGAGGGCACTGTGTCCGGGCCTCTGGGCACTCAACGTGATTTCCTTAGGTGTCTTTCCCTGAGCCTGGCCGGTCACTGGGCAGCGAATTCTCCCCTTGACCTTGGCCCTGACCCTGCCTAACTCCCAAACAGCCTTAAGGGTTTATGCCACTTACCCCTCCTGCTGGGAAGGAGGGGAAGAACGAGAAGGGAGAAGGAAAATCCAATCTGGGCCGACCACTCATCAAGAACGTGCAGAGTCAAGGGAAAGAATCAACCACCCGATTTCCTACATTTTTGCGGAAGCCACAGAGACGGCCGGGGGGGGGGGGGGGGCACCGATTACAAAGCCCCAGTTGGGACTTGCCGTTCCTGCCTCAAGCCCACAGGAGCCGGAGGAGGACTCCTCGCCAAACCTCCCGGCACCAAGCCCACGAGCCTCTAAAGGGAGGGCCTGGAAGCATGACCGCGGCCATATTTGTGTAACTAGAGGGGAACATTTTTACTGGGTAATCGCTGGGAGCTGAAATCACTCAGGTGTGTCTCAGAGGGGCAGCCTCAGACACACAGCTAGGCCAGGGCAAGATGACATCATCCCTCACAATGAGGCCACATGCCTCGAACTGCAGCAACACGCCCCTGCCCACTCAGCCGGTGCAGGGAAATTCCTTCCCCCGCCAGGGCTGTCTCCTGGCCCCCCCAACACCACTGCAGCGGGCGGATGGGAGTGGAGTCCCCCAACGAAGCCACGCTTCCCCTCCCCTGCCCTGGAGCCTCCTCCTGCCCCTGAGCCTCCCTGCATGCAGTCTCAGCTGCTGGGCTGGCCGCGCTTCTGGCGTCACCCAGATCCAAGGGGGAAAGGCCAGCCAGCAGCTGGGAGTGGGGCCTGTGCCGGCCGTGGGACAGCCAGCAGACGGGCACGGGTGCCCCCAGGGCTTGGGGCTTGGCACAGCCGCTTCACCCCCAAGGCTGCACCTTCTCATTGGATAAGTGAGTGCCGGGGCAGAGAACAATGCTAGGGCTTACCCCGAATAGTCCACGGCTACCCCTGAAGCCTGGTGGTCATCGCTACCATGGGGAGTGCCGTCCCATGAGAGCAAATGATTGGGGCAACACAGATCCCAAACGATCCTACTGACCGCACGCGTCGGTTAGGGGTGAGGCTCTAACACGGATGCTCCCATGGTCTGCGACCTGTGAGGCTGTGCCAAAGCCTCCGATGTGCAGGCGGGTTTCCTGGCAGCCAGCTAAGGACTCTGGGAGAGACTGATGAGACAGCAGCAGTAGGTGGGGGCCTGGCTGGCAGAGCTGCGCCCACCGGGCCCCCTCCCTGTGGACGGAGGCAGAAGTCTGACCAGACTGCGCGCTGTGACTCTGGCAGGGTCCAAAGTCGTGTTCAAGACAAGGGAGAGTCAAGTTTGGTGGCCCCAGAGTCAAGGCTCTGAGCCTGCTCTGCTCTGGGAGGTACAGTCCTGGGCAGACCTGCTGACCTGCTCCTGTGCAGGGAGGTTCCCGGTAGGGTGTGGGACAGGACAGTAGGCAGGGACGCTGGGCCCTCCTGACTGATCATGAACACGATCGTGGGCATCAGCCAGCCCCTGGTTGGGCCCAGGACTTGGTGTCCTTATCTCCTAAAGTTCCCCTGTGATGCTAACCTGCAGCAGAGCTGGAAACCACCCCAGGGGCTGGGGCATGCAAATGGCCCCTGGAAGTTTCCGGAAGGACCGGCTCATTTTTAAAACTCCTTGTCTTGGGGCGCCTGGGTGGCTCAGTCGGTTAAGTGTCTGACTTTGGCTCAGGTCATGATCTCACAGCTCGTGAGTTCGAGCCCCGCGTCGGGCTCTGCGCTGACAGCTCGGAGCCTGGAGCCTGCTTCCGATTCTGTGTCCCCCTCTCTCTCTGCCCCTCTCCATTCCCCCACTCATGCTATCTCTATCTCTGTCTCTGTCTCTCTCTCTCAAAAATAAGTAAACATTAAGAAAAACAACAACTATTTGTCTCTATGATGCCAGAGTGATGGGGTAGTCAGCATGGTGGGAACTCTTGATCTCTGTAAGAAGCAAGACTGGTCTAGCTCCAGCCTATTACGTCAGCACATGCTCCACATGCCTGAGAGCCAGGGGGGTCGGGGGCGGGGGGCTGGCCTTTCCTGGGGAAGCAAGACCCTCAGCCTGTAAGCCCAGCCCCTTCCTCATCACAGCACCGAAAAGGACACCCAGGGAACAGTCATGACTTACCCCAGAGGTTCCTGACCCCAAGGGACACGTGGTGTCATAACTGGGGGTGCTACTGGCATCACGTGGGAGGGGGCTGGGGTGCTGATAAGCACCCCACACACGCAGGATGCCCCCACAGCAGAGTTAGGCGGCTGGGGTGTCGGCAGTGCCGAGGTACAACCCCCGATGTGCACACATGTCCAGCACGTGGCAGGTGGCCCCCTGCAGAGTCTGGCTGCCCAGAGGCCTGAAACTGAGTAACAGTCACTGTGTGAAAACATGGGTCGAACGACAGAACCAGTGTGGCCCTGTGGTGTCTGTGTGTGGTTGGGCCACTGTGAGGGTGCAGTGCAGGTGGGCCCCTGACCTAAACCACATCTGGACAGCCCCCCTCCCTTACTCCCTGCAGCCACCTGTGCTCCTGTCTCCTGGCTGCAGCCTCAGGAGGGCTTGTCTGTCCACTGCCCAAGAGCCTGGCACTTGGGAGCCTTTCTCAGGCTTGGAAGGGATTGTGGGCCACACACAGGGAATGGGCCAGAAGACCAGGCTATGGTCAGCAGGAGAAACCAGGTCCTGGGGCGGGAGCAGGCATGACATCCCCACAATGGAGGAGCCCCGGGAGGGCAGGTGACGGGCATGTGGCTGTCCTTGCCCCAGCCGGGTCTCTGGGAGCCGCAGTGTGTACATGGGAACACATGGGGTGGTGTAGGAAGCAGCCTTCAGAACACCTGAGTCTGGGCCTCCGTAGGAACTCACCCCCAGCCATCCTGGGTTCCGACTCGGGACACGGAGCACCCACACAGCTGCCTGCAGAAGTGACCCTTCTCTTACCCCAGAGTCCACACGAGGCGTGTAGTCTGGGTCCGGGCCTATGGCAGGCTGGGACGGGAGGCCGGCAGGGGAGGGCTGGGCCATTCTCATGACAGTGTGGCCCCTACTGGGACCCGTCTTCTACTCCTGGCCTGACGGGGTCTGGTGTCGCCCCTCCCGGTGGAACCAAGCCAGCCCTGTGTGAGCCGCTGCAGGGTCTTGCTGTGCAGGCTGGTCTGTGAAGCTGCCCAGAGCTGGCCTGGCTCGATGGAACCTGCACCCTAACGAGATCCTGGGACCACGTGCGTATCGCCGGTGGGAAGCCCCTGCGAGCCAGAGCTCTCACACACCTGTATCTGCCTCTCTGCTCCTCACCTGTGCTAGGAGGGAAACTGAGGCTGGGTGTCCTGCCATCTGCTGGCCATGTCACCCCAAGTACTCGAGGTCCTCCTGCATCCACAGAGTGACATTGCCTTTGACCCTGAACTGCTGAGTCCCTCTCCCAAAACGCCTGGCCACTCTGCTGGGTGGCTCAGACAAGTAGCAGCCCTGCTTTCCGTTCCCAGTCGCACTCAAGGAAGGGCTGAAGGAGCCAGGACAGGTGCTGCGTGTGGCTCTGGGCTCTGGAACCATCTTAGAGAACTCAGCTTCTACTGACAATAAACACGTTTATTTGTTAATGGCCGAGCGATCAATCTTGACACATTTTGATACCTCAACTCTAAACTTATTTCTAATAATACCTGAAAATACATACTAAAAGTTAATTCACACTCTCAGGTATTAATGTTTTTGGCCAATGTGTTCTCAGAACGAACACAAACTGCATAAAGACAGCTTTCACTGGAAAAACGGGCGCTAATCCAACACTTTTCTCAATTACCCTGAAATCACCTGGGAGGTGATAAACAGCCTTAGTCTATTGTGCAGTAGTCGAGGGCACCACATGCCAGAAAGCTGGAGCAGCACGCCAGCCACGGGTCAGAGATCCCCCGAGCCTGGGGGCCAGCCAGCGGCCATCAGCGCAGAGGGGAGGCTCAGAGGTCCTCCCTGGAGACCGGCCCACATGCCCGCATCCTCCCGCAAGTTCACCGTCGGAAGGAGGCATCGAAGAAATGAGAACCTCCAGACCCGAGGAGCTTCCGTGAAACTAGCCATGACTGAGCACTGGGCAAAGACACAAACAGCAGAGGGGGGAAAATATGCTGGTCTTCCCAATGGTTCTTGTAAAAACTAAAACAACCAACTGACAGACTGCCAGCACCCTTGAGACAATTCTCACTGGTCCCGAGGGCATACGCTGCAGGCCTGGCTCCCGCAGGGCCTCCAGTGTGGCCTTGAATGGTTTCATCCTTTGTTTCCATCCCTGTGCTATGAATAACGGGGGAAAAACCTCCTTCCTTCTACAGACATTCCTTTGGCTTTAGCTCCCCACCAGCCCCCAGGCCACAAAGGCTGAATTTAGTAAACCAGTCAGCACGATCTTTCCATATCAAAACCAGCCTCAATGACTTCTTACACTTCTTTTAAGAAAGAAGGAAAAAAAAAAAAAAAAAGTGGGGTGGGGAGAAAAGAGTATCTTGTACACAAGGCTGTGGCATGAAGTTAAAATTCTCCAAGTCAGGAGATCCACTCACACATCCTCGTCTGCGCCGAGCAGTTAAAGAAGCCACATGTACAGACACAGACCTAAACTCTAACCCCAGGGATGCATGTTCAGTGAAGGCTGACGCTACAGAAAGAGCTTCAAACCCTGATTTTATAGATTTTTTTTTTTTTTTTGTAAGTACGTTAGTGCTCAGTAGCTCTGTTTTCCTTGGTCCGTTTTATTTCTCAAACAAGATGAAATTAAGAACCCTCCCCCAGATGCATTTAACCCCTGATGTAAGAAACAAACATTAGACCTTCAACCCAATAGAAAGCATTCATGAAGAGCCCACGGCAAAAGTCATGGGGATGGTGAAAGGTGAAGCCTCCATCAGGAAGGTCAGGAGCAGGGCGAGGACGTCCGCTCCTGGACAGGATGCTGCACTGGAGGTTCTAGTCAGGGCAGTTAGCTGAGAAAAGGATGTGGGAGGTGCCCAGGTGGGAGACGACGAAGTAACAGTGACCCCCAAGGCGAGCTGCTGGGTCACGCGGTGACTCCCTGTTTACGCTTTCGAGGAACCCCCAGACTGAATGGAACCCCGTGTGCAGAGACTTGTACACAAATGTTCACAGCAGCCAAAAGGGGAAACAACTCAAGTGTCCATCAGTGAAGGAATGGAACAGACCGTGGCCCATCCACACGATGGAGTGTCATTCACGGTTACCCTTGAGGAACACGGTGTGGAGTGAAAGACGCCAGTCACGGACCACCACGTACTGCACGAGTTTACTTACGTGAAATGTCCAGGACAGGCAGATCCACAGAGATGGAGACCAGCCCAGTGGCTGGGGGAGAAAGAACTTAACAGGTGCAGACTTTCTTTTTGGGGTGACGAAAAGACTCCAAAGCTGATTTTGTTCATGGTGGCACAATTTTGTGAACACCCTAAAAACCACTGAACTGCACATTCGAAATGGGTGAATTATGTGATATATAAATTGTATCTCAATAAAGTCTTTGTTCAAAAAACTTTATTACAAAATAAAATGGTTCCTTCCAGGTTTGGAGGAAACAAGAAGTACTCGGTCTCACCGGCCAACAGCACACGCTTCCCTGGTGCTGCAGTCTCAGAACGCCTCCTAAGGGTAAGCGTTGTGAGAGATCCTAACCGTCTCCTGACTTTTAATCTATTCTCCTTCCCAACTGGGCTAAAATCACTGCTAGGGAATTAAACTTGCCTCGCTTTCTTGGATATGTTCGCATCTCCGTTTCCACGCCTGTCCCCAGGCTGCGGGTCTCATGGTGGGGGACAGGGGCTGCCACACCTGGGAAGCCCTGGCCGACTGCAGACCTCCCCCACCCACCCCCACTCCTCTGAGGTGCCGTGATCACAGCCGTGCTGGTTTGTAGTGCATCTCTGACCACGGCGGCCATCCACTGTGCGGAAGGCTCTTTTCCTCCTACTTTGTACAAACTTGGAACTTTTGGCCATTCCAGACAGTTCTATCCCAGCTTCTGTGAAGTTCTCGGAGGCGACAGCAGTGAAGTCTCGGGCTTTGCAGAAGAGGCAGCAGCATTCCCAGGGTGGTGACAAACATCTGCCGTTGGTTTCAGTCCATGGAAGGGAGGAGAGTGGTGAAACAAAGCCCGTGTTCGCGTGGCTTCAGTGATGCTTCACACGAACCAAGGAGCCTCAGCACTTCACCAACATTGTTTCATTAGCTGTAACGGCACCTTTACCAGATAAGCAACTGAGAGGCAGGATGGAGGCAGAGATTCAGGTGCCACGGTGACAGATGACACCAGTCTGGAACGAGGAAAGCGCCTCCTTCACCCTCAAGCCACCACTTTAGTGACGGCCACCACCTCGGGCAGCCCTGAGAGCCTGCGCCTTCCTCACTCGGCTGACGAGACCCTCCCTCCCTGCGACCTGTGGACAGGGGGCCTCACTCCCCTGGGTGGGGAAGACCCCCGTCCAGTCCTCTGAGTTGGCAAGGGCACAACCAAGACCTCAGCAGACAAGCCATCTCCAGCACGGTGAGGAGAGAGGCTAAGCCCGGAGATAAACCTGGAGCAGGTGTCTGGGCTTGTTTTCTGGGGCTTCCCCTCATCATCTGTGCTTGGATCCGGTGCCTCCCAGTGCCCTGCGACACTCAGGATCCAACACAGGGCTGAGCATGCATCTACATCAGGCCCTCTTATCCTCCCAGGTCGTGCTCTGGACTCAAGGAAACTGTTCTTTCTGGAGTACTATTAGAAAATCGTAGGGGCGCCTGGGGGGGCTCAGTTGGTTGAGCGTCCGACTTCGGCTCAGGTCATGATCTCACGGTTCGTGAGTTCAAGCCCCATGTCAGGCTCTGTGCTGACAGCTCCAAGCCTGGAGCCTGCTTCAGATTCTGTATCTCCTCCTCTCTCTGCTCCTCCCCCGCTTGCGCATGCTCTCTCTCTCTCTCAAAAATAAATAAACATTAAAAAAAATTTTTTTTTAAATGAAAGAAAAGAAAATCGTAGCCTATGATGATCTGGAAGGTCCTGTACACTTTAGGTGGGCAGCCTGGATATTTGCCAGTAATTTACCTCAACTAGTAAAAGTCTAGTGAGTGCTGATTCACTTGGCTGCTATGAGCAATGAATTCCCTGGTGCACACAGTTGCCTAAGCCACTGGGTATCTACTTACAAATCCATTTTGAATGGCGAATTATGTCCTCAGAAGGTGTTTTAACTTTTAACACATTAGGAAGAAGGGATTAAAAACTAACATTAATGAAAGTAAATTAACTTTGTCTTTCCTATCTCCCTAAATTTGGAGCCAAAGTTACCTGAACGTCATGCCATCCCGAAGCAAAATCACTCCAGGCACATAACCAAAGACTCTGGGTTATAGTAGGACACACACACTCATGCACACTCACCCTCTAACCCCAGGTAGCTGCTCAGTCTCATCTGTAATTGAGTGCTAACAAGCATTTCACCCCCAGTCCCTAAAATCTACCTCATGGTCAATGTCTTCTCATCTTTTCTGGTCTTAGAACCAATGTAAGAAATTGAGCAGGAATCCAATTAAGAGTTGTGCTCTAAACCTAAAGGAGCTAGAGAAGGAGCAGCAAATAATGCCTAAAGCCAGCAGAAGAAGGGAAATAATAAAGATTAGAGCAGAAATAAATGATATAGAAACAAAACACACAAACAAACAAAACCCAGTAGAACAGATCAATGAAACTGCGAGCTGGTTCTTTGAAAGAATTAACAAAATTAATAAACGCCTGGCCAGACTTATCAAAAAGAAAAGAGAAAGGACTCAAATAGATAAAATCATGAATGAAAGAAGAGAGATTATAACTACAGAAATACAATTACAAGAATATACTATGTAAAATTATGTGTCAACAAATTTGGCAATCAGGAAGAAATGGACAAATTCCTAGAAACATATAAACTACCAAAACTGAAACAGGAAGAAATAGAAAATTTGAACAGGCCCATAAGCAGCAAAGAAATGGAATCAGTTATCAAAAATCTCCCAAAAAACGGGAGTCCTGGGCCAGACCGCTTCCCAGGGGAATTCTACCAAACATTTAAAGAAGAGTTAATACCTATTCTTCTCAAACTGTCCCAAAAAAAGAAATGGAAGGAAAACTTCCAAACTCATTCTATGAGGCCAGCATTACCGTGATTCCAAAACCAGACAAATACCCCACTCAAAAGGAGAACTATAGGCCAATACCCCTGGACGTGGATGCAAAATTTCTCAATGAGATTGGAGCAAATCGAATTGAACAGCACGTTAAAATAATAATTCTCCATGATTCAGTGGGATTTATTCCTGGGCTGCAGGGCTGGTTCACTATTCACAAATCAATCAATGTGATACACCACATTAATACAAGAAAGGATAAGACCCATCTGATCCTGTCAATAGATGCAGAAAAAGCATTTGGCAAAATACAGCATCGTTTCTTGATAAAAACCCTCAACAAAGCAGGGATAGATGGGACATACCTCAACATCATAAAGGTCGTATCTGAAAGATCAACAGCTAGTATCATCCTTGATGGGGAAAAACTAAGAGCCTTTCCCTTATGGTCAGGAATAAGACAAGGATGTCCATTCTTACCATTACTATTTAACACAGTACTGGAAGGCTTAGCTTTAGCAATCAGACAACAAAAAGAAGTAAAAGGCATCCAAACTGGCTAGGAAGAAGTCAGTCTTTCACCATTTGCAGGTGACATGATGCTCTATGTAGAAAACCTGAAAGACACCACCAAAAAATTGCTAGACCTAATACATGAATTCAGCAAAGTTGCAGGATATAAAATCAACCTGCAAAAATCTTGCGTTTCTATACACTAATAACGAAGCAGCAGAAAAAGATATTAAGGAATCAATCCTATTTGCAGTTGCACCAAAACCAGTAAGATACCTAGGAATAAATAAGCCTAACTAAAGAGGTAAAAGATCTATACTCTGAAAACTATAGAACACTTATACAAGAAATTGAAGAAGACACAAAGACATGGGAAAGCATTCTATACTTCAATACTATAAATTCTGTACATTCAATACTACCCAAAGCAATACACACATTTAATGCAATCCCTATCAAAATAGCACCAGCATTTTTTGCAGAGCTAGAACAATCTTAAACTTTGTATAGAACCACAAAAAACCTTGAATAGCCAGAGCAATCTTCAAAAGAAAAACAACACTGGAGGCATCATGATTCCGGATTTCAAGCTATATTACAAGCTGTAGTCATCAAGACAGTATGGTACCTGCACAAAAACAGACACATAGATCAATGGAACAGAATAGAAAACCCAGAAATGGACCCACAACTGGATGGTCAACTAATTTTTGACAAAGCAAGAAAGAATATTCAATGGAAAAAAGTCTCTTCAATAAATGGTGTTGGGAAGACTGGATAGTGACGTGCAGAAGAATGACACCGGACCACTTTCTTACACCATACACAAAAATAAATTCAAAATGGATGAATTTTGTCTTAAAAGTGGGACAGGAAACCATCAAAATCCTAGAGGAGAACACAGGCAAAAACCTGTTTGACCTCAGCCTGAGCAACTTCTTACTACACACATCGATAGAGGCAGGAGAAACCAAAGCAAAAATGAACTATTGGGACCTCACCAAGATAAAAAACTTCTGCACAGGAGCCTTTTATCTCCATGATGGAGACATTAACGCAACTAATAGGCAGCCTAAGAATGGGAGAAGATATTTGCAAATGACATATCTGACAAAGGGTTAGTATCCAAAACCTATAAAAACTTATTATACTCAACACCCAAAGAGCAAGTAACCCATTTAAGAAATGGGCAGAAGACACAAATAGACTTTTTTTCCAAAGAAGACATCCAGATGGCTAACAGACACATGAAAAGATGCTCAACATCACTCATCATCTGGGAAATACAAATCAAAACCACACTGAGATACCACCTCACACCTGTCAGAATGGCTAAAATTAACGACACAAGGAACAACAGATGTTGGTGGGGATGAGGAGAAAGGGGAAACTTCTTCACTGTCGGTAGGAATGCAAACTGGGGCAGCCCCTCTGGAGAACAGCATGGAGGTTCCTCAAGAAACTAAAAATAGGACTACCCTATGATCCTGCAATTGCACTATAGGTATTTACCCAAAGGATACAAAAATACAGACTTAAAGGGATATATGCACCCCAATGTGTATAGCAGCATTATCAACAATAGCCAAACTACGGGGAGAGCCCAAATGTCCATTGACTGACGAACGGATAATGAAGATGTGGTGTGTACACACACACACAGACACACACACTGGAATACTACTCAGCCATAAAAAAGAATGAAATCTTGCTATTTGCAACGGCATGGATGGAGTTAGAATGTATTATACTATGTGAAATAAGTCAATCAGAGAAAGACCAATACCATATGATTTCACTCATGTGTGGAATTTAAGAAAGAAAAGAGATGAACATATGGGAAGGGAGGAAACAAGAGGAGAGAGAAACAAATTACAAGAGACTGCTAATGATAGAGAACAAACTGAGGGCTGATGGAGGGAGGTGGGTGGGGGATGGGCTAGATAGGTGACGGGTATTAAGGAGGGTACTTGTGATGAGCACTGGGTGCTGTATGCAAGTGATTAATCACTAAATTCTACTCCTGAAACCAATATTGCACTGTATGTTAGCTAACTTGAATTTAAATAATAATAAAAAAAGAGTTCTCATGGTATCCCCCATGGACGTAGGGCAGTCCCCACAGCTCTGCACAGCAGGTGTCTCCCACTGAGAGCTCAATATGGAACCGTTCTGTCTGCAGGACAACGTTCCTTCCATTCCGGAGCGAAACTTAAGAACAGTGAAGCCTGTTCCGATTCTGTGTCTCCCTCTCTCTCTGCCCCTCCCCCATTCATGCTCTGTCTCTCTCTGTCCCAAAAATAAAATAAAAAACGTTGAAAAAAAAAAAATTTATAAAAAAAAAAAAAGGGGCGCCTGGGTGGCGCAGTCGGTTAAGCGTCCGACTTCAGCCAGGTCACGATCTCGCAGTCCGTGAGTTCGAGCCCCGCGTCAGGCTCTGGGCTGATGGCTCGGAGCCTGGAGCCTGTTTCCGATTCTGTGTCTCCCTCTCTCTCTGCCCCTCCCCCATTCATGCTCTGTCTCTCTCTGTCCCAAAAATAAAATAAAAAACGTTGAAAAAAAAAAAATTTATAAAAAAGAACAGTGAAGCCTGGTTCTTAAGTTTCGCTCTGGAGTGGAAGGAATGTTGTCCTGCAGACAGAACACATGTGATGGGCAGTGTGAGGACCATGCACACTGGGGGCCCAAAGACCAGCTTTGATGAGGGGTGCAGCTCATTCTCAGGGAGGTCCTGGGGCACCTGTGCCCCACCTCCTGCACCCAGAGCTCCGCGCACCTGCTCCAGGGGCCACAGGAAGGGGAAGGAGGGTGGCAGCAGCTGGAGCTGATATGCCAGGAACATTTCTGAGTCTGACAGGAAGGACGCTGGGTTACAAGAGAGATGAAGGGGACTGCCCAGGGTGGCGTGGCCGGTGAGCTGAGAAGCTGGGGCTCACTCTCCTTGTGGTTCCCTTGAAGGGCAAAGGCTAATCCAGGAAGTGGAGGACAGGGGTGGTTCCAAGGGAGCGAGACTAACAGAAACACAGAGCTGATCTCAGACAATAGACTTCACAAGCCAGAAGTGGACTCAGTCAACCCTTTGCACTCTAGAGGGTTCCTGCTCCTCCCAAGTCTTTGCTGTAGAGCAGTCAGACGCCGCTTCGTCCTGTGTCCCCGAACTGGACTGAGGAACCACTGGGAAGTGGGCACGAGTGCTCCCATGGCTCCAGGGGCCCAGCTATTACCGGCACAGTGAGGGGGCATCAGGACATGGAGCTGGTGTCCCCCAGGCCTCTGGGGCCACCTTCTGAGACCCAGAAGTGATGGTCTGTGCACCCTCCGTTCCAACCAGGGACAAAGAACACTGGCCTGTCTTGCTGGCCCGCGGTCTGCACTTGGCATCCCCAGGGGTGACTAACAACCAGGAGCAGGTCTCGCCTCAGCAGGCCCACCCAACCTTGCTGGTGGCCAAAGTGACTCGGGTCCTGTCCCCTCCCCTCCCCTTCCCAAGGAGAAGCGCCCTCTGTCTTCCACACCGGACACTGAAGCCTTGTTCGTGGCGTAGGAGAAAGGAGATGGAAAAGCAGAAACGAGAACCCCTCCCAATTCCCAACAAAATCGTCGACTGACTTCCTGTAGCTTCTTGGGAGCCTGTCTCAGAAGCAGGACGGCATCCATGCCAGTTGCTCTGTGCTGCAGTTGCCAGGGCACAATGGACAGTGGGTATTTCAGGAAAGCCAGCTTGCCTAACCTACGGTCAAGCCTGGTGGGGCCCGGAGAGCCTGGGCTGGGTGATCGGCTGCAGCTGCGCGTCCCCAGCTCACAGAGCAGTTTTAGGTGCCCACAGAGGGTGCATCGGTGACAGCATCCACCGAGTCAGAGGCCATGGCTGCCACTCACCGGCTCAATCTCTGAGTCTCTACTTGAAGCCTCACAGGGTCGCTGTCACCTCCAGGAGGAGCAGGACCATCCACGTGTCTGCCCGCCCAGCCCTGGCCCTGCAGCCACGTTGTGCTTCAGCCTGTGTTTATGGGACATCATGGCAGTTACCGGAGAGGACAACTGTAATCGAAACAGCCGAAAATAACCGCTGGCAGGAAAGCCTGTACTTAGAGCAGACCTCCTTCAGTGGTTCTCATGCCGGCGTTAACAGCCCAGGCCTGGCCGGTGTGCTGGACTGACCACCCTCCTTCCTCTCCGAGGGGATGGCAGAAGCCCCAGAGAGGCCGTTCCTGACTCCACCAAGGCCCAGTCCCGCAGGAGCAGCCCGTCCTAAGGGGAGGGCCACTGGGCCAACGGCTCTGTTCCTCTGAGCCCACCAAGGAGACCGCCAACTTCTGCCGTCTTCTGCTCCTGCACTAACATCTCCTGAGCACGGACACCAGCGAGAGCTGTGGCAGCACACGCGAGGTGCCTCCTCACCATGCTCAGGGTGCAGCCCCTGCCCCCAGTCCTTCCTGGGGCCACGAGGGTTCACGGGAGCCCCTCCCCACTCCATCTCCTTCTGGAGCGAAGGGGCGAAACGCCAAGAATTCAGCTAGTGGATGGAGGCTCCGAGCCAAACGCGGTGCTGCTTCAGGAAGATGTTTTAAGCAGCTGGACCGAGACATCACACGGTATGTGATTTATCTACCAGGGTTCACTGCTGAATGTGTGCAAATCAAGTTTCTGGTGCTTCACAGAGCCATGTAACTGATTCTGGAACATTTCATCACCCAAACAGAACCCCCAAACCCAGAGCCACTCTTCACCCCCACCCAACGTTGTGATTTTTTGCCAGTTTATTTAGCTTATTTATCTGCAGTCTATTTATGCAAATGTAAGCAAATATGAACAGAGATTCTTACCGTCGCCTTCCATTACGGAGGGCAATGTAGCACACACAGTTTTGAACTCTGTGTTGTCCACTTAATATGTCTTGAAGCCCCTGGAATGCGTCATCTTCCTGGCATTTCTAAGAAGCTGCCCAGTGCGGCAACAACCATCTGGGCCAGGAAAGTCCTGGCTGGGGTCACGCCTGGTGGGCAGACAGAGAGCCACAATGCACGCTGGCTCACCCTCCAGATGCTGTCGTCCAAGGAATTTGCCATCCTAGGCCATTTCCTGACGTTCCCCCTCAGGCAAACGGAGACTCTAACCCATGTGCCAGGCAGTACGTGTGCCCAGGGCATGCTTTCTTCGCAACTACAGCCGTGGGAGGAGACACCAGAGCACAGGCTTTGGACAGGCAGATCCAGGCACAGGTTGGACCCTGGCAGCTCTCTGGGGCTCAGGTTCTCCTTTGTGAAAGAGACAGCCCAGCCCCACGTTATGGGCTGGGGGAGTGGTGGGCAGGGGGAAGGGTGCTGTGGGGTCTGTGGGCGAGGGTGCCCCGATTCGTCCGTGACAGCCGCACAGCCCCTGGACCCTCACTGGCCCCTGCAGCCCACACAAGAAAATCACTGCCTGCGTGCAGAAAATAGGGCTCACGAGTGCCTGTCTGTAACACAGACTCAGAAACGCCTGTGAAACACACTCCATGTGTGCAGCCTGTCACTCCCCTCCGCCCCACCCACACCCGTCCTAGGAATGCTCAGCAGTCACTGGCCAGGCCAGGCAAAGCATCTGGAGAACAACCCTGGCAGCAGGGGGGCACGGGAGCATTAGCTGGGTCTCAGCACCGGGCATGAAGACTGAAAAGCAGTGAGGGTTTAGGGCAGATTTAACTTCAGAGGCGCCTGGCAGTCAGCAGGAACCCCAGCAACGCCTCCTGTGGAATCGGCAGCCCCTTAGATCTGCAGCACCACGTGCAGGGCCTGTGTCCTCACCTGTAGGTCATGGGGCTGGACTACACAACCCCTTAGCGTTACAGCGACCTCAAATTCCTGTGATCCCGACAGAGCAGGAGGCTCTGTTAGCGTTTGCTACCCTTCGTGCCTGCGCACTGGGCAATGGGGGGGGGGGGGGGCGCCCCGAAGACTCGTTCCTTAGAGACACAGTCCAGGTTACACTTTCCCCATGTGGGGGTTCCCCTCTTCACGCGACAACTTGTCTCCCAGACCCCGAATCTTCTGACTCCGCCCACTGGCGATCCTGAACATCGAAAATGTGTGCTTTATATTCTCCGTGTTAACCACACAAAGAACCTCTGTGCAACCACCGAGGGAAGCTGGAAAACCCTGGGTGGTGCTCAGGTCAAAGGTGAGAGGGCACTCTACAGGAGACCCCGACACACAAAGTACCCTGTGGCAGGGCACGTGCTCCTGCAGATAAGCGGCATCGATAATTATTCTCTTGGGGTCACTGAGGCCGACCTCTCCACTGAAGTCACATGGGGATGGGCAGGGACGCCCCCCCCCCCCCCCCGCCGAGAGGCCTCAACCAAATGTCTACCCCAACTGCAGCCCAGGGCAGGCCAAGGCTGAGGGGAGACTGCTCTGAGGGCCGGCTGTTGGGATGCCCTGAAGGGTAGGCTGTGCCAGGGGCCCTGCATGCGGTCCAGCGACGCTGGGGGGGGGGGGTGCCGCACGCAGTCTGGCAACACCCGGGGGCCTGCATGCGTTCCGGCGACACCGGGGGCCCCGCACGAGGTCCAGCGACACCCGGGGAGGGGGCCCCGCACGCAGCCTGGCGACACCTGGGGGCCCTGCACACAGTCCAGCGACACCCAGGGAGGGGGTGCCGCACGCGGTCCAGTGACGCCAGGGGCCCCGCACGCGGTCCAGCGACACCCAGGGAGGGGGTGCCACAGGCGGTCTGGTGACGCCGGGGAAGGCAGGGCGGAGGCAGGATGGTTAGAGCAGCAGCACTTGGGTCTGGAAAAGCAGCAGCTCTGCCCCAAACCTCACCATCTTCCTGCTCTTAGGTCTGTCAGTGGAGCCTCCAGGCTTATCAGCCACAGGGAGGGAGGGAGCTGTGTAGCTGGGCTGTCACGATGCCCCCCCCCCCCCCCCCCCCCCAGTGTCTGGGACACGGAATGAGAGATGTCCAGGAGAAAGCACATCCGCAGCTCTTTGTTGCTGGACTGACAGAGAAGCCCCAGGCCATCGGTGGTCTCCTGTCCCAGCACATAAAGGCAGCACAGAGGCTGCCATCGCGGGATGACTTCCCAACCTGGACTCCCCATAGGTCAGAGGGTCCCCAGCAAGCGGAAGACAGGGATGGGGTGACCGACTCTTCTGAGTCATGGCTCATGCCCTGCTATGTCCAGAGTGTCTGGAAGGCGCTTCCTCCTGGGGTAATTTAACTTGAGACTTACGACATGCACGGCCGTCCCTGCCAGCCCCGGGTCCCAGTGCGGTCACCAGCAGCCAGAGGGAGAAGGGTTGGGCCACAGACACAGCCCCAGGGAAGGCCTGGTTCTCTGCAGGGATGTGGTGACTCCCATCAGCAAGTGACAATGTGCTTTTGGAAAAAGTATAATTCCTTACCCTCTGATTTGAAATTTCTAACAAGATGACAGACGTACATCAGATATACGTAGATATGTTCTGGGAAAGTACCCGACCAGAGCTTGACCTGAACTCACCCAGCACGGCAGGCTTTAATGGGTACAATTTCAGTGTGGAGGATGTGAAAGTTCAGGAGATGGCTGGTGGCTGTGCACCAGTGGGAATGCACTTGACCCTACCGAACTGTACACTTAAAATTGTCAAAATGGTAAGTTTTATGTTACGGAGGTTTTTCCACTATCAGTGGTTAATACACACTGTAGTGACGCTCCCCTGCACAGTCTCCCAGCCTAGTGGTGGGCAGGGGTGGGGCTGGCAGGCCAGGGGCCGCATCCTGCCTGCGTTCCCCAGGCCAGCTGTCAGCCTCGTCCCAGTTCTGTCTGCATGTGTTGGCTGCTACGAAACGGCTCGGGAGAAGACCTGGGGTGCCAGGGGATGTGCTGTGGCCGATGGCCTCCGTGCTGAATCATTTTCCCACAGGACAGGGTGGAAAATAGAGATACCGGCAAAAACAGGAAGACAGACCACTGTGCAGGAGGAAATCCAAATCTTGCTTACGCTTCTGGGAGAGAAAAGTTCACAGTGGAAATTTTTATATCTCTGGACTCCAAGCTAGTGCAGGTAAATCATCTGTGTTCTCTCCAGCACGGCCACCCAGTGGAGTCACACAGACACAGAGAAGGGGGTGAGGCTGGCATAACAGTGCTGGAAGTTTGGGAAGTGATGGAGAAAGAAAAGTAAAAAAGGAACAAATGAACAGGCAAACATCTCCAGAGCTGTGGGTCCAAGGGCCTGGGACGGAGGGGCACCACAGTAATTTCACACAGGGCTTTGGAAACCATTTTTCTAAAACAGACCATCCCCTTTCCTGTCCAGCTGCCCATGTGGGATGACTCCCTTCTGTTCCCTGTGAATTCTGCTGAGGCCAGATTCAGCTGGAGCGTGGGCTTTTGAGAGTCCACCTGGACTTCCACTGGCTCCTGGCCTCCCACACCTGCCCTCTGGAACAAGAAAACCTTTTAAACAGACATGGCTACACAGAGCGGGTAGAGCCTGTCCCAGGGGCATCCTTGCCTCTTGGGGCCCTCCAGGGTCGAAGGTAACTGTAGGCTCTCTTAAGTAACTTCACTCCTTCCTAAAAAGATTTTCCTCCAGATGGAATGACATTCGATGGGTTCAACATGGGCATAAATAGCGCCCCCAGCTTTGTTACACTAAGACCACAACTTAGGTGTAGACTCAGTGGGCTAGCCTGTGGCTAAGAGGAAGAATTTCAATGTGTTCAGATCCTGGTGCCCTTTTCCAGCAAAGATGGTTTGAACGCGAGATGCTTAAGAGAGCACAATTTAAGATTAATACCTATCAACTACCCCTTACCTACGGCAGATGTTTTAATCAGCCACATGCTAAGACCCATCTCAACTTGAGGTCATCTGAGAACAGATTCCCACGGGACGTGCAACTGGTCACAGAGCTTGTACATCACTCTAGGCGTTTTCCCCACGTGTCTTCTCCTCTCTGCCGGTCCTGTGGGGTCTCTCAGCCGACGGCGTCCTCTGCCAGGGGCTTCCTACTCTAGTCCCAGCTCATCGGTGCACACCCACTGTTGGCAGGCAAGGGAACAATCACCAGACCGTCTTGGTGCTCGCTGGGCCCCAGTCGTCTCCTACCATCTCTTCCCAGGCTCACTTCAGCCTGGTGCTTCGAGACTGAGCCCCACAACCTGTTGCTTCTCCCATGAACTCACACACGCTTTTCAGTCTGCCCATTGTGCTTAGCCTGGTGCCATCTCCTCATGAAAAACCTCCGGGACCTTCCGTTCTGGCTCCCACAGCACGCTCACCTGGGTGGTCACTGTTTTCCCCGGTCCCTCGAGGGCAGGAGCCCGTATGTGAGGTGAGCCTGTAACTGTCCAACCTGTGGGTACTCAGTAACGGGGTGCTAAATGGAGGAGCAGAAGCACAACCACAAACTGGGATGAGGCCTATTGAGACATCGTCTTAGCTGAACGAGGAAACTAGCAAAGAGCTGGTAATTCTGTAGCCATTATGAGCGAATCCTCAGGGGAGGGCTCCATAATTTATGGTGCCAAGTTAGGGCTGGCTGACCTCCCCAGGTACCATCAATAGGGTCAAAAGGGACTGGCAAGGACCTGACTTTCAGAAGGTACTAGAAGCTAGATCATCCCTCTAAAATCCCCATGCTGACACCTGTGTCTGCCCATCCCCAACAAGGGCCAGAAAGCTCAACCCCAAAGGGGGCTGGCATTTCTCATTCTGCCTGCCTTTGGCAATGTTGAACAAAACAGTAGCATCCACTCCAGACAACCAGGTCCTGACTGAACCTGGGTCCTGACTGTGGGAGACGCTTCCAAAGATGAACAGGTGGGGCCCTGCCTCCCAGAGCACGTGGTCCAGGACACGCAGGAGTGCGTGGTTCCAGCCAGGCTTCAGGGAAGGCAGCGCGGCGGGCTTCCCATGAACTGACCCCTGCAGCGACACTTCCGTCAGGTCCCACAGAGACCCTGCTAACCCTGCCCGTGGCTCTCCATCACCCAACTCCACCTGCACGGCCCTGCGGGGCCAGGCCCGTCTCTGGGGCTCTGCTACGTACCCCCACACGCCCCCAGGAGACACCGGACTCAAATGGCAGGAACGGTGTCCAGTTTGCTCGCCGCAGTGCTTGAGGAAGGCGTGGGGTTCAGAGAATCCAGGGAGGAATGACCAGTCTGCAGGCCTGTGTGGTCAGGGGGGCACCAGGGCTCCACCTCCCACGGGAAGTACCTGATCGCCCAGCTCTGAGCAGCTTCTAAACAGTCAGGCACTCGCAGGAGGCTCAGGCTGTAGGGTGTGGGGCTTACCAGGCAGGCCATCCAAAGGGCCGACGAATCCCTTTCTTCTAAAAATAGGCGAAGGTACACAACCTAACCCACCCTGGAAACAGAAACACAGCCCTGTTACATTATCTGAGGAGTATGCTGCTTTTTGTTTAAAAAGATTTGTTTCAAAGAGAAATCCTGCTAACACAGGCAGCCTGACAACCAATCACTTGGCTCAGGACTGTCGGCTTCAATGTTGAAAGAAAGCCCCACGCTGTGCCTCCATGCTTGGCCTTATTTCCCATCAAACTGGAATCCTTGACCTCGTCCTCTTTGAGAACTGGCTTAAATAAACATGTTACTCATCATATGACCAGCCACTCTGCCCTGACAGAAAAGGATCAGTGAGATGGTCACCTCCAGACAAACAGTACTCTCTGGCCTCTGTGGAAGCTTCGGCAGGAACCATGTCCCCATGCAAAAACCACGGCCTCTACTCTAAACTTTAGCCCTGGGGTCTGCAGCTTGCACCCAGCAAGGCCAGGCTGAGAGGAGCTCCCTACACACAGGACGTAAGATATCAGCTGTTTAGAGCAGGATAAGACGCCCATAAGGCGGCAGCTGAGGTCCCAGACTTGCAGGGTCCAAAGCTGGCTGCTGTCCTAACAGGAGAGCAGCCCACAGCCCACTTCTGGGGAAACCCTCACCGGCCTTCACTGCAGCGTTCAGGAGGGCAAATTCAAGGCTCATGAGTCTTCCTGCCACACAAGGACAGTCTTCAAAGATGTGTTTAAGAAGATTCCATTCAAATGTCATTCTAATGCCCTCCTAAAAAGAATTCCACTGGCAGTGTCTTAGCTCAAAATACATATGCTTTTTAACCTAGCAAGACATTTCGGCTAATTTACCCAGAAGAGACAGATGGACACATAAGTAAAAACGCATAACACAGTTTGTAAGAATGAAAATTTGGAAAAGTTTTAAATATAAAATAAGTGGTTGGTTACATTTTGTTACATTGATATAACATTTATATATACATTTATATATCTCCATTAAAAGATAGTTTGTGTCTACATACATCTACATAAAGTAAAAAAATACAATACTAGCTTAAAACAATGTCTGTGAGTTAAAACTAATTTAAAAGTGTATGTTCATTATGATCCTATTTATGTAAAACTATGTCCAACTTATTTACCTATACCACGTGATCTGGGAGGGGTCACCAAAATGCTAATGGTGGTTACCTTGGGGGTGGTGGAGTTGTTTATTTCCACATTGTTTGAATTTTCTTTTACAAATATGTTATAAGCAGAAAAGACTTTTAAAAACAGTCTTACACGGGTGCCCGGGCGGCTCAGTCCGACTCTTGATTATGGTTCAGGTCATGATCTCACGGTTTCGTGAGATTGAACCCCACATCGGGCTCCGCACGGTCAGCACAGAGCCTGCTCGGGATTCTCCCTTTCCCTGTCTCTCTCAAAGTAAATAAAAAGAAAAGGGAAAAAATAAATTAAAAAAATAAATAAAAACAAAAAGTCTTGCAAAGAGTTTAATGACAGGATATATTTATGATATATTAGGACTTTAAACAGCACGAGTCCAAATTATAAACACACCCTGGGCTTGAATATGTAAAAAAACATGTGACCAGGAAACAAACAAGAAAAGGGTCAAACCCACCTCCATGTCACCACCATGTACAAGGTGCTCACTGGGCTGGGGCACTTTCCCGCCCTCTCACAGGCTCAGCTGGGGGGCAGGGGCAGCCCCGGGGCACAGGTGCACCAAGCTGTGTCCAGGAGATGCCGATGACCTCGTGGTTTCTGACTGCCTGCACAGATGGCTAGTTTGCCCAGGACCAGCCCCTGGATTCTTCTGGATGGTGGGTGGCTCTGGCTTTGTTTTCTTTTTAATGAGCTACATCAGCACATTCTCTCCCCCCTTCCACTCCCACTCCAGGGGTGAATGCGGGCTTCAGGCATTTTGTTTTCTGAATGTTCCCACGGTGGAGCCACGGGAGAGTGTTTGCCTTTTCTTTCAATTAAAAAAAAAAAAAAAAAAAAAAAAAAAAAAAGGAAATTCTCCAAATATGCAAACTTCCAGGAATCAGTGGCAGTTAAAGAAGCAAATATGTCTCATGAAAAAGCTCCCACAGCAGAGGGTGTTACATCTGTTCCTACAAGCACAGGGACACAGACAAGGTTACTTCAGCACAACTAGGCTTTTCCCTGCCCTCAACACACACAGCCTCCAACCCGGGGCAGTGTCTCAGGAAAGAGAATTGTAGCACCCTAAAACGTCAGAGACCCTGAGTGCTTCCTGCTAAGCAGTGAACCCCCAACCTAAAAACCGAACACAACTTCTGGGACTTAATGAAGTATCTGAGAAAAGCAATTATAAGCAGGATTTACACAGCCTGACACTTTAAGATTCTTCCAGTGCATGTAACCAAATTGTCAGCGATTCTATGTTTTACTTTGAAGAACATCCCGTAATTACTTTTTCTGGTAACTCCCTCCCTCCCCCTCCCCAATCATGCAACTTGTGATAAATCAGACATATGTCTCTTGTTCATTCGAGGCACTGAGAAGGACACCACGACACCAAGAACAGCGAAAAGATACGGGGAAGCGCACAGTATTTATGTTTCTTTTACAAGTAAACACTTCAGAGCATTCTAATTGTGCTGAAAATCTTGTGGTATAATTAAGTCTTCTCAAGCCCCCTGTGACACCCTGAGGCCACCCACCCTGGGGACAGAAGAGCTCCACCTCCAGTTCTGGGCTGGGGCCTGGGAGGCAAAAAGGCCCATCTCTTAAATAACAAGAGGGCTGGGAAGCTGGTGTTGGAGGGATTTATTGAAGGATATGTGGTGAAAAGTTAGTGTTTGCATTTCCTGTTTATTCTGCTAAAAATAGAAACAGATACTTTGAGTATCTTTGCTGGTCTTCTCCTGCATTCTCTCTGGTTTGGGCCAGCTTTCTGAAATGTTCCTGCATCCTTGGGGATGACCAGGGGAGTGAGCAGGAGACAGGGAAGATTGGCTCCCCAGCACTGGCTGGGTGTGTGGCGCACGTACGCAAATCCTGGGACAATTCGATTCCAGCAACTTACTTAAGTGGGCACAGCATTCAAGTGAAAGGCATGATGATGTCTGTTGTGCATACATGGGGAGACCCCGCAGTGTTTAGCAGGGGTCCGGCGCTGGACAGAGGACTACAGAAGTCTACTAAATGTGGAAGGAGAGAAGCCTGTATGTGTGAAGGCCAAAGGCGTGGTCCTTTGTCCCCCTGGGCAGAAATGCCATCTAACATCCTAAGGAAGATGTCCCTGGCTGGGTCCCAGGAGGACAAAATCCAAGTCATTCCTGGCCTGTCATCTGAGCTCTCAAATGCAGACTCTCCATAACTGGCTTCCTAACCCTGCACGCTCCAAGGGCCCTCGGCGAGATGGTGTTGGGAAATGGCTGCTCAGAATAATGTTCTTAAAGGCATCAAGTAAAATACGTGTATTTATAAAGGAAATCAGTTACTTTGAAGACAGTGATCAAAATACTACAGCCAATATGTGATATAACACTGTATGTGCTTTCTTACTAACACAATGAATAACAATCCATACCAGTGTTTTCAAATAACGATTACAAGGGCACCTGGGTAGCTCAGTCAGTTGAGTGCCCAACTCTTGGTTTTGGCTCAGATCATGATCTCGAGGTTTGTGGGATCGAGCCCTGCCTTGGACTCTGTGGTGACAGCCCAGAGCCTGCTTGGGATTCTCTCTTTCTCTCTCTCTCTCTCTCTCTCTCTCTCTCTCTGCTACTCCCTCCCTCTCTCTCTCAAAATGAGTGAATAAACTTAAAAAAAAAATAATAAAATAGTGCTTACAGTAAATAGCATTCAAAATATCTGGCCACAATAAGCACATGAACATACAATATGAGAATATCCATGATTTCTATTGTAACAAAGTTGCAGGCCCTGCTACCCCTGCTGTGCAGGACCAGTTACATACCTCATAAGTTTACCAATGGACCCCAAATAGAGGCCAGCTGCAGGTTCCTGAGCACTGCCTGGAGTTTTGATGCTAAATAAATTAATTAAAAACTCCAAGTTTTTACACATATTGAAAATGGCTGAATTTTGGAAATAAAGCCTAAAGATGAGCCCAGATGACGTCACCCAAGGTCAAGGCTCAGACTCAGGAGACTCTGGTTTGAATCTCATACTTTTTAATTTTGTAAGAGAGATACTGAGATATAATTTATTGAAAAATAACTTACATACCATAATGCTCACCCATTTAAGGAGTATAATTCAATGGTTATGAGTATATTTACAAAGGCCTGCAATCAACACCACTATTGAATTACAGAATATTTCAGTGCCCAGTTAAGAAACCCTAACCTCCCAATACTCCCTCTCCCTAGCAACCACAAATCTGTTTCTGTCTCTTTGGACTTCTCATACACAGTTGACTCTCATTATACATGGTAGTTATATTCTATAAAGTCTCCGTGAACATTGAATTATTGAATACTGAAACATGGCTATTTGGAAAATACACGGTTAGGTTCCTGTGAGCCTCTGACCAACGTTTTCATCCACTGAGCAACATAAAACCTTCTGCTATATGTGTTTCTATTTAAAGATATATATTTAGTGGGGTGCTTGAGGGGCTCAGTCAGTTAAGCATCTGACTTTGGCTCAGGTCATGATCTCATGGCTCATGACTCAGTCCCACAGAGACTGTCAGTAGAGGGCCCACTTCAGATCCCGACTCCCTCTCTCTCTGTCCCCCCCGCCCCACCCTCTCTCTCAAAAATAAATAAACATTAAAAAAGACATGTATTTAGTATATATTATTGATTCTTAATGTTGAACTCATAGCTAAGAGCACTTTCTATGTACAGCACATCACATCCCTCTTGCACTTAGGAAAACTCAGTAGCACTCCTGCACTAGGCATGGAGTCATTTTCAACAGTGAAATCACAAGAAAAGCACAGGAGGATTCTGGGAAGACGGCAGAGCAGGGTCCCCAGGAATCTCTCCCCCCCAGATGACAACAGCAGGGGCGGAACCTGTGTGATGGGACTGCTTTGGAACTGTGGACTCTGCCCGAGGCCTGCCACGTGTCCGGGAGAAGTAGTCGATTTTGGTCCATTCCAGCTCGCAGCACAGCAGCACCTACCCGTCCCGCGCCCCAGCCATGTGGCAGGCAGCCGGGCACGTGTTTCTGGAGCAGCCCGCAGAAGCCAGGTGGACGAAAAGGACCCTGTCCCCCAAACGCCAGGAGGCCACGCTCTGACCACACAGGTGCGGATTCAGAGGCTGGCGGCCATTGCTGTCACCCCTCCAGCTCGAGTGACTTCAAGGGGATAAGTGCCCTCTTATCCCCCTTTTGTTTTCCACTTTTCCCCTTTCGGGAGCCACACGTTAAAGACTAGGACATTGAAAAACAGCTGCCTATTTGGGGGAAATTAGGAAGTGATGGCACATGTCCAAGGAAAGGCTCAGAAAAGGCCGAGGAAGACATTAAATGGACACCTCAGGTTGACCCCCGGCACAGAGCCTGCAACCATGAAAAGAACGAGGACAACAAAACAGCAAACCCTGGGGAAGGGGGAGAATCTGATTTCCAGAGTAACCGCATCATGAGATTTGAATGTCCAGCGCTCAGCAAATCACGAGGCACACAAAGAAACAGGGGACTTCGGCCCATTGAAAGGAAAAAGATAATTCAACAGAATCTGTCCCTAAAAAGGACCCGGTGTCAGATCTACTGGAGAGACTTTAAAGCAACTGTCTTAAAGATGCTGAAAGAACTAGAAGATGTGGATAAAATCATGAAAAAAAAGTATGAACAAAATGGAAATATCAGTAAAGAAGGAGAAAACCAGCAAAGAAACCCCAAAGAAATTCTGGAGCTGAAAAGTACAATAACTGAAATGAAAAATTGACTAGAGGGATTCAAAACAGATTTGAACAAACAGAGAAATACCAGTGAACCTGAAGACACGACGGTGGAAATCATCAACACTGTGGAATAGAAAGTAAATGAAGAAAACGGAGACTGAGGGACCCATAGGACATCGTCAAGAGGACCGACACACACACTGTGGGAGTCTCAAAAGGAAAAGAGAGGGGCAGAGAGAATATTTGAAGAAACAATGGTTATAAATCTTCCTAACTTTAAGAAAGACATGAATATAAAATCCAAGATGCTCAGCAAATTCCAAATAAGATGAACTCAGACAGACCCACTCTGAGACAAGTTGTAACCAAACTTTCAAAAGACCAAGAATCTTGAAAGCACCAAGAGAGAGGGGAATCATCACACCCAAGGGGCCCTCAGTAAGCTTATCTGCAGATTTTTCACCAGGAACTTTGGGTTTCAGAGAAAGTGCACAACACATTCAAAACAATGTACGAAGACAGGCCCGTCACGTGTGACTCCTATATCCGGCAAGACTGTGCTGCAAAGCGAGAGGGAGATCAAGACGTTCCCAGACAGACAAACGCTGTGGGAGGTGGGGACCACCGACCTTTTCTGCAAGAACTGCTTGTTCCCGGGAGTAGGGCAGACGCAAGGACAGGACAGGAGACAGTCACTAGAGGCCGTGCGAGAACTAAGGTCTCGGGGCAGGCCAGCACACGGCCAGTTATAAAAGGCACAGTTCACAAAAGAAAAAATAGACAAATTTGACTTTGTTCCAAATTAGAAATTTTGTACATCAAAAGACAATGTGCAGAGTATAAAGGCAACCTACAGAACGAGAGAAAATATTTGCGAGTCCACATCTGACAAGGGATTAACATCCACAACAAAAAGAGCCCCTGAAACTCAACAACCAAAGGTAACCTTGTGCAAAAATGGGCAAAGGACCTGAACAGATGTCTCTCCAAAGAAGACGTACAAGTGCCCATGAAGCACTGCAAACACCAACATCCCTAAGGATTAGGGACTTGCAAATCAAGAGTAGGAGATCCCACCTCACACCCATTGTGATGGCTACTTTTAAAGAACCAGAAAACAGGTGCTGGTGAGGGTGTGGAAAAACTGGGACCCTGTGCGCTGTTGGTGGGAATGCAAAATGGTGCGGCTGCTGTGGAAAACAGTATGACGGTTTCTCAAACACTTAAGAGTAGAACTACCATGTGAAGCAGCAATATTTACACTACAGAGTCTATACCCAAAAGAATTGAAAACAGGGTCTCAAAGAGATGTTTGTCTCATGTTCACAGCAGCTAAAACATGGAAGAAACCCAGATGTCCACTGATGGGTGAATGATGAACAAAATGTGGCCTATTCAAATGGAATATCATTCAACCTGGAAAAGGAAGGAAATGCTGGCAGTCTCTCCCCTGAGAAGAACCTTGAGGACATAATGCTCAGTGAAACGAACCAGTCACAAATACTGCAGGAATCCACTTCCAGGAGGCTCCTAGAGGGGTCACAATCACACAGGTAGAAAGTAGGGTGGTGGGCACCAGGGGCTGGAGGGAGGGCAGAACGGGGAGATAGGGTTTAAAAGACAGAATGACTCGGTTTTTCAGGATGAGAAGCATCGTGGAGACGGATGGGTATACAGCGGTGGCAAGCTTCGTTGTATGTATTTTGCCACAATTATTAAAAAAGAATAAGCACAAAAAAGTGGGAAACATGGCAGTAAATAGACTGTGGCAAGGAAACGTGTGTGCCGGAAGACCTGATGCGAGAAGGTGGACCCCGCTGCACTGGCGGCCGACCCTCCACTGCCCCGCGCGTCTGCAAGTGGCCGCTGAGCGTTGAGCATTGCTTTGGGGCAACGAATAAGTTTTAGCGGCTCCGCAGACACAGACTCTGCACCTCAGAGCACAGACTGAACGCACCCCTCCGACAGCGGCCCGCACACCCGGCTACTCTCACCTGCCCCTCCTTCCAGGGTTCCCGCGAGCTGCGTCCCCTCAGTCCCGTCTACGACTGAGCCCTGTCCCACCGCACGTCTTGTGTGCACTCGCCGGTCTGCGCACGCTGGGGCGTTTCCACCTTTTGGCCATCATGGACACCGCGGCAGTCAACAGTCACGCATAAGTTCCTGTGTGGGAATAGGATTCCCACATCCTGGTATTTTGTCGAAGGGTTTCCACATCTGTATTCACAAGGGAGGTTGGCCTGAAGTTTCATTGTGATGTGCATGTGTGGTTTGGGGTAAGAGATTAATGAGTGGCAGACAAAGTATGTTTCCTAAACATAACTGTGGGTTTACTTCAACATCTGTTAGAAGGCTGATGGCTCTTCACTTGTGATAGGAGTACAGTTTTCTCCTAAAATATACACCACGGTATAGAAAGTTATTAGGTAAGTGACTGAGTGAGGGTGGCTGCAGTAAAATCATGAAAACGGTATTACTGTGACCGACATCTCGGAACACCTGCTGTAGGAAAAGAACGTGGGACCTGAGTGTCACCTCCCAGGGTAGCCTCAGCGATGGCCTCCCTGCAGATGGGCACTGCCTTTCTCACAGTTAGCAAGTCTGTCCTGAACATGGAGGGTGTCAGGACGGCTCCTGCTTCCTACCATCCACAGCAACACAGTTGTCCCGCCTCTCCCACCTGGACACAGTATTTACAGCAAGAGTCCACTGAGCATGGCAAGAGCAGAGCCCGTTTCCCCGGAGATGGAATCGAGGCGCTGAGCTTTGTGAATATTACGAGTACCTTTTTTCTTTTACTTATTTTCAGAGAGAGAGAGAGAGCACACAGCAGGGACAGAGAGAGAGGGAGAGAGAATGAGTCCCAGGCAGGCTCTGAGCTGTCAGCACAGAGCCCACCGTGGGGCTCGAACTCACAAACTGTGAGATCATGACCTGAGCTGAAATAGAGTTGGAAGCTTAGCTGACTGAGCCACCCAGGCACCCCAGGAGCCCTTTCCTATTTAAGTATGGCAACTATTGTTTGTTTTTTTTTAATTTTTTATGTTTATTTATTTTTGAAAGAGAGACAGACAGACAGACAGACAGACAGAGTGTGAGTTGGGGAGGGGCAGAGAGAGAGGGAGACACAGGATCCGAAGCAGGCTCCAGGCTCCGAGCTGTCAGCACAGAGCCGGACGCAGGGCTCGAACCCATGAACTGTGAGATGTCGATCCGAGCTGAAGTCAAATGCTTAACCGACGGAGCCACCCGGGTGCCCCAAGTATGACAACTATCTGAGGTAGGCGCTGCTCTCCCATTTTATAGACCAGAACATTAGGGATCAGCTGGTCAGAGTCAGCGAGAAGGTGCTAGAGGCAGGGTCTGAACTGGGGTCCCTGACAGAGGTCTCTGCCATGTGACAGAGAAAGGCACAGGTTGCAGGTGACACACTACGGGGCGGGGGAAGAAACCCTGAGCCGGCCAATTAAACTTTGAGCTATTTCTCTCAGGGCAGTGCCAGAGGGAAAGTAAACAATGAAGACAGGACACAGGGCCTCAGCCAGCAAGCTGAAAAGAGGCAGAGCCGCCAGAGTCGCCCCTGGGAAGTGGACACACTCGTGAGCACACGAACCTCGGAGCTTCCTGTGTCACCTCAGCCTCAGAGGGTCCACAGCACGGGGTGCCAGGTGTCAGCAGCACTTTGAGGGAAAGGCACGCCCTCGGTGGCACCTCCAGTTCAGCTCCGCACAGACACCACTCGTTCCCTCTGTGACGGATGGATGACAAAGCCCGCGTGCAGATCTCCGGTTTACACGGTGCTCCGCACCCACTGCTCACCCTCCCGCACCCTGAGAGCAAGCACTGTGACCCGGGATGGCCAGGGCGGAGCGGCGGGACGTGGCCCCGATGGCCAGCAAGGAGCCCTGAGAACGGCCGCTAAGTAAGGCACAGAGAAGCAGAGTGACAGGACAGAGAACGGGCCGAGGGGACACGAAGTGACTGGGTAGCGCGGTCTGAGAGAGGGCGGCTCCAGGCGGGGGGCAGCCGGGCGCAGGTGCGGCCAGAGCAGCCGGCAGGAGGACGCGGCAGAGCCCGGGGTCACGTGGAGGCAGCGGAGCAACGCTGCAGGGCTGGGGACGAAGCAAAAGCCACTGCGCGGCAGTGACGGTGCCATCAGCGGGACGGCCAGGCTCAGCAGGGACTGAAGACGCAGAGCTGTCTGATCTCGTGCCAGAGAACCAGGCAGAAGGTGAGGTCAGCGGGTCTCCCGCTGTTCCCTTCCAGCAGCACAAACAAGAAGAGAGAATGTTCGCGGAGCCGCGGCCAGCACGCCCTGAGCTCTCCGCACGTGCGCCTTCTCCCCTCGGGACAACGTGATGCCGCAGCAGGGACTGAGGCACCGCCTGCCCTCAGAACCAGGCGCCCGGCTATACGCCTCGGCCTCCAGCGTCCCGGCCTCCTTCTGTTCCGAACACTGTGGCTGCTGCTCCCGGTCTCTGCTCAGCTCTCCTGCCCCCACTGAGGCCACTGCAGCCAACACGGCGAGCCACGGCGGTCACCCTGCAAGTGTCCCCTGCGGGCGGTCTGTGCGCTCGCTGTGGGCACAGAAGTTCCAGTCACGACCAAATCAGCCGGGAAACGCCTCCCTGCAGGCGGCTCTTTCCTTCAGTATTTTATTTGGAAATGGGAAGTTTCTCCCGAGTGTAGAGATGAGACCAGCACGAGGCCCAGCTTCGACTCAACAGCGGGGCACACGCCCTCCCAACCATTAACCTACGTTAGCAGCCGGTTTTCCCATAAAATGATACTGTTACAGCAAAGCTAGACCCTCAGAGCTAAAAGTTAGCCAAAGTTATAATTTAAAGCTAGCATAAGTTTCCAATCCTAAAAAGACAGTGGAAAACACACACTAGCAACCACAAGTTTCATTCCTGGGTTACTGGCTAATGCCGTTTTGTTAGCGAACTCGCATCCAGTTAAAATATGAAAGCATCAATAGTATTTCTTCCTCAGTCTTTAAAAATCAGAAATCAACACTCTTTAAGATTGAAAATGCATTTAAAATTTTGAAGACTTTCTAATAAACTGGTGTTGACCAAACACACGTTACCTTCTTTTCTACCACAGGCTAGAAAAGAGAACGCATGGCTCTGTAGCAACAGACAAAACCGAAAACTGCATGTTTGAAATGGGTGCAGTGGCCCCCGGTACCTCGTTTCTGGATGAAGACCCTGAGCAGGGGGTTGGCGCTCGAGACCGCCTTGCAGAAGTTGTCATCGTTGTTGATGGGCAGCAGGTCGCCGTGCACATCTGCATAGCCAATGGTCACGTCTGTGTTGGAGATGTGGTGCGTGTGAACCACCAGGTTGTAGAAGTCTTCAAACTTCCCTGGCTTTTGACGGTCTAAGGAAAATCTCCGGAACTCAGCCCCAAACTACAATGCAAGAGACAGGGGGGACATAAGTAGCAGGGAAAGGACGGGAAATAAGGCTTGTTCACGTCATGCCAAGCGCGTCCTGAGCCTCCGTGAGGCCCGGACACAGCGGCGAACCGTGTCCCTGTCCTCATAGAGCTTCTGCAAACACACAAGGAAAGGGGAGACAGGAGTGTGGGGGATCAGTTCACTCAACGCTGACCTGTGTCCTGGACAGGACAGGTGCTGGAGCTGAGGCTACTGAAGAAAAAGCAAGGTCAAAAAGTATTAGGAGTATGGTGGACGAGATTGAAACAGGAGCCTGTGCTTAGTGAGGGCCTTCACCTGGGGTGGCTGTCCAGGCTCAGCTTGCGGTGTCCGCACAGCCCCGAGATAGGGGCAAACACTCATGGGCAGGAGGGAAGCAAGGCCAGCTGAACGCTCTGTATTTTTCCTGAGGGCAATGGGTGGTCCTGGAACAATTTCAATTTTAAGCAAGGAACTGATTTGATATGATTTGCATTTGATTTTTAAAAAAATTTTATGTATTTACTGAGAGACAGAGGGAATGAGAGAAAGCAAACGTAGGAGCGACAGGGGGGCAGACAGAGAGAGCGCAAGAGAGAGGGAATCCCAGGCAGGCTCTGTGCTGTCAGTGCAGAGCCCCACGCGAGATCATGACCTGAGCAAATATCAAGAGTCAGATGCTTAACGGACTGAGCCACCTAGGGGCCTCTGATTTGTATTTTTAAAAGACCGAAGGATCAAAAGTGGAAGCAAAAGTGAAAGAAGGAAGGACTGTGGTAAAAAGAAGGCTTCACAAATCTCAGGGAGACACGAACGTGGGCCCTGGTCCCGCCCAAAACACAGAGCAGGTTCCTCTCTCAACAGACGGTACTCACTCCGCCTGCTCTGGGAGATACCCAGGGCCCAACTTTCCTGACAGTCCCTGGCCCTGGCTCAGGTGCCCACACAGTTCTCTGCCAGGAAAGGACCCTAGGTCACCTCCCACGGGCTGAACCATCCTGGGATCCAAGGACACCACCTCTGTTTGGCCTGAGGGTTTCTGGATTAGGACATGCTGTTGTCCCTCGCTTGGCAATACAGACCTTTATTCATCAGGCAGCACAGATTCAGTGCTCTTCAACACAACTGAAAACTAATTATAGTGGTTCCAAAATACACAAAAATGAAATGTCTAATGTTTACACAATACGAGTCATTACATCATCTAGACATTATGTCAACTAGTCAAGGGCAAATCAACTCAAACCATATGGGTTTGTGTGGTTCTCAAAGTGGGCAGGCATCAGAATCACCTGGAGGCCCCTAGAGGTCTGGACTGGGCTGATCTGGAGAGCGGGCCCCATAATTTGCATTTTTAACAAGTTCCCAGGAGAAGCTGATGCCCTTGGGCTGGGGACCACACCATAAAACCACTGGTTTTAAGGGAAATCAGTCTCCAAATCTCCGTGGCCACAGATCTCTGAGAACCAGAGTGTGCTGTTCCATTTCCCTTTTTAAAAAACAAAACAAACCTCTCACCCATCCCGCATTGCCCCAGGAATAAAATACTTCAGCACGCAGGACAGTGGGACTTTCCGAAATACTGGTTCAAGAAAAGCCACCTTCGATGGGCAAGCACAACCCCTAAGGCCTCCTCCCACGTACTGGGTCAGGGGAGGAGGGGCTCCGGGCTCAGCACAGAGGGCCACGCGGCAAGGCTCTCCCCCGCCGCTCTGCCGCTGTCAGAGGTGCCCACCTTGAGATGGGGCCTGTGAACACAGCACAGCAAACCGAGAAATCCTTCCCGCATTGCTGAAAGGTCAGCATTCCTCCTCTTCTCCGTATTTATCCCAGCATGCACCATTGGCTGGCCCAGGGTGAGCAGCACACAATCTCTCACACACATCCTGGGGCCACAAAACTTTTGAAGACACAAGAGTTCAAGCCTACATTAGTTTAATGTGATCTTTTTTCAGATTCGGTTATGTCGTCACATCATGAATATTTATTTCAACAATAGCCGTCATCTCTCCCATCTCAGATCTAATACAAGCTAACTTCCAGAGCAATTAGTTCTTATCAGTATGCACCCTCTTTTCATTAAGCACATAAGGAGAGTTCAATGGTGTCCAATGAAATCAGCGTATGCCTCTGAGTTTCATGTGCGGTTCTTGATTCTTCCCCCAAACCGGACACCACACACTCACTCTGATTTAAGGGACACCGGCTGCCTCTCCTGACTCACTCCCCCTGGATTAGGCCACATCCTAGGTGAGCAGTGAGAAACAGCCCATGCTGGGCCAAGTCCCTCCTGCATTTGGCAGTCAATCTAAGGTTAATCTAATTTGTTTCTCCAATCTTTTAGTGGTTTTCTTCAAAATACGTCTTTATAATTTTTTTTAAACTTTTTTTTAGAGAGAGAGAAAGAGTGAGTGAGCAGAGGAGAGGGCAGAGGGAGACTGAGAGAGAATCTTAAGCAGGCTCCACATGGAGCCCGACACGGGGCTCACGAACAGGACCCTGGGATCATGACCTGAGCCACCCAGGTGCCCCTTCTTCAAAATACGTCTTAACGTGTGGATTGGAAATGAAAATGAATGCAGACTGCTTCCTGACAGAAAGCAAGTCTGATTTGTATTTGATAACGAGGCTGACTTTGTTAATCCATCCAGCAGTATGGTGAACAATGCTTCTTACGTTGAATGAGTCCCAAAGTTTGGCAAAAAGAGGTATGAAATGGGATATTAGCATTTTTCCTAATTTTTTTTATTATGCAAAATACACATAACATAAAGTTTACCATTAAAAAATTTTTTAAAAATTTTTTTTATTTTTGAGAGAGAGAGAGAGAGACAGAGTGCAAGCAGGGGAAGGGCAGACAACAAGAGAGACACAGAATCCGAAGCAGACTCCAGGCTCCGAGCCGCCAGCACAGAGCTGGATGTGGGGCTCCACCTCACAAACCGTGAGATCGTGACCTGAGTCGAAGTCAGATGCTTGACGGACTCAGCCACCCAGGTGCCCCTAAAGTTTACCATCTTCACCATTACTTAAGTGCAGAGTTCAGTGGCAGTAATACGTTCACACTGCTGAGCAGCTGTCCCCATCCCTGTGTCTTCGTATCTTGTGCAACTGAGTCCGTCCCCATTAAACACGGACTCCCAGCCCCTCCCCCAGACCCTGGTGACACCACCTACCCGCCGGTCTGTATGAATATGACTCCTCTAAGTACTTCATATGAGTGGAATCATCCGTTTTTGTCTTTCTGTAACTGGCTCATTCCCCTGATCAAATATATAATTTGAAACACTCTCATTCTGTGGGTTGCTTTACTCTGTGGATCTGGGTCCTTCTAAGGGGAAATGTTACGGCTGTGAGCAGGGCACAGGAGGAAAAGGTAGATTGAGGCCGCTGTCTAACTTGCCTGCCAACCTAGGGCAGGTGCCATAATGTCAGTTTTTCTTAAAACTTTCCTTAGTGAGCACTTAGCTTTGAAGTTGTACCTGTTCTGGACTGAGGAGACGGCCTCCCAAACAGACACCTCCCTTTGTGGAGTTCTGCAGGTTTGAATGTGGGACAGCAGGCGAGTGTCTGACGCTCAGCCGTCACTACCTTGTCATGAGCCTTGCCGCGGGAACAAACTCCTATAGCGAGGCTCGGCATTTCAGGGTGGTCTCCAGAAAACTTTAAAGTTGGTTCAGGCATTTGCATAGGGATCCCTATGTACTAATGCAGTGGTCTTCAAATGTCACATACCTCCTAAGGAATTCTGAAAAACTACCACTATAAAAAGGATAACATATTTTTAAGTTAGCATCTAAATTTTTCATAACAAAAATAAATGGTTGCAAGGGATATAATTTCCAGCATACTGTATTTCTTTTAAAAATAAATATTTTATCAGATGATCTTTTAAATACAGTCAATGAAAGCTAAATGCCATAGTGATATGATGTTACCATCATGCATTTTAAAATAGAATAACCAACTCTTTTGTAACAATCAGAAATTCCACATGGGCTTTTTTTCTGTTTGGTCCCTTGTTTCTATCACACTGCTCCAAGAGGACTGAAGCCTAGTATTTTATCATAATAATTTATGCTGGAGTACCCTACCACTCTTCTATGCAAGAAAATCAGATAAATTGAATTAAACATTCTTTTTCACATGGCCACAAGGCTCTATTTGTGGAGAATATTTCTATATTTGTGTCAGTGGTATGGAGTTTTAATTTTGCAAGATGGAAAGAGTACTGGACGGTATGCACAACGGTGAATGTAAACTGTATACTGTGAACTGTGTGCTCAGAAACTGGCTATGATGGTGAACTTAATGTCTGGGTTATGGACCAAAACTATACAGTAACATAAAATAAATAGATTTTTTACAGTAAAAAGTTTGTAGCCTAAGTCATTACAATGATTAAATCATGACTGAAACAGAGTTACACATTTTCATAAATAATTATTAACCATCCAAAGTAAACACCTAAAAAATCTTTCATGAGGAGTGTTTTTGCTAAATGAGGTCAGAGTAACATTGGCTCTTTTGCTCCTTCTCCTCCCTGTGAATGTAAATTGATGGGACTGAGGGCTCAGAAGGCATGCCAGACCTCAGCTCTGTGACTCTTACCAAGTAATGTGCCAAAAATAAATAATCATAGAGTGGTCTATCATTAACAATATTTTTAATAATCTATTAGCTGACAATTAGGACAACTTTCAACGCTGTTGAAAGCAAAGTCTTGGAAACCACTGGACTTGCAAGATTTACTGCCCAATCCTTGGAACCACTTTTTCAATTTCTGGTAAGTACACCAAGAATTATATGCCAACGAATCGTGTCTGCATTTAGAGGAAACTTGTTTAATCTGATATAAAGGGAAGTAAAAATATAAAGTCAGTACCCCATGCTAATATATATATTTAAATAAAATGCTTTTATCATACTGAAGTTGGATTCTTACGTAACAACACCATTACCAAAAGTCACTCAAAATGGATAAATGACCTAAATGTAAAACCTGAAACTACAGAATTCTTAAATAAAAACATAGTGCAAAAGCTTCAGGACACTGGGTTTGGTAGTGATTTACTGGATATGACACCAAAGGCACAGGTAACAAAAGAAAAAACAGACATCGGACTTAGTGAAAACTACCTTTTGTGCATCAGAAGACACTATCCACAGAGTACAACAGCCTGCAAAAAGGGATAATACTCAGAATATACAGAGAACTCCTAAGTACAACTGGTATATATCCATACAATGGAGTGTCATTCAGCCTTAAAACGGAAGGGTGTTCTTTCACCTGCTGCAACATGCACGAAGCTGGAGCACCGTGCTGTGTGAAACGAGGCAGCAGCAGAAGGGTGAACGCTGTGTGGTTCCACGTGTAGGAGGTCCCGGGAGCCATCAGATCATGGAGACAGAAAGCAGGCGGTAGTTGCAAGGAACTGGGAAGTTATTGCTTAACTGACAGACTTTTGGTTTTACAAGACGAAAAGAGTTCTGGATATGGGGGGGGGGGGGCGGCAGCTGCACAACCGTGTGAATGTACTTAGTGACACTGAACAGCACGCGTAAAATGGTTAAGTGGCAAATTTTACGTCATGTGTATTTTACCACAGTGAAAGAAATGGAGGGGAATAAGATACCCACAGGAGGCTGGGAAAAGCTCTGAAATTCCTACAAACACAGGCCACACACACATGCAGTGCTGTGTGTGTGATCAGGAGAGACCCAAGAAGGCTATATAATCTCTATCTGGTTGACCTGGGATTCTGTGAGTCAGGAAGTGAAGGCTAAAGTGGAGCCTAAGCAGCTGGAACTGACACACACATAGAGCCTCGAGCAGAGGCTGGGGGACCTACTGGTTGAGCTCATGAAAGGAAATCTCTGTGCAATTACCAGATGACCATGAAGTTAACAGTGGTCGCACATAACAAATAATACACTTTACAGAATTTGTCCAGGAAAGTCACTAAACAAACAAAAAGCAGCAAAGAAATAAACATTAAAAAAAAAAATGTCTAGTTTTCAGCAAATTTATGAGATATATCAAGAAACAGAAAAAAAATGGCCTCCATGCAGAGGAAAATAAGCAGCCAATGAAGGGCCCAGATGCTGCACTTACGAGACAAAGATTTTAGATCAGCTATTATAATTATGTTCAAATAAGTGAAGGAAACCAAGTCTAAAGATCTGAAGGAAATCATGAAAGCAATGTCTAACCAAACACAGAATAAAAACAAAGAGATGGAAATTAAAAAATTTTTTTTTAATGTTTACTTATTTTTGAGAGAGAGAGGGAGATAGAGCGTGAGTGGGGGAGGGGCAGAGAGAGAGGGAGACACAGAATCCGAAGCAGGTTTTAGGCTCCGAGCTGTTAGCACAGAGCCTGATGTGGGGCTCGAACCCAGGAACCGTGAGATCGTGACCTGAGCTGAAGTCGGACACTCAACTGACTGAGCCACCCAGGCGCCCTGGAAATCATTTTTAAAAAAAGAATCAGATTGAGATTCTAGAGTTGAAGAATATAATAACTACAGTAAAAATGTCCTAGAGGGACTCAACAGAAAATCAGAGGTGGTCAAAGAAAGAATCGGAAAATACGAGGATAGGTCAATTGAGACTGTATAGTCTAAGCAGCAGAAAGAAAAAAGAATGAAGAAAAATGAGCAGAGCCTCAGAGACCTGTGGCGTATTACCATGCATCCAAAGAAACACAGCTGGAAGTCCCAGAGCAGGAGAGAGAAAAAAGCAGAAAGAATATTTGGAGAAACAATGTGTATAAACTTCCCAAATGTAATGAATTTAACTACATATCCAAAAGTTCAACAAACTACAATTAACATAAACTCAATGAGATACACAACTAGATGCATCCTAGTCAAACTGTAAAACCCAAAGCCAAAGAGAGAATCTTAAAAGAAGAAAAACAATTCATCCTATATAAAAGATCTGCAATGATATGAATAACTGACTTCTTATCTGAAATCACGGAGGCTAAAATGCTGTGGGGTAACATGTTTGGGGGCACAATGTCAACTGACAATTCTATATCCAGCACAACTATCCTTCAAAAAATGGAGAAACAAGACAGTCCAAAATAAACAAAAACTGGGAGAACTGTTACCAGCAGGCCTGCCTTACAAGAAATTTTAAAGCTATCCTTGAGGCTGAAATAAAAGACCACTATATATTAACTGGAATAAATAGTACTGTTAAATGTAACTACAGAGGTATATGTAAATGGCAGAAAAGTATACTTTTGCCTGTTTGTAATTTGTTTCTTCTGATTAAGAGACAACTACAGAGGCAGCTTATTTTCCTGCTTCCAACATTTGTAGTTGCTGGCAGCGTGTACTTGGTCTCCATCAGGCACACTGACCCCATAGCCAGACTAAGGTCCAAAGTGGCAACACTGTGTGTGGGGCCTCTGGCTTTCCCTGGATAGTGCCAAGCTCTTGTGAGTGGAACGGGCCTGTGTTGTCCCCCAGAATGAAGTATTGATACATGCCACAACAAAGATGAACCTTGAAAACATGCTAAGTGAAGGATGCCAGATACACAAGACCACGTACTGTATGATGTATTTGTATGAAATGTATGGAATAGGCAGATTCACAGAGAAAACAGACTAGTGGTCACCAGGGACTGGGGACAGGAAGGAATTGAGAACGGCTGCTAAGAGGTAGGAGGTTTATTTTTGGGGTGAAGAAAATACTTTAAAATTAGGTAGTGGTAATGATTGCACAAGTCTGTGAATATACTAAAAACCACTGAATGTGTACTTTAAAGTTGTGAATTTTATTTCACATGAATTATAGCTTACAGAGCTGTTATTTTTTAAAAAGGTTTCACCTCAAAGAATAATTTTCTAAAATAGCCGACTGAAGACTGATTGGAAGCTGTATTCAGAAACTTGGAAACCCCAGAGAGTGACACTGGCCAAATACAATGGAGGCTCTGCTTTTGCTCTAGGCATACGGGAAATGCTGAAGGACCAAGTGTCCAAGCATCTGTTGTCAGCACACATCAATTTATAAGATAAAGACTTAAGAAGTCAGGGAACACCCCAGGGACTCCCCCCCCTCCCCCCCCCCCCCCCCCCCCCCCCCCCCGTGCCTGTCATTACTGCTGGGTCGTGTCGTGAGACTTAGTCCAAGCTGGTAGGGCAAGCTTTTCCAGTTCAAGTTGGTCCACAGTGTTGAACTGGTAAGGACAGAGGGCAGGCACTCTGAGCAGGGTAGAACTTGCCTTCCCTCACACCCATCTCCACCCTGGCCCCAAACTGCAAAAGGCTCTCAGTCCCTCTTGTCCAATTCAGAAACTAAAACTTTATATGAACGATATTTCTGGAGTCCCAAGGCTCTGGCAATACAAATCTATTTTCATCAATCAATGTCATGTGACTCCAAGGATAATCTGTTACCACTAACATGATTATTTCTTATTTTCCAGGTTAAAAATATTAAAAATGTAAAAAATTTTTTCTTGATACATAATGAGGTCTTTCTACACTTACCCATATGTTTAAAAAAAAATCTATTTTGTGTAGGACACTGCAGGGCACAAAAGGCTTGTTTGGGTTAGCTGTCTTCATGCACACAATTAAGTCCTAAGCTTCCCCATGGGAAGTGCCCTTCCAAGAGTTCACACTGAGGGTCTCAGAGAAGGTGAGAGATTTGCCCAAGGCCACACAAATCCTTGATTCCACGTTGGAAATAAGACTCCATTTCTTGACTCTGATCCTTTTCTACATGGGCAGCGCTAAGCTGCTGCCACTCCAAGCTAACCGAAAAAACCATTCTTCCTACCACTGAAAACATGGTTCCCAGATTTCCTCTTACACTCACTCAGGTAACATTTACTTAAAAACTCTAAAATGTCACCTTAAAAAAATGTTTTTTAAGTTTATTTATTTATTTTCAGAGAGAGAGAGGAAGAGAGAGGAGACTGTGAGCAGGGGAGAGGCAGAGACAGAGGGAAAGAGAGAGAACCCTAAGTAGGCTCTGCACTCTCAGTGCACTTGAACTCACAAAGGCGTGAGAACATGACCTGAGCTGAAACCCAAGAGTCTGACACTTAACCGACTGAGCCCCCCAGGTGCCCCTAAGATGGCACATTTCTGATGATTAAGAAGCAGCTCTGGCACAAGGTGGCACAAGGTCATCCCCTCTGTGAGGGCTAAAGTCAAAGAGAAGAGAAGGAAATCAAACCTAGCACTTTCTTCTCATCTAGGCCGCTTCACACAGTGTCTTTCTAGCTAGAGAGGGAACTCAGGGCTTGAACCCCACGTGATGTCCCCACATGCTGCGAAGATTGTCGGGGAGGCAATTAATCACTGTTTCTATCACTTGAGGATTAAAAGCTCACACGTTTGTATTTCTAACAGTTTTGTGGGGGCAGGAGATGCACATACACCATTTTTAATCTCAAGCCTAGAAAAGAGGAAAATCGAGGTCTAGTATCTGGTATGACAGTTGAGGTGCCATGTGGAGCCCAGAGTTCTGGGGTCAGTTCAGTACCTGGGCTGGCTCACGAGGGTCACATGCAGGGACATTGCACTGAGACATCTGTGCAGTGTGTGACAGGATGTTCGTGGAGGCCTCTCCAACATGTATGCTTAAAAAAAAAAAACAAAACAAAACTGGAACTACACACTGTTTGGTGTGTTTTTCTTTATGGTTTGAATAGGGGTAGAATCACACAGCTGAAAAGTCAAAAGGTATTCAGTAAAAACCTGCCCCTTCCCCACTGGAGCTGGTGATTTCAGTTGTATGCACCCTTCAAAAGGTGTTTTCTGCATGTGAAGGCACATGTGAACTGTATCTATATTCCTTCTTTTCTAAATAAATGGTAGCATGCTATCCACACTGGTCAACTCTGGAGGGCTTTTTTTTTTTTTTTCCCACTTATCTTCTATATTTTGAAAACATTCTTTTTCTGGATGCTCATGGTCTTGTAAGGGAGGAATCTCTAACTCTCAGATGCCCCTGAACTGAGAAAGGTTAAGTCACTTGGCTCCTGGTTTGTAAGGTACCCATAGACAGGGACGTGACAGGGTATCGTCAGACTCACCAGGGAAGGTCACAGGAGCCAGGTGTTAAGGTAGAGTTTTTACCAGTTAAAATTTGCTTAGTAACTGGGTCACTTTTAAGGCACCTCCCAAACCTCAGGGAGCCACAAATTTGGTTCTTTATTTATTTTACAAAATTTGCAATTACCATATGAGTTAGGGCAGCAAACTGCCATAGCTCTCACTAGAGTGCGAGCCCAGGAGCATGGGGTCTGCTTGTTCTAGACTAGTAGAGTCCCTAATATACAGTAGACACACAAATTTTCGTTGAATTAATGAATTAAACTTCCGTCAACTGGTTTTAAAATAAAATTCTAGAATTTTAATTAAGTGGACATTGACTGACAGTCTCAAAACAGGAACGCAGTAGGAGATATAAGCATGAAGTCACAAACCATGTCCCATGTCACACATCAGCCCTGTCCCATGTATGTTAGATTTGAAGATAAATGCCAGTCCCCTCCACCCCCCCAACACAAGGGTGAGGTTTTCACCGTCAAAACCGAGGAGACAATGTCCCAGTGACTATTTGCAAACAGGTGAGTAAACAGGCAAACCGAGGGGTCTTTAGCCACGTAAAACACACTCTCTGTGGTAATCAGGTTGTGACCCTGCTTCAGATGGCTCAATGATAACGGCCAGTTTTAAAGGCAGGAAAGGTCATGGGGTCTCAATCACACCCAAGGGCTGCCTGAAGCTGTTTCTTAAAGAAAGGCCTGGTTTCCAAATTACTTTCCCAGGAACGAAGGGTAGTCAGTTTCTCTGACCACATGCCCTCTGCTCTGGATAAACCCGGGTGGGAGCCCTTGGTTCACGGACACCAGGCCGTGCCTTCCGCTAGTCACCATGCATCACCCACCACACACTTGCTGCAGGCAGACGCACTCTCCCAAGAGCCTCTGCGGCCATGTCCCACCTGCTTCCCAGCTCATATCCTTCCTTGGGCAGAACTGACTCTAAAAGAGAAGTACGTCTGAGAAGCATCATTAGCTTTCACTGCTTCCTGTCACCAGACAGCGACCCCAAGAACCACCAAGTCACCAGGATACTTCTCCAAAAGTGTCATACTAAGGGACATGTGTCTTTTATTTGAACTCACTCCTCCAAAATACCAAACAGGAACTTATTCACCAAGCAAATATTTTCCTGTGCTGGTCTTTACAGTTGTAAAAGAAAAACATGGTCTCCATTTCATCCCCTGCCCCACCCCCCATCCTGGCATACAGTAGTCGTACAAAATACGTTTACTGAATAACTAGTGTAATGTATGGCCCCTGCTTTTATCATCCAGTGAAAATGTGTGGAGTGGTTCTACCCAACAGGCACTTCTACACACTGGGGAAGGGAGTGAACCAAACAGAAAAAATGCCTGTCCTTATGAAACTTAAATTCCAGCAGGGAAGACAGGTAGCAAACTAAAAATAACGAGCGCCTAAGTCATAGAATATGTTAGAAGTTGGTAAGTGCCACGGGCAAAAGGCCAGAACATGTCAAGGAGGCCACATGTGCTCTCCAATTTGCTGGGAGTTATGTAGGAGTGCAGACCATCAGGGCACAAGGGCCACCTGGGTCTCTTCCCCAAGTCCGGGATGGGTTGGCCCCTGCCCCTCCTGCCCTGGACTAGAGGACTTGGGACAAGCCCCCCATCCTCTCTGAGCTCCAGCCCCACCTGCAGGTATTATGAAAGGGTGCGGGTGAAGGCTCCAGCACAGAGCAGGTTCCCTCCTGCCGCTGCCGCTTCTACTCCTGGTCACTGTATTAATACAACTACCACAGAGCAGTATTTTACTTAAAAAAAATTCTTCAGGGCTAGACTCCTCAGTTATCTCGAAGCTGCCCTAATCTTGAGGGGCCAAGGAGGGTCCGAGCCACTAAATCTCATTCGGACACGCACGGACCGGGGCGTGGGGCCGACCCACCCGGGACTCCTAGCGTAAGATGTTACTTATCTTGGATAAAAGATACTCCCGAGGGGCATCCAGGGGGGCTACTCTGTCCTTTCACGCACGACAAACCCAGACCTAAAATGCCACACTCACTTTACCCTGGTTATCGCTGCAGCTCCCGGAGCCTCCCCCACCCCGCTGGGCACCACCCGGCCCAGCGTCTCAGGCCCGCTCCCTCCGAGGCGTCACTGCAGGGCTCCGCCGAGGCCCCGCCTCCAGCTCGGGTCCCGCCCACCCAGGCTCTGAGACCGCACCCCCTGAACACCTCCCAGTGAGACCCCGCCTCCAGGCCTCTCAGGTGAGAGCAATCGCGGGAAGTCATCAGAAACAGAGATTTTCAAGGAAAACGTTCATCAAAATACAGTAGTTTGGGGGCACCTGGGTGGCTCAGTCGGTTGGGCATCCGACTTGGGCTCAGGTCATGATCTCACGGCTCGTGGGTTCGAGCCCCACTGGGGCTCTGTGCTGACAGCTCTGAGCATGGAACCTACTTCAGATTCTGTCTCTGTCTCTCCCTCTCTCTCTCCCTGTTCGCACTCTGTCTCTCAAAAATAAATAAACATTTAAAAATATTTACAGTAGTATAAAATGTTAACTGTAAAAGTTCACCAAACAAAGTACATCCCCAGGATGAAATATAATGAAGCCAACAGATACACGCTGTATTAGTGGGTTTAATGACTCAAGGAAGCCTTTAACCACGTGGGCAGTGACAGAAAACGATGCAAAGCCGAATCCAGCGTGATCCTTGGGGCGCAGCACAAATAAGGCAGCAAGGCCCAGCCCAGGGCTGTGAACAGAAGAGCCTAGGGAGCTGTGCACGTCTGGCACACCTGAGGCCAGGAAGCCAGCACCTCTGCGGCTGGGCCCAGGGATCCGCAGCTCAGAAACTCCTCAAAGTGTGTTCCTTGAAGGAGCAGCATCACTGTCACCTGGGACCTTCAACTCAGGCCCCAGGCTTAGGGAGTCACAACCTGAATTCTAACTAGACCCCCAGTGACTCCTGTGCACACGAGTGTGAAAAGCACGGTTGTAAACATCCCAGTAACCATCTTGCTGGTCACTGCTATGTGCTGGGTTTTGGTATCTGTTTACATATTCGTTCACTGAACAAAATTTTGCTGAATGCCGGACGTGGGTGGCGCCCCGTGCTGGTGTTGAGCGTCTTCATTGGGTTGATGGCTGTTTGAAAGCCTGATGTTGGACAGTAATCACACATGCAAATGTGTAATTACAAACTGGGAAATGCAAACAAAGAAACTGTAGGACACAGGCCCTGATTTAAACTCTGTGTTTGAGGAAAGGAAATATTCAGGTAAAGAGAGGATGGGAACAGGTCACCTGCAGCACAGACTGAAGGCGCCAGGCAGCCCAGGTGTGAAAGATCTCAGCAGCATACTTTCATAAGGTAATGCCAACACCTTGGACCATTTGGGGACAGGGCCAAGGAGCACGAACGCACGTGCAGGCCATATGGAAATCTGTGGGAAGACCCCCCTTTTGGAAATGATCAGGAAGCACGGGTCATTATCCTCATGTGGCATCTGTCAGAATGTGGGACCCCACCATGGGATGACTTCCTGGGCTGGCATGTTAGGGCAGTTTAAAATCAGGCCACAGACCTGTGAGTCAGACGGGGTGGAGCTGGCAGCGGAGCAGGGCCCCTTCCTGTGCCCCATGCACCCATCTTGATCCAGAGCAATGACGTCCCAGCCACCAGTAGCTGCAGAACTGCTCAGACAGGCACCACATCCTGTGTGAGGCTGCTGGGGACCAAGAGCCCAGTGTACCTGGGTCACCTCAGTGAGTGAGTGAGTGTGTGTGTGTGTGTGTGTGTGTGTGTGCGCGCTGCAGGTGTTGCATGCACTCCTCTGCTCACATACATACTCTCCAGGTCACACGTGCCATCTGCATCCAGGGATCCGGCACTGGTAAATGTAGGTGTAGGGTGGGCCTGGGAGTGGAGAACACAGAAATTTAGGAACGTGGTCTATGGTTTCTGTCTGGCAGGGATTTCCAGTACGGTAGACGAGGTATGATCAGTGCCACGCTTTGTGTGCAAGCTCTTTTTAACCCTAACAGAAATCCAGAGGTGTCACTAGTCCCATGTTAAAGGCCAGGACACTGAGACCTGGAAGGACTCAATCCCTGCCCTTAGTCATGAGCCCAGTAAATGGAGAAACTGAGGCTAATACCAGAGGGAATGCAGAAAAGAGCCAGAGAGCTCCAGTGGCATGGTGAGAACCCCATGTGGAAGCTCGGGCCCTGGGAGCAGACCCCCAAGTGGGAAGGGATGCCTGAACCACTGAGTGTGTGGATGAGGCGGGGCTCTTGCAGGCGGAGCAGCACGATAGAGAGCCGGGCTGCCCCGGCTGCTATGGGAGGGGGAGCCCGCCGACTGGAAGGTCTGCCTAGGCCACAGCATGCAGGATGTGGAGGCCATCTGACCCTGCCTTTCTGGGACCAGAAGCAGAGAGCCACCCAGGCAGAGACCTGGGTCCCTGGCCCCCTAGGGAAGCAGAGTCATAGCCCAACATGAATTCACGATGTACAAAAAAGGGGCAGTTTCCAGGGACGGGGATGGGTTGCGATGGCACCAGATCTGGGCCATGGTGTCCAACAACAGACAGGAGGGCAGAGTCATTAACTTCAAGGCTCTGCAGGTTCAAATTCCCAACTCACCTTTCCTGGCTGTGTGACTCTGGATAATTTAAACTTCCCTGAGCATATTTCCTCCTTTGTAAAAAAGGGACAAAAATATCTTCTTCATAGGGTTTTCGTGAGACTCAAATACAAATACATGGGCTGTCCTGAGAGTGTGATCCCAGCCAACGGCCGCTATTGGCCAGGTTGCCTGGAGAAGGTGCACAGCGTTCCCGCACAGCTGATCCTGGGGAGCCCTTCTCAGAGACCCAAACATGCTGTGGGCCACTGAAAGCAATACATCCTTCCTCAGCTGAGCCACCTTCCCGGTTCCTGAGGAGCCACTTTCCTCAGCCCCGTCCCTTCCATCCCTGGCTGGCACTTATCTCTCAGGTCCATGTTTCAGATGAAACACCCTCCTTATAATTCTGTATGAGAAAAGCTGTGCTCATGAGCATGACCCGAACCCCGCAGCTTCAGGTGGAGGCTCAGAGCCCAGTGGGCACTGTGCACCCTTAGCCATGCAATTCAAGGGGCATCCGCTTTGTGGCACTTCAAGTGTGCCAGGGACAGGGGTGGTCACCAACTACTCTGACCACAGCTGCGAAGATCCCATGGGGTACCAGAGGAGGAAGTGGGATCAGGTTCATCCCTGCACCAAACAGACGATGCACAGGCTGGAGCTCATGGGGCTGTTGGGAAAGGGGGTTTCACAGGACCCGTGAGGGACACACAGGAAGCAGTACAGCCCTGAGCCAGGGTCCAGGAGGTGCTGGGGGTGGGGGCGGGGAGGAGGTGGAGAGATAGAGGATGTGACTTCAGACCACATCCAGGCAGGTAGCTGTTGTCTATTTTCCAGCAGGTAGAATCAGGAAACAACGTGAAACAGATGGGAAGCAACTGAGGGTTTAGGATCTGGTTTTGCCACTTATACCTGGGCCTTGCTTAGTTAACTTAATAGGTTGGTCAAGCCCCAAGGGTGCTTCCCACCACAGTTCATGCACACTGTGTCACGAGCTTTGAGGAAAACATCTATGTCGAAGACCTGGCGGGAGCCCTGGCAGAAAGCACAGCACACAGCTGATGCTTCAAGAAAGGAAGCCACAACTGAACAGAGAGGGTCATAGCCACCTAGACTCTCCAGGTGATGTGACCTGAGCAGCAGATGCTCCCACCAGGCTGGCCAGGCTCCTGGTGCAGGGAGGGGGCCCAGAGACTGTGTGCCTCCCAGAAACCCAGTTGAGGGGACATGCATGGCACCCTCAACGGCACAGCCTTGGCCACTCTCATGGCCACGTGCTCATCTCTGGCAACGCCATGACGAGAGTCCTCGGCCACCTTGGCTGGGAAGAGGCACCACCGGCAGACTGGCAATGGGGCCACGCCCCTGGGAGATGGGGGATGGGACAGGTGCCTCCAAGCATGGTGAGGGGGAACCCAGGGCAGCTCACCGCACCTCGTGAACAGCGAAGGGTGTTCCTCAACACGCTGTTTCACCCGGGAGTGTCTCCCTGACAGTGCTGCCAACATCTGCCCAGAGAAGCAGAGCCCCTGCCTCACCTGCCGTCAACAGGAGCATGTTCCTATGAGGTTTGGGCCTGTGCCCCTGGGTCTGGACAGCTGCTGATGGGCCTGAGGCTGGGGCCACCTGCGGCCCCACGTGAGGGAACATCCTACAGGCACAGAAGTTTGTTTTGTCCCATAGCAACACCCCATCATTATCTCAGGCCAACAGGGGAAGTCAGGTCAGGACTTGTGGGTGGGGAGCCAGTGGCTCAGGCCCCCGTGCCGTGGAAAACAGGATATGGATGTTACTTTATTCTCCACATCCTTCCAGCATGGCACCTTTCTCAGCTGTCCCTCACAATTCTCTCTTCCACAGCCCTTACCCAGGGACCCTGGGGTCCTTCCACAAAGCACACGTCCCCCAAAAGGGGTGCCCTGTCTGTCCTCGCCTTGTCTCAGAAGCAAAGATACCAAGAGAGGTCTGCCTGGTAGACTGATGCCTAACCCAGCTTTCGGCAAGCACACCGATGTGATAACATGGAGAACAGATACACCTGCTCACTGGGCTTTAAGGAGGAGCAGACAAAGCCCCACCGGTGGCTGCACTGTGATCTGTCGACATCCACAGGTGTGTATCAGGGAGAGCTTCCGGGTAACACAGGAAACCTCCCAGGGTGAAGGTGGCTGAAAGCTCTGACCTGCACAGGTGTCCACAGCCCACCAAGCTGAGGCTGCTTGTGGGGTTTTCATTCTACACATGAAGATCAGACACTATTCAAAAAGGAGACAACGCATCTCACTCAACGCATGAGATGCCCTGTGACCTGTCGAGCAGCCCGCAGGCCCATCCTTGTTCGTCCAGGGTCTCAGCTTCTTGCACAACGCCAGGTCCACCAGAGGGGCCCATGGAAGCTGGTGTGGACTGAAGGAAAGGAACCACAGAATCACATGGAGAAGTATCAGAGTCCCTTCACCCGTCAGCGGTGGAAACATAAATTCTGCGACACAGAATCTCTTCCTGATTTATGTTAATTTATTAATCAACACACACTTAATAAGTTGTGGTTCAAGGCCTTTGGGACTCTCAAATGCTCAGACGTCCCACAGCAGCCGCTCCCCTAAATCCAGTCTAGTCCAGGGCCAGAGCTGAGAACAGTCGCACTGCATGGTGGGTTAGACTCAGCAGGACCACCAGGGCAGCTCAGTGTCCCACCGCACCGAGCACAGCAGTACCACGGAGGCCAGTGGAGAGCACGAGTGCACTGAAGAGGCACTCGTGCACACAGCCACCAAAGGACATGCACGCGGCTCTGGGCACCATCAACACAGGCAGAAGCACAACACGTGGCACCCATAAAAAACCTCCACTGATGCACACAACGTGTGCATGGACACAGGAGTGTATCGTTACATCACATCCGAGGACCAGAACACTCATCTTTAGTGACCGCGCCCCTGATGGTGGTTACACTGGGGGTGGGTGCTGACTAGACAGGGTATGAGGGAAGCTTCCTGGATACTGGAATGTTCCACATTGTGATCTGCATAGTGGTCACCTGGGTGTGTAAGCATGCAAGCTTTCATTAAGCTGCACGCCTGAGATTAGTGTACTTTAGTGTCACAAGGAGAGAGCCTGCCGCATTAAGTAGGTCCGGAACAGCCAACTGAAAAGGCAGCTATTGCAGCCTCAAGCCTGGGCAAGAGTGGGAAGGGATCGGGTTGTAAGAAGGTCAGCCTGTGGAGCAGGGGGAGGAGACAAACCAAGAATTTAACAAGGCTGGGCCATGCATGAGGCTCTGGGTGGTTTTCAAACTCTGTGAGCAGCAAAAGCTTTTTTTCTACCCCCAAGTAAAATGCAACACACATACCCCAAAATACAGAGCAGGTGCTCTGGTTGGGGATATGGCGAGCATCTGCTCAGAGCCCCAATGAGGAACACGGCCTTGGGAGGAGATAGAGCGATGGGTGATGGGGTGTGGGACACACATCCCTGGACCCTGAGAACCTGGGAAGAACTGAAATGAGGGGACAGGGAAAAAAGGCATCAAAGGTAACTGATGTCACAGCTGTAACAGTGAGTGTCCTGGGCCTGTTACCCCTACCTGTAGGTAACTCGGGGCTGCCTGCGGCAGCTCCAGAGGAGGAAGCATGTAGGGCCAATGGAGCTTGCAAGGAAGGGCTATGAGCTTGGCTCCTGGAGACGCACACAGAGCTGGCTCTGAAAAGGGGCCCACGGGCTGCACCCCCTGGGGCTCTCGGCCTGTGATCAAACACTAAGGAAATTAGCAGATACCAACACAGCAGAAATATCAACACGGACTTTTAAAACAATTTCCTTTCAACTCTCAAAGTTTCTCTTTTCTGTTTAGCTCATCCTCTCCCTGCTTCTGTCCATGCTGTCCCCTGCAGCACTGGCAGGGAGGGGACAAGGCTCCTCTCAGAGGTGCCCGGAGAATAATCCCATCAGTGAGCCAAGTTTTGGTCACCTTCCTCAAAAAGTAGTTCTTTTCTAAAGTATCCTAACAACTTCTGGACTAGTAGCCAACAGGAAAATCCAGCTGTTCCTTATCTGAATTCAACTCAGCCAACATTTTTTGGGCACCTCCTGTGTGCAAAACACTGCTTTTCACACTTTAGATGCCGAGTTTCTCCTTGGAGCAGATCACTGAGAAATGTAGCTAGTTTTCAGAGCTGGCCTCCTGGTCTAGTGCAGAGGAGAGCCCCCAGATGAGGAAAAGTGGAGGCCAGAGCCCAGCTGCTTCTGGAAGCAATGAAGGGAGAAGGTGGTCTGACTTATCTCAAAGCAACCATAGCAGACTTTGACTCTGCTGCTGCTAGAAAGCAGGCGGGTGGTTCCTGGAGGCTGACCACCATGACTGGTCTTGCTGGGCTGACAGGCCAGCTGGGATGTGCCAGAAGCCTCTGAGCTCAAGGAAGTGGGAAGTGGTGATTTGGTGACACTTGGGATATCAGAATGAAGGACCTCCACCCCACCCCCACCCCCACCCTAATCTTCCCACGTGCCAGACCAAACCTTCATTGGACCATAGTTTTCTTTCTTTCTTTCTTTTTTAATCTTTATTTTTGGGAGAGACAGAGTGCAAGTGGGGGAGGAACAGAGAGAGAGGGAGACAGAATCTGAAGCAGGCTCCAGGCTCTGAGCTGTCAGCACAGAGCCCAACGCAGGGCTCGAACTCCCGAACTGTGAGATCATGACCTGAGCCGAAGTCGGACGCTCAACCTACTGAGCCACCCAGGTGTCCCTGGACCATAGTTTTATAAGGAGGAGATAACATTTGTCTTAGCTATCTTTGTACGCCCACCACGAGCCCTATGCTTGGCACATAGTGGTTGCTCAGTAAATACAATACAATACAATACAATACAATACAATACAATACAATACAATAAATCAACGCATTGTGGAATCAGACTTTCCAGAACAACTACTGAGTAGAAAACTTCCCTTGAGACCATCCCATAAGAACCTGTAATGGTGATGTAAGAAAAATAGAACTTCTTGCCCCAAAAGCACAAGAGCTTACCCTTACAAGCTCTAGATCCAGACAGCCGAAGGGGGTCTGTCTCATTCTGCACAGGGCACGCTAAGAACACCTGCATCAATACCCAGACCTGGATTTCAGGGCTTGTCAGAGGAAGAGAAATCAGGAGCCCTCTTCCCCCAGTGGCCACTGACAGTTCATGGCAAAGAGCATGCACTCTGGAGCCAGACTGCTGGGGGTCTCTGACCTTGGGCAGCTTCGTGGAACTCCCTGGGCCTCAGTGTTCTCTCTTATATACTGGTGGTGATAACGGAACCCATCTTGCAGGGCTGTGATGGGACTTAAGGAACTATTATTTGCAATTGCTGTGTATTTAGAACAGTGTCTGGCGTGTGTATCTGCAGTTAAACAAATTTGAAGAAATACTTCTGAGTGCACCCTGTACACAGAGGGGAGTGTCCAGCCTGGACCATCTGTATAGCCCTACTGTGTCCAGGGGTAGCTTCAGAGGAAAGCTGCAGGGTCTAAAAAGGCTCACAGTATCTCCCATCACTCCCCAGGTTCACAGAAGACTAGAGATTTGCCAAGAGGAAGTGGTGAGCCAGTAAACACGTACTTAGCCAGCTGAACAAGTCTTACACTAACTCTTGATGCTCCCTTGTTAAATGACTACTGTCATGGTGGCTTCTGCTGCCATCGTTCCTAGCTCATTCCTTGCTTGCCTCTAAAGGTCCGGGAGGCACCTTCATGGGAAAGGGTCGGGGTGCCTCTCCTTTTTCACTGATTTTAAACATGACCCAGAAACCTTTGAGCTTCTGATACCCTGAATAGCTGCACCTTCCAATTCTTGACACTCTTTCCCTGAAACTGGGAGAACCCTCCATCTGAAATGCCATGGGTCCTAGAAAAAGGCTCGAACTCCTGACTAGTTGGAGTACCCTCTGGGAGAGTTCACAGGGCTCTGAGACCCACAAAAGGTTGGCATGGACACCACTGGCACCCACTAGACTGACATTTGCTACCTGGGTTCCTGGTGAGAGTCTCCTCCAGATGCAGCTTCCCACATCAAGTCACCGAACCTGTTTGAACACAGACGTGCACACATACAAAGCTGGAATCTTAAAAGGGTGTAGCTGACACACACAGGTGAGTCAAACTGTGTCAGGCAGTTCTTAACTGGCTCGCTGCAGGCAAGTGCCCAATCACCCCATGGGGAGGGCCTGGCCCAGCCCCCAGCCCACCAGATGGAAAGACATGTTCCTGCAGCACCAGGCAGCCAACAACCTCAGCCAGAGATAAGGTCTGGGGACCAGGGAACACGTGGGCCGAAACACTGTTACCTCAGCACAGGTGGGAAAATCTGTTGTCAAGCAGCTCCCATAATTCAATAAAAAATAAGGACTAACAGGGGAAAAAAAAAAAAAGCATGTAGGAAAGAAAGAGGCAGCTAAAAACAGGCAAATAGCCCACAAATATAAAACCGTTCAATTCACCAATAATTCAAAGATACCAATTAAAACAATGGGATGGGGTTCCACTTATCTACCTGGGAAAGAATAATGCCCAGTGCTAGGGGCAGGGGCACCTGGGTGGCTTAGTCGGTTAAGTATCCAACTCTGGATTTCAGCTCTCTGTCTCCCTCTCCCACTCGTGCTCTCTCTCTCTCAAAATAAATAAATCAACTAAAAGAAAGAAAGAAAGAAAGAAAGAAAGAAAGAAAGAAAGAAAGAAATACCAGTGCTAGAGGGAGGGAGGGGTGACAGAGATGGATGGGCAGATGTGAAACAGTATATAAATCTGCAGAAGAGACTTTCTGCAAGAAAATTTAGCAATATATACATATATATATTCAAAGTCTTATAAATGTGCATATTTTTAACATAGCAGCTGCACTCTAGGAATCTTCCTGAAGAAACAATAAGACTTAATAAATCAGCAGTTCTTTATACCTTTTATGTAGCATATCTATACATACCCTGTAGGTAATGTTTATTTAGACTTTAAATATAAATGTTATTCACGGCATTGTTTATTACAGAAAACAACTGGAAATGACCCAAATAGGATACTGGTTAAATTAATTATGGTTTACACATAAAATAAATACTAAGTAGTAATTTTAAAATATGTTTTAAAAATGTTTTTAAGGAAGTTCTAATGACACGAGAAAACACACTGTTAAACTGATGGGGGAAAGCAGGCTATAGAATAACATGCCTGTAAAATATGATCCTGATTCTGTAGCATAAAGATGCTACATATGCTTATAAAGGGTCAAGAAGACACATGGCAACACTGAACAGTGGTCATTTCTGGATGGGAGACTGATCCCATTTTGTGCCTGATACAGTTTTTAAATTTTCTATAATGACAACATATTTGTTTACAATCCAGAAAAGCCTCCAACATGATTTTTTTTTAAATTTTTTATTTGTTTTTAAAAATTTTTTTTTAATGTTTATTTATTTTTGAGACAGAGAGAGACAGAGCATGAACGGGGGAGGGGCAGAGAGAGAGGGAGACACAGAATCGGAAGCAGGCTCCAGGCTCTGAGCCATCAGCCCAGAGCCCGATGCGGGGCTCGAACTCACAGACCGCAAGATCGTGACCTGAGCTGAAGTCGGACGCTTAACCGACTGAGCCACCCAGCCACCCCATCTCCAACATGATTTAAACAAAGCAGCAAACACTGGATTAAAACCCTTAGCAGTGAATCTCCGCCAAACACAATGGACATGACATGCCCCTGAGTTGTAAACACAGTCTTTGTCTCTGTTGTGAACAACCGCCTTGTGCCACACTGTGACAAGGGCCATAAGATGAGAAGGGGTCAGGAGTTGGAGGGGGCTTGGCCCGGTGAAGGCATCGGATGGGCTTTGTAGGAGAGGGCTGGTGCACAGGGTGGATTCTCAGAGAGCACTTCAGGTGGGGGAAAGCTACATAACCATGGCAGACAGGCCACCAGGTTAAGAGAATGTGAATGAGGCCCGACTGGGACTGGGTGTCTGGACAATGACGGGCCTCCTTTAGCACCAGGGTCTTCAACTAGAAGGTAGGGGCTTGTGCGGGGGGAGCACACTGCTGACAGAGGGTGACTGTGCTCCTTCAGACATCCTCTAACTCCTCTGCCCCTTGCAGACACCTCCCCTAGACACTGGCCTTCTTGCTACCCCTACGAGGCTCCAAGATGTGCTCCCTTGGGCCTGAACATGCTCCCCCAGACCTGTGCACAGTTCCTCCCTCCACACTGCAGGTCTCATAGGAGGAGAGGCAAAAGTCAAAGCAAGTGGCAAAAAGGCAGTCCCACTCCCAGGGCTGGGGAGTAAGAAGTACATTCTGTTGGTTTGGGGAGGAACAGATCAATCACAAGTATGTGGAAATGTTTGTGATGGGGGAGAGCCACCAGATCAAGGCTTTGGGAATTGACTAGCTGTAGCACATGGCCCAAAATTCTGAGAGGGTGAGAGGTGAATTTCAGACCCAATATCCTGAAATGCCACACGATTTCAGACCCAATATTCTGAACTGCAGGAACTGACATTTACAACTGCAGGAACTCCTCAAGTCTTCAAAGTGCTTTCACATTCATTACCTCATTTTTGTCCTGGGAAGTAAGCAGAACAGGAACAATGCCCATTTTACAGATGAAATAACCAAGGCTCTGAAAGTTTAAATGACTTTCCTGAAAGTTCAAAAGAGAAGTACGTAGCAGACCTAGCTGGACTCAGGCCCCGGCACCATTTTCCCCACACGCAAACCGAGATGCTATGGCGCTACGTTTAACCTGAATAAGGACATCATTGTCATCAAGTTTTGCTTCCTGTATTTTGACAAGAGCAGCTGGAGTAAAGGCTCCCTGCGGAGATGGGCGCCATGGTATCAAGTATTAACCACTAAGGGGGGCAGTGGGAGGGTGTATGCGGAAGGAAGAGCCAGGTGTACTCTCTGGACAGACAAGAAGGCAAGCCCCGTCATCCAAAACGGAACGTGTGTGTGTCCAACAGCCAGCTCAGCAGGCACTCCCTGCACCCAGGTTGGTGTGGCCCTTTCAGGGGTGCTCCCAAATCCAACCCAAACTCCAGCTCTGCCACTCACCACCAGGGGAACATGCACTGCATCTGAGCCTGAACCCAAGCTTGGAGCACGGGCCAGCAACTGGGGAGCTAGAAGGGGTAGGGCAGTCTGACACAGCTGGCTGGGCAGCCAGAACCCCCACAGCCTCTCACTCCTGTCCTGGAGGAGAGGCAAAGGCAGGCCCCCAGTAGCCTGCCCTGTACCAGCAGTCCAGAACTGTGTGATAAGGCCTGGTGAGGGCCTCTCCTCCAGATCTGTCCTTCTAGATCGGTCCTCTGGAGCTGTGCTTGTCATCAGGCAGCTGTGAGGCGCACATGGCTACTGAGCATGAGAAATGTGGCTCGTGTGATTTAGGAAAAGCGTTTAGTGTTAGTCAGTTTACACCTGAAATCAAACACCCTAAAAGGGCAGCCGGAGGGACCCTTGATGGAAGTGTTCTGTGGCTTGTCTGTGCTTGCTGGTAATCCCAGGGACGTACACACAGCAGAGGTACATGACCAGGTCCTGGATAAGACACTGTGCCACTACAAGTGACCTTCTTGGGAGTCTGTATTCTCTCCCACAACTGCCTGTGAATCCAAAATAATCTCAAAATAAAAAGTTAAAAAAAAAAAAAAAAAAAAAAGGAACCACTACATGTGCTCAATGCCTATGGTAGTGGTCCAGGAGCTCCAATCAGCTGTCTCCACCCAGTTAAAGAAACCCACAACTGTTTGGAGCTCCCACTCATGCCTGTGGGTTCTTCCCTCACACAACCCGCAGCGGGCACACTTGATTTGGGAGGCTGGGGGCACTCCTGGGCTAAAGAGGGGATGAGTTCCGGGCGAGGGTCACAGAGTTAGCATTCGGGGGAAGGGTGCGACCTTAACAGAAGTGAGGGGTTCATAAAAAGACGGTCTCCTCAAGATGAAAACGAAATCCCGAAACTCCATTGGCTCACTGCGGAGAAGCCGCCCCCCATCCTCGGCGGACGCCCTGTAAACCCTTTACCAAAGGACCCCCTCCGCCCTTGGCGGGCAGGGGCGGCCTGGACAGTGGGGGCACTGGACTCGGCTCCTTAGACACGAACGCCCGGCGCCCAAGTGCGTGTGGAGATGGGGGTCCGAGCCCACCCTCTGGCCCTGCCCCTCTCCCACCGGTCAAGCTGCTCCGCCTCGCTTTACAGGACGGGGGAGGCGTGGAGGAAGGGCGAGAGGGCCAACCCCCAGGCGGCGGCAGCTTAGGACCCGAGGAGCCCCCTCCTCCGGGACCCTGAGCCACTGCAACAGGACCCTCGCAGACAAAAGCGTCAGCCGCGAATGAGCCGCCCCCGCAGAGGGCAGAAGCGCCAGATCCTATCAGCCAATTACCCGAACGCGCACAGCAGCTCTCAAGTTGGGGCACGCTCGGGCCGGGGCGCGGACAGCGGGAGGGGCCACCGGCCGGGCGCGCCCAGAGAGCCTGGGCCAGGGGCGGGGGGTGGGGGGTGGTCCCGGCCCGCTGCCGCTCTCCCCTCGCTAGACCCGAGCCTCCTCCGCAGCGAAGGAGGCGGCGCGGCCAGGCCCTCCCCCGGCCCGGGCCCCCCAGCACCTCCCCCCCCCCCCCACGACCCCACTCCGAGCAGCCCCCGGGTCGCCCCGGAAACGCCGCCCCTCCACCGTGTGGCGCGCCGGGTCGCCTCCCGCTCGTGGAACAAAAGAGCCGCTCCCGCGGGGGTCCGGAGCCCGCGCGGCCCTCCTACCGCCGGGCTCCAGCTGCACCCGCCGGGCGGCCGGGCTTTGTGTCCTTGCAGCGGCGGGAAAGGCGGCTGGACCCCCGCACTCCAAAGTTGTCGCCTGCCCCGGTACCTCCCGCAGCGTCCAGTCCCCCCCGGGGGCGCCCATTCATTCGCAGGGGGGCCCGGCTTACCTTGCTCTTGACTTCCACGGCGCTGCAGTCGTAGAAGCGCAGGGTCTGAGACTTGTGGAAGCTCCGGTTCATGGTTCCGGCCCCACTCAGCCTCGTCCTCGCCTCGGCTCCTCGCTCCCGGGGCTGCAGAGGACGCTGGGGGCGGCGCCCCCCGCCCCGGCCCCGGCCCCGGCCCCGGCCCGCGCGCGCTCGGCCGCCCCGCCGCTCTCAGTGCGGCGGCCGGAGCTGGGCTGGCCGCGCGCCTCGGGACTCCAGGGGCCGCGCGCGGGAGGAGCGGGGGGACGCCGGCGCGCGCCGCCCCGAGGACCCGCCCCCAATCTCCGCCCCGCGAGCCCCGAGGGCCCGCCCCGCTTCCCGTGGAGCCGCCAACTCCCCCCCACCCCACGCCCACCCAGGGCCCGCCCCCAAAGCTCCGGGGGCCCCAGTCTCACCCGCGCCCAGAGGACCCGCCTCCGAGGGCCCGTTCCGCGAGTCCCGAGGACCCACGTCCCGCCACGCGCCGCGAGGACCCGCCCCCCCCGTGCCCACCCCGCGCCCCGAAGACCCGCCCCACGACTCTCAAGGACCCTAGTGCCGCCCCGAGCCCCGAGGGCCCGCCCCCCAATCCCCGCCCCATTCCCCGAGGACCCGCCCCACGAGTCCGGAGGAACCTGGTCCCGCCCGGCGCCCCGAGAACCTGCCCCCGCGGCCAGCCCCCAAAGCCGCTGCTCCGCGGGAGGTGGCAGCGACCGGAGGCAGGGAAAAGAAGCTTGGACCAACTCGGGGCGCCTCACTCCCACCTGGGCGCCCGCAACTTCTCCCTCATCTCCCCTCCACCATGATTCTGTTTACCTCCACTGGGCGGCCAGGGAAAGGGGCTGATTTGGGTTGGTTTTTGTCATTTTCTTGGGTGATGCGCGAACCAGTGGAGGCTTGACTGACTCCCTCGGGCCACACCTGTCGGTACTAGCTGCCAGGTAGTAGATGGGTCCAGGCGAAAGTTCTGCAAGGAGGCAAACTCCTAAGGCGTACTTAGCACAGGTAGAAGCAAGGAGAGCGTCAGAAGCACCTCTAGGCCTATCCGATGGAAAGGAAGTCTTCCGTAAGGCCAGTGGAAAAAAGGGTATCTTAGGAGAAAGACGGAATCGGTTGTTAGCACCGTCACTGTGTACTTATTTTCTAGAGGGCTCTGGAAGAGGAGCTGGAATCTTCCCTCTGGAAGCGGGAAACCAAAATCCTCATCCTTCAGGAATTTGTGATGGAGCTAAGAAGACGGGACAAGTAAGGTTAAATATTATTATATTATGGTATACCATAAATAATCGTAATTTATAAGTTATGCAATTATGAAATTACTATAAATTACTATAAAAGAAATCTGGAGAATACAAAGAATTGAAAGAAAAAAAAATACGGTCACCTACAATTATACTGGTCAGCAATCAATTCTATTAACCTTTTGGTATATATTATTTATGGGTTTTTTTCTGAATATATATTTATATATTTTATAAAATTGTGATCATGCTGTTTAACCAGTTTTGCAACCTATTTTTTTCACCTCATGTTATGTAAGAAACACATTCATTAAATGTTCTTAAATAAGGTTTTTAAGAGCTGCGTATATAAATATAGACATAATTTTTTAAAAATGTTTATTTCTTTTGAGAGAGAGAGAGAGCTCGAGCAGGGGAGGGACAGAGCGAGGGGGAGAGAGAGAATCCCAAGCAAGCTCAGTGCTGCCAACACAGAGCCCGAAGTGGGGCTCGATCCCATAAACTGGGAGATAATACCTGAGCCGAAATCAAGATTCAGATGCTTAACCAACTGAGCCTTCCAGGCGCCCCTATAGACATAATTTTTAATCATTGCATTATTGGATATTCAAGATGTTCTCAATGTTTAGCTTTTATAACATACTGTGTTTCTTGAATTCACTTACTTCTAATTATTTCATTAGAACTGACTACAAAAAAATGGAATGAGTATGTCACGGAGCACACATATATCTAAATCCTTTAACACAGATTGGCAAACTGTATCACTTAGAATTTAATTTTTACTTCCTTTCACTAAGCTCTCCTGTTACATACATGCCAGGGGCATTGCAGAGGCATAGAGTTATAGTTCCTGCTTTTTAAAAAAGACACCAATCTGGCCAGGGGTCCAGTCATGTAGACAGGATTCCAAATCAAGGCAGAAATGCCAAGAGGAAAAGACTATTCCAGAAAAAAGTTTGAGGATGTCCACTGGTGTGAAAACTACAAAGGACCTGATACAATGGTTTGTTATCAATTCAAATTTTAATAAATTCCAAGTTGAATTCCAAAGAGATACACACTCTGCCAGCTGAGAGAGCAAACTGTGCACAGAGGTGCTGACTTTAGAGGAGAAATCCCCTAAATGGAAATGTGGGTCTGTGGCTATTGCTGATTGTTGAGAATGGTCATCACTGTCAGCAAACAGTGATCATGCTGGGGGGAGAGCACCCCGTAGATTTCTTAAGAAGTGGGGACAAGGGGTGAAGGAGTTGGGCAGCATTCTAGGTGATGTGGGCAGGTGCAGGGCACCAACTGGCTTACTCAGGGCTCGGAGATGGAGAGAGGGCTGGAAGCTACAAAATTCCATCCTTGATGGAAGTGAGATCATTTCTGTCATGCCTGTGGCCCAGCTACATTTGTCCCATCTGGTGCTTCTCATCAATACCCCCTCAGCCCCACTGAAGCAGAATCTGCACTTGAACAAGATCCCCTGCTGGTTTGTGTGTCCTTGTTTGTAGTTTTCTATTGCTCTGTCAGTTCTTGAGGGGCATGGTCAGCAGGAGGACATGTATGTGGACGGAGCCTGAGTCTCCAGGGGGGACTTGAAGGTGATTCTTTTGGGCTTCAAGCCTGTGTGTGGGTCGGGTATAGTCAAAACCAAGTGGCTGGGCCGAACCTTCAGATGGAAAAGCTTCTTAATCCAGCAGCATGATTGCAAATCTCCCCACAGGTCCTGGCCTGACACACAACCACAGGAGCCCAGGAGCAGCGGGCAGCCCTATTGTTGGGCTCTCTCTAGCTGGGGCAGGTGGGCTCCAAACGGTTCGTGCTATGCCCCAGTCACAGGCCGGACGCACACTCCTAATTGCTGTTCTGTTTGTGATCGTGGAGCTAGCTGCCTCAGTAAAGTGTTCAGAGAGTTAGGTGAAGTTAATTGAGACTCTCAGCAAAGGTGTTGGAAATTTCGGTAGGCCTTGTCTTTACGCTGTGTGTTGTGCAGGCATCTCACAAAGGACCTGAACTTGAGCATGTCACTTTCCTGGGCCTCAGGTTTCTTTATATGTGAAGCAGGTGCCTTGGCAGCTTCCTGGCAGTATCCTGGTATCATAATGGGGCAGATGGGTCCCACTGTGAAATCTCGAAAAGTGCTCTGCCAATAGAAGTGCTCCGAGGGGTCTCCCGCCTGGCCTGGAGCAGAGTCGGTGCCAGGAGTGAGTGTATCAGCCTTGAGAGAAGCTCATGGCCGAGGCAGAGGCCTGGATCACAGAGATACACCCTTACCATTTGTACAGGGTGAGCAGCTGGTTTCAGACAGAGGCTGAGAAAGAAAAGTGGGAGAGCTAGGGGCCTAATCCCCCTCATGTGTTTGGCTTCAGACAATCCATCCAAAATGGTGACCAAGTCCCCCAGTATCAAAAAGGAAACATTGTAGACCCAGGAAAATATGTTCCCCAAAGCCCTAGGCCTGACCTTGCAGGCATTAGCATCCACAATGGAATGAGTAATAAAGTTAAAAAATTTCAAATTTCTTCCTTTTTTTTTTTTAGAGAGAGAGAGGGAGACACCAGCCAGGGAGAAGGGGGGGGGGAGAGAAAATTTTTTTTTTCTTAAGATTTATTTATTTTTGAGAGAGAGAGTGCAAGCAGGGGAGGGGCAGAGTGAGAGAGGGGGACAGAAGATCCGAAGCGGCTCTGTACTGACAGCAGCGACCTCGATGTGGGGCTTAAACTCAGGGGCTGTGAGATCATGACCTGAACTGAAGTTGGACATCTAACCCACTGAGCCACCCAGGTGCCCCAGGAGAGAGAGAATCTTAAGTAGACTCTACACTCAGCACAGAGCCTGATGCGGGGCTTGATCTCACAACCCTGAGATCATGACCTGAGCCGAAATCAAGAGTTGGATGCTCAAACAACTGAGCCTCTCAGGTGGCCCTCAAATCTCAAACTTCTAAATAGTTGAGGAATAAAGGTACCATCATCAGAAAAATCATCAGTATTTAATAGTGGAACACACAGTGATAAATTATTTTTAAGGCCCTGATAACAAAGAGAGAAATGTCAACCTTGTGTGAGTCACTGAATCAGCTGTCCACACATCTTGTCAATTCCAAGTGTGATGGAGAAGAGTCTGTGAAGCAGTAGAGAACCAGCCAGGGCCACCCACCCTGCTTTACCTCCTGGAGTGCCAGGCTAGGAGGGGAGTCCTGCATGCATGGCTGGCGTAAGAGCTGCCCAGAGCCTGCGTTTGTGCAGCAGGATAAGTTCAGGGGTTTCTAAACAGAATTCCTACCCTCTCTCTCTGCAAGGGTACTTGGCAATGTCTGGAGGGTGTGCTGATGGCAGGTAGAGGCCAGGATGCAGCTAAACACCCTACAACGCATAGAACAGCCCTCACTGCAAATCTCTCACTGTGATCCTGTGATCCTTCCCAGAATGTCAATGGTGCTGAAGTGACAAACATGGGTGTGTGGTAATGCTGGCCTCCAGGAGAAGGTCAGGATCCTGGACCATCCCTTTTCTATTCCCCAACCCAGGCCATCCTCTCCTTTAGCTTGGTCAAGTTTGAGGACCTTCTGTTGTCCACCAATGATGAGTGATCTGGTGCCCCATCCTTAGAAGTCAGGAATAGAGGGCTCATTAGTTCCCTAACTCTCTGAGTGACCACCCCAGTACCTCCACCCCACCCCTTCCTTCTCTGCCCTGGGGCAGGGTCTAAAAAGCTGGGGCAGGTGGCTGTTGACTTTAGTGTTGGTAGCTTTGGTGTCAGTCCCACTGGTAATGCGGGCTGTGGTGTTTGGGCTAGAAAGAGACAAATCAGGCCAATTAGCGGTGAGGCAGCAGCTGCTCTGTGGACCATCCTTGAGCAGCGAGGCTGACGAGTAGCAGAGGTCTGATGAAGACACACACACCCATGCTCCAAGCCCAGGACCTTTCCCAGTCAACACCCTCAGAAGGCTCTCCCAGCCACAGGCACCCACCCTTAGGCTCTCAGCGTGTTGTTCAGCTGTGCACCGAGAGATCCAGGAATAGTGTGTGGTGTGTGGCATCCACTCCAGACCAAACTCCAGGTCAGAGCAGCTCAGCCTGAGGCTGAAGGAGGCCCATCAGTAGATTAATGGTGGGGTATATCTTGGGATGGAATCACAGGGGAGTTTTATTTTCTCTCTTTTGCACTTTTGAAGCATCTGCCATGAGTATGCATATCTGTAATAAGTCACCTAATAGAGTGGCAGCCCAGTGCAGGTTCGCAGCTTTGCAAAAGGATCCTGTCTGGCTCTTGACCAGCATGTTCAGCCATGGCTCCATCAGTAATGGGGACCTCCCAGAACACTGGTGTTTCCCACCTTCTGTCTGCAGACTGCATGTGATCCTGGTCCAGAGACTTGAGTTCTGTGAGTCTCAGTTTCCTCGGCTTGGGGAAGAGCAGATACTGTCCACAAATCTCCGAAATGACTTGTGGAGAACCTACCTCTGGGCATGTGCATGTGCTGGACAGAGTGCAGGTGATGCTTGTGTCTGCCTCTCATAGCTCAGTCTCAGTGACTCACAACAGAACTATGCATTTTGTTGCTTTTCTTACGCAGACATTTGTTGAGGAGAGTCCCGATGCAGCCTTGGACTTGGTAAGAGTCTGTGCTTGAGTGGAGGCAGGGCAGCGAGAGGGTCCACAAGCTCTTCCTTCCTGGCTACATGTGTCCCACTTCCCCAAGCCCTCCCCCTTCTCCAGCTGGGTGGCTGCTTCCTCCTCTTCTGTGTCCTGGGCTCTCCCAATCTGTCTTCAGTGTTTCAGATTTGTAGCCTGAGGTTGAAGTAACTTGGCAGCGTAGATTATTTGAGAGCCTGTTGATCTTGAGGGGATTTAAGACGAGGATCCGGCAGTGTCTCCTAAAACCTGAGGTGGGATGTGGCTACATTTCACGGGGGGCTGGAACCAGAACCTTCCTTTTAGGTGAGGCCCAGGTTAAAAACATCTGGGTTGTATTGCATCTCTGACCACTCATCGTGTGTGGGGCTGGGTACTTTAGTCCAGCACTCTGCCTCGGCTCTCTCATGTGTGAAATGAAGGCAATAGCGACCCTTGCTTACCTGAGGTTGTTGTGAGGAATAAATAAATGTGTGAAGTAGTAAGCACTCTCAACAGCCCTCCTTGAAGCAGGAGGCCCCACATGTGTGTCGTTATTAGCATAGCCTGACTTCACCTTTTCTCCACCAGCTCTTTCTTTCTTTCTAAATTTAATTAATTAAATAATTTTAAATAATTTATTGTCAAGTTAGCTAACATACCGTGTGTACAGTGTAGTCTTGGCTTCAGGAGTAGATTCCTGTCATTCATCACTGACATACAACACTCAGTGCTCATCCCAACAGGTGCCCTCCTCAGTGCCCATCTCCTATTTTCCCTACCTCCCCGCCCCCATCCCACCAACCCTCAGTTTGTTCTCTGTATTTAGGAGTCTCTTACGGTTTGCCTCCCTCTCTGTAATTTATGTTTCCTTCCCTTCCCCTATGGTCTTCTGTTAAGTATCTCAAATTCCACATACTAGTGAAAACATATGATATATGTCTTCTTCTGACTGACTTAGTTCACTTAGCATAATACCCTCCAGTTCCATCCACGTTGTTGCAAATCGTAACATTTCATTCTTTTTCATCACCAAGTAGTATTCTGTTGTGTGTGTGTGTGTGTGTGTGTACACATACACATATACCACATCTTCTTGATCCATTAATCAGTTGATGGACATTTGGGCTGTTTCCATAATTTGGCTATTGTTGATAGCACTGCTATAAACATTGGGGTACATGTACCCCTACACATCGTCACTCCTGTATCCTTTGGATAGATTCCTAGTAGTGCTATTGCTGGATAGTAGGGTGCTATTTTTAATTTTTTGAGGAACCTCCACACTGTTTTTCAGAGTGGCTGCACCAGTTGCTTTCCCACCAACAGTGCGAGAGGGTTCCCCTTTCTCCACATCCTCACCAACATCTATTATTCCCTGAGTTGTTAATGGACCCACAAATGTATGGCCAACTAATCTTTGACAAAGCAGAAAAGAGTATCCAGTGGAAAAAAAGACAGTCTCTTTAGCAAATGGTGCTGGGATAACTGGACAGCAACATATAAAAGAATGAAACTGGACCATTTTCTTACACCATACACAAAAATAAATTCAAAATGGATGGAAGACCTAAATATGAGACAGGAAACCATCAAAATCCTTGAGGAGAGCATAGGCAACAAACTCTTTGACTTCAGCTGCAACAACTTCTTACTTGACATGTCTCCAAAGGCAAGGGAAATAAAAGCAAAAATGAACTATTGGGATCTCATCAAGATAAAAAGCTTCTGTATAGCAAAGGAAATAATCAACAAAACTAAAAGGCAACCGGCGGAATGGGAGAAGATATTTGCAAATGACATTGGATAAAGCATTAGTATAAAAAATCTGTAAAGAACTTGCCAAACTTAACACCCGAAAAAAAAAAATCCAGTGAAGAAACGGGCAAAAGACATGAAGAGACACTTTTCAAAAGAAGACATCCAGATGGCCAACAGACACATGAAAAGATGCTCAACATCACTCATCAACAGGGAAATACAAATCAAAATCACATTGAGATACCACCTCACACTGGTCAGAGTGGCTAAAATTAACAACTCAGGAAACAACAGATGTTGACAAGGATATGGAGAAAGGGGAGCCCAGTACAGTATTGGCACAAAAACAGACACATAGATCAATGAAACAGAATAGAGAACCCAGAAATGGATCCACCAGCTCTTTTTCAGTGGGGAAGCAAGCAGGGTCATTGGAAGAAGGGAGAAGAGAATATGTAGGGTATTCTTAGGTCCATGAAATAAGGTTTTCTGCAACCCATGGGTGGGCCTGGGGGACAGGCTGAGATTTAGGGTGTGTGATCAAGGGGGCGTGGCCAGGTGCAGAGGATCTGTACAGACTAGGAAGACACCAACCCTCTGCTGCATCGGAGCTGTAAAGACCTGAAACAGTATTCCCTGCCTCACCCCCAACCCCCAGTCCCCGACTCCCACAGAAAGGGAGAGGTGCCTGTCAAAGTTGTCAGGTGTGCAAGATGAATGAGTTCTGGAGATCTGTACCGCATGGTTGCTGTAGTTAACGAGGATGCGTTGCAAAATTAAAATTTTCTCAGAGGATGGATCATATGTTAAGCGTTCGTACCACATACACAAATGATGAAGATGACGGTGGAGACGATGATGATAAATAAATAGTGCAAGAGGAAACTTTTGGAGGTGATGGATATGTTTATGGTATTTGTCTATTGCATACATTTGTTACGTAGCGCTTTTTGTATGTCAGTCATACCTCCATAAAGTGGCTTAGAAAATCAAATAAGAGAATATAATCAAAGCACTGAGCACACGACTGGTCACAGTAAAAACACAAATAACTGTAACTATTGTTAAACCACAGGTGAGGGCTGGGAGTTGGTCCCACAGGTACTTGGCAGGTGTTGCCCATGGCTGGCTGCCCCCTCTCCCCTTGACTCAGTACTGGCTCAGCACTGCTTCTGCTGTGCCTAAGCACAGCCCAAAGAGAGGAGCCAGGCTCACTGTGTCTTCCTCCTATCAGCTGTGGCTCACTCTGAACAGGTAGAGAAGGTTGCAGACACCGTGACACTTTGTTTTGGTTACTTGCTATCTTCCCCCCATTTTGGTCACCCAGGTCCCTAAACTTTATTTAGCTCACTTCTGTGGGAACCTGGGTTTTCAGATTCCTGCAGGCATTTCAAAGTGTGCAGATTCATCCGGCCTTTTTTCGCTCCTTGGGTCTGGAGATAAAGGCGGGAAAACTCAGCATTCTGTGAAAGCAACAATAATAACTATCAGGCGTGCTCTGCCCTTGGTGCCTCAAACTTGAAAGAAATGGCAAACTACACACCTCGTTTTATGCACAACCTGCCTTAAGGACTCATCTAAGGAGTCATGTAAAAGGAAATTGTGCTGAAAGAAGTCTCATTACTGAACTTTTGACTTACTGAAGACACCTTGGGATAAAAGTCTCTAGGAAAATGTTTCTTAAAGAGTATAAATCTAAGTGTGCATCGCGGGTAGAGCCCTTCTCAGTGAAGGTGAGATGAACAGACTCTACAGCTCAGACACCAGCTGCATCTCTGTCAATACCATCAGGGGTGTGTTGGGGGGCCCCAGAGGGCTGGCCAGCTCTGGGAGCAGATTGTAGCCTTTGGTCCCCTGACTGCAAAGACTTCTCTGGGCTTCTCTGGTGCTCTGGGTCCAGCAAGGTCTGAGGTGGGTGAGGTGAGGAGGAGGGTTGGATGAGGAGACAGTTTTCCCAGAGCCATCACGGCAGATGGTAGGACGGGGGAACAGAGGGCCAGTACAGGCCTGGGTGAGCCTGAGGTGCTGGCTGAATGTCTTGGGCTGGGGCAGCACCTGCTTTTTCCTGGTGCCTGGTCATCCCCTCAGCCCACCACCCCAGCCTGGTCATCTTCTGGTGAATGCGCAGTCACAGTGCCACATGTAGCCATGCGTTGCCCATCCTCCTGGAACATTCCCAATCTCCACCCCTGGTCTGGCCGACCCTGCACACCCTGGTCCTCCTGAGTGTCCCCTGTAGTAACACATGCCACACCATGCTGTCATTTGTTGTCTCTCTGTTCTTTCTGGTACAGGTAGATATCCTTCATGGCTGCCTGGCTGGATGATGGGTGGATGAATGGATTCTGGATCTGTTGTTCCTGAATAGCAGGTGTACTTGGAAACCCTGCTGGGCAGGGTGAGCCTCTGTCCCTCTGTGTGTCCTCAGCCTCAGTGCCCTGGACACTGGGTCTTGGATTTGGGAGTTCTTCCAGATGAAGTTTGTTCTGTGAAAGTGGATTCCTTCTGATGTTCATTATGTAGCCACATAACGTGGCCATTACTGTGAGACAGAAGTTGTTCTATTGTGTTGTATTCTATGTGAATACTGTGGCTAACAAAGAGTAAACACATGTTCACACTCACACATTCACATTTACGGCTCCATTTCTAAGCATCATCGCTGTGTAAGCAAGTGAATTCCCATTGGGTTGCAGACATGTGGACGTGCCATTACAAGGCAAGTCAGAGTTGAAATACCACTAAAAACCCTTTCCTTGAGAACTGTCAGGAGAATCTGGGAGTAGCATTTTTCCTTTGCACTGCATAGAGCGCGCCTTCACAGGGCTCTTGTTCAGAGGAACCTTTGCCGGTGGGGATGGCATTTCCCATTGCCATGGTGATAATGGCTTGGGGATACATCACAGTTGATGAAATGCATATTAATTTGTGGTATTGAGTAGGTCCAAGGTGCTGGGTTAGTATTAACTATTCTATAGAGATAATGGCTGAGAATGAAAAAGTGGAAACCCGTCTGGAACACACAGGTAGAGGGTTGTGCAGAATAGGGGGTGGGGTTCACAGCCCTGGCCAACCTGGATCTCTAATTTACCTAGATTCAGAAGGTGTGAGGGGTCGGTGGTGTTTCACTGTCAACAATTTCATGGATGATGGATAAATAAAATGTGATACACACACACACACACACACACACACACACACACACACACACACACACACTGGAGTATTACTCAGCAATCGAAAAGAATGAAATCTTGCCATTTGCAACAGCATGGCTGTAACTAGAACATATAGAACATATTATGCTAAATGAAATTAGAGAAAGACAAATACCATATGACTTCACTCATGAGGAATTTAAGATACAAAACAAATGAACAGAAGGAAGGGAAGCGAAAATTATATAAAAAGAGGGAGGGGGACAAACATAAGAGACTCTTAAACATAGAGAACAAGCTGAGGGTTGCTGGAGGGTCTGTAGGTGGAGGGATGAGCTAAATAGGGCATTAAGGAAGACACTTGTTGGGATGAGCCCTGGGTGTTATATGTAGGGGATGAATCCCTGGATTCTACTCCTGAAATCATGATTGCACTATATGCTAACCAACTTGGATGTAAATTTAAAAAAATAAATAAATATATTATAAAAAATAATTTCACAGATGAAGAATATGCCTCTTGAGTGGAGTATGGCCAGATTTGTTCCAAGTATTTTGTTGCTGGTAGAGAAGTCAGGGAGAGGGCACCATCCATCTGAAAGGATCTGCGAACCTCAATAGACATGACAGGCTGAGTGCTCTCAAGAAGGTGCCTGGCTTTTGCAGGGCTCACTTTTTGAGCCTGCAAGCAGGACTGACTAGGACAATAAAAGGAATTGTTCTAAGGATGGAGTATTGGACTATGGTGTACCTTGCAACCTTGGGAAGAGGACAGATCTAGTGTCCACTGTTTGAGTTACTTCTTGAGGGTGGTAGTTATCTGCAGCATCTGACTGATGAGATGTCTGCCCGTTTTATTAAGCATGGGCATGGTTTCTGTGACTTTGTTTTAAGGGTTGTTAATTTCCTAGGATCCTGATTGTAAGACATAGGTCCCTGTTCAGCCCTGGGGAGTGGGCAAATCCCTTTCTGTTTCTGGGAAGTGTGTCTCTAGCGGTTGGAATGTGTATTACAAGCCTCTAGGTAAGAGATAGGGTGGTTACAGGGGCCAGCAGACTGTTGTCACTGATGATTTTAAAATTTTAAAGTTTATTTCTTTATTTTAAGAGAGAGAAAAGGGGAGAGCATGAGCAGGGGAGGGGCAGAGAGAGAGGGAGAGAGAATCCTAAGCAGGCTTCAAGCTGTCTGCACAGAGCCAGATGTGGGGTTTGATCCCATCAACTATGGGATCATGACCTGAGCTGAGATCAAGAGTGGGATCCTCAACCAACTGAGCCACCCAGGTGCCCTGCCACTGAAGATTTTAATGGGTAGATTCCTTATGGTGAGATGTTAGGTCTTACGGATAGGTATCCTCATAAAGTGCCCATAAAGGGTGCTTTGTTGAGTTTAATAGTAGATATATTATTATTACTTCTATTAGCCTTCCTTGTAGTTGGTGTTCCAATGAGAGGTATTCCAAAGTGTTACAATGTTGCCTGCATTTTATCAGCATATTAATGAGTATTTGCATATGAAGAAGGTTGGCAACTCCCCCACAAACTGTACATTGGCATATGCAATTAATTATCAATGAAATTTTATCCTTGACAACAAAATAAAAGTGATCATTTAAACCAGGGGAGGGGGCCCTCTTTTGCTACCTGTAGTGAGTTCCATAGTCCTTCCTGGGGAACATTACCAGATTCTATTGGGAGACAGACTTAGTTTTGTTACTGTGGAAGAATTTGGAGTCCATGAATTGTCTCTTGTTTCATATTTCATGAGTCCTGGTTTTTGTTTCACACCTTCATGAATCACACAATGATCCTGAATTTGCCACTGGTTCATCCCTCTCTGCAAAGGGTGTGTTTGAGACAAAGGGTAGCCTCTGTGCAGCTGACTGACTCTAGCATCACAACACTGTCAGGGGGCAGTTATTGGGACCCTAACTCTGAACCAGTTCATGACACACAGAGTAAACAGATTTCAGATTTAGACCCTAACCTGAACCCTGGATCCAGAACCCAAACCCCAATCTGAACCCCTAGCCCTGAACCTTGAACCAGAAACCAGAACCCCCAATGCCACCCTTGAACCCAAGCCTCAAGCTTTGAGCACTTAACAATGTTAATAACAGCCAAAATGTAGAAACTGTGTAAAATCCCATCAATGGTGAATGCATAAACAAAATGTGGTTAAGGGTTAGGGATAGGGAATCCTAGCTTTCTTCTAAGAGACACCTGGGGTCCTTGATTGCTGTAGCAGCTGGGAACCCCATCAGGCAGCCAGTCCAAATTGGGTCTGACTGTTGTCTAAAGTTGCTGCCTGAGAAAAATATTCTGGGGTGTATACCTTCAGCCAGGAGGCTCTGCAGGTGGTTCAAGACTAGCCTTGGTTCCACACACCTACAGGGTTATGACTGCCCTTAGTGGGCTGAGACAGTTTATAGTGTGCATATGAAAGGTGGGCAGATCCAAAGAGCTAGGGACCTGGGACAGGGCAGCTGTAGGGAGAGGCTGTGTTCCAGTAGTCTATTTGGGGCACCTGCTATCTGCCCAGTTCCTAGACTTATCCTACTCAAATGCACATATTCCCCCTGAAGGCAGAGCTGGAGGAAGCTATACTGCCTTGTGAGTGTCAGGCTCCACAGACTTGCTGGGGTTTCTGATAAAACACTGGGAGCACTGATTGCTGTGGAAGTCAGAATCCCCAGCATGCAGTCAGTCTGGATATAGACTGACTGATGTCAGTTTAAATCTGCCACTGTGGAATGATTTTGGGGGGTGAACTCCCTCCTTTCAAATGTTTATACACTTTGTTGGGGACAGCCTGAACTCCACTGGCTTGTTGGGCCCTGGATGCACAAGGCTGGCTGATCAGTGTGTACTGTGCACGCACGCCCCACACAGTTGGATTTACCCAGGGGATCTGTACAGAGAAAAGTTCAGGAGAAGACTGGTCTCAGGAGAAGGCTGTTGTGGATACATGGAATCTACCCATTTCCAAGCCTGAACCAACACAAATATATACATGTTTCCCTTAAAGGCTGAGTTGGAGGACAGAGGAGAGCCTTGCCAGGATATAGCTTGATTGACTGGCCTTATGATCCTTTGATAAGAGACACTTGGGAGCCTTGAGGATTGAAGAAGTGTGATGTAGGTTTAGGGCAAGGGTTAGGGCTAGGGATTAGGGTTTAAGGTTAGAGTTAGACTAAGAGGTGAGGGGTTAAGATTAAAGATTCGATTGGGGTTAGGAATAGAGTTGGGGTTAGGTAGGGTTTAGGGTTTAGGAGTTAGGGGTTAGGGTTAGCGTTCAGGGTGATGGTGTGTTCCAGGGTGAGGTTTTGACTCAGGATCCCCTTCAGCAGCTCCAGTCCAAACCTGGAAATGTCATGTCATCCTCCTGGCTTCCTTGCTGAATAAGGCAGGGTTGGCCACCGGCTCCACATCCATTCTTTTCTCAGACCTAGGAGGTGGGTCCCGTTAGGGCCAGAGCCAAGGTGAGGATTAGGGCTAGGTTCTAGAAGGTGTCAGCGGTGGAACAACCAGTACTGCAGTGATCTCCTTGGAGTGCTGAGTTGAGGTAGGTTTCAGTGTGCAGGTCAAGCTTATGGTTTGGGTTCAGGAGCCAGATAATCCTGTGGGCTAGGGTTGGGTTTTGGCTCAGAATTCACTACTGTAGCTCCATCCTGGCCTTCAAAGTGTCATGGTTAAATCCTGCGTTCCTTGCTGAAGTATTCTGTGCCTGTAGTTGGCCCCAAATCACTTCTTAGATCTATAAGATGGGCCTCTGTAGGACAAGAGCCATGGCTAGGGTTAGGGCTAGTTCCCAGGAGGTGGCAACGGCCTAACCACCAGTAGTGCCATGATCTCCCTGGAGGGTTAAGTTTAGAACTTGGTGTTAAGGTGGGGGTCGGGCTTAGGCATTGGGTTCAGGGGCTGGTCACTTCTGTGGACTAGGGTTTGGTTTTGGCTCAGGATGCCCTTCTGCACCTCCATTAAAATGATATGTTAAACTTCTGAGTTCCTCACTGAATAATTTTGTGCAGGTCATGGTCCCCAAATCTATTCTTTCCCCAGACCTAGGAGGTGGAACTCCCTTAGGGCCAAGCCTTGGCTGGGGTTAGGGTTAGGTCCTGGAAGGCAGCAGGGGCCAATGGCCAAGTGTGCCATGATCTCCTCAAAGGGTTGTGTTGAGGGCACCTGTTAGGGTGCAGGTCATGCTTAGGCTTTGGGTTCAAGGGCCGGCTGATGGTGTGGGCCTGGATTAGGTTTTGGCTCAGGATCCCCTTGTGCATCTCCATCCCTGCTGTGGAAATGCATGGCGATTTTCTGGGTTGCTTGCTGAATACTTCTGTACCAGTCATGGACCACAAATCTGGTCCTTCCTCAGATCTAGGAGGTGGGCTCTCTTAGGGCCAGGATCATGGCTAGGGTTAAGGGTAAGTCCCGGGCGGTGGCAGGAACAGAACCACCAGCAGTGCAGTGATCTCCCTGGAGAGCTGAGTTGTGGGCACATGGTAGGGTACAGGTCATGCTTAGGGTTTGGGTTCAGGAGCCAAAAGATTGTGTGGGCCAGGGTTAGGTTTTGGCTCAGGATCACCCTTGTGCAGCCCCATCCCCGCTGTGGAAATGTTTTGGCAACTTTCTGGATTCCACGCTGAGTAATTCTGTGACATTCTTGGCTCCCAAATCTGTTCTTTTCTCAGATCCAGGAGGTGGGCCTCCCTAGGGCCTGAGCCATGGTCAGGGTTAGGGTTAGGTCCCAGGAGATGTCAGGGGCTGAACCACCAGCAGTGCAGTGATCTCCCTGGAGGGTTGAGTTGATGGTACAGGTCAGGCTTAAGGTTTGGATTCAGGAGTCAGATGATGGGTAGGCCAGGGTTAGGTTTGGGCTCAGGATCCCCCTTGTGCAGCTCTATCCCTACTGTGGAAATGTCATGGTGATTTTCTGGGTTCCATGCTGAATAATCCTTGGCCACTCATGGTCCACCTATCCATTCTTTTCTCAGACCTAGGAGATGGGTCTCCTGAGGGCCAGAGCTATGTGTAGCTAGGGTTAAGCTTAGGTCTCAGGAGGTTTCAGGAGCCAAATGCCCAGCACTGCAGTGATTTCCCTGGTGGGTTGAGTTGAGGGTGGGTGTTAGGGTGTGGGTCAGGCTTAGGGTTTGGGTTCAGGAGCCAGATGATAGGACGGACCAGGGTAGTTTTGGGCTCAGGATCCACTACTTCAGCTCCATCCAGTCTCTGAAAATGTCATGGTGAAATTCTGGGTTCCTGGCTGAAATGTCCTGCACTGGTCTTTGTCCCCACTTTCATTCTTATCTCAGACCTCAGACTGATCCCCCTTAGGGCAATAGCCGTGGCTGGGGTTTGGGTTAGGTCCCAGGAGGCAGCAGGTACTCAACTGCCAGCGGTGCAATGATCTCCCTGGAGGGCTGAATTGAGAGTGACGATTCAGCGTGTGTCAGGCTTAGGGTTTGGGTTCAGGGGCCAGATGACTGTGTGGGCCAGGGTTAGGTTTGTCCTCAGGATCCACTTCTGCAGGACCATCCCAGCCCTGAAAATATCACGGTGAACTTCTGAGTTCCTCATAAATTATTCTGCACAGGTCATGGGCCCCAAATCCATTCTTTCCTCAGACCTAAGAGGTGGAAAAGTCCTAAATAAGGAGACAGGTTCTGCCTCTTGGTGGGGGGTTCAGATGGGACAGCAGCCCCAGCTCACGTCTTTGTCTCAGGGTACCCAGCTCAGCCTCACCAGGACTCCCACCCATGGACACTGTGAGATAGTAAAGGTGCCTTTTTCCCAGCTGCCCAGTCCCCTTAATGTTGTCATGTGCCAGGATCACTGACGCCAGCGTCTTCCTGTGTCTGGGCACATTTGCACTGTTCTCCTTGAAAGGCTTGTGTGCCCCTGGGAGGTGGTGCCACACTGCGGACTGGTCCCTGTGGACCACATGAAGATGTCCACTGTTATTTATTTCTCCGTGGCTCACAGTGGCTGTGCACATTCTGTGAGGATCCTTGCATGTGTTTTCAGGGATGATTCAACACAGGCTCAGTCACGGGCCTGCACCTGCACAATTCAGGTACACAAACTGCCACACTGCCTTCCCAAAGGGGCATCATGGTGGGCAGAGTGTCAACAGTGAAGATGCCAAGAAGAACAGAGAGGATTTTATTGCCTCCACTCTGACTGGGGTCTGTACTCTAATTGACTCCTTGTTTGTCCCAGCCACCTCTGAACTCTGGCAAGAGACCCCACAGGCAAAGCATCCCCTGCTGGAACCCACACTACACCCTCAAGCAGCAAGGACTGCCCTGAGCCAGCAAGACCCCACCTGGGACAGACCCCAGGACAATGATGGGCCTGACCTCAGTGCCCCCCTACACACACCCACCAGCCTTCACTCCCCAATACATGCACCCACCAGCCTCACTGGCCCCCTGCACGCACCCGGTGCCCCCTGTACACACACACACATCTTCCCGTGCATGCACCCACTGATGCCCTGCATGCACCTCCCTATCCCCCTGCACATACCCACCTGACCCTGTGCATGCACTCACCTGCCTTCACTCCACCTGCACGCACCTAAATGCCCCTCTGCACACACCCACGGGCCCCCTGCCTCCCTGCATTCACCCACTTGCCCCCCACCGTACACCCACCTGTCTCCCAGCACACACCCATCCACCTTCACTCTTCATGTAGGAACCCACCTTCCCTCATTCCCCCTGCATGCACTCACCTGCCTTCACTCCACCTGCACACAGCCACATGCCCCTGCACCCCTGCACACAATCATCTGCCCCCTGCCTCCCTATACATGTCCACTGGCCCCCTGCATGAACTGACTTGCCCCCTGCCCCTCTGCCTTCATCCACCTGCCCCCTGAATGCACCCACTTGACCCCTGCCCACCTGCACACACCCACCTGTTCCCCTGACCCTATGTACACACCCACCTGCCACCTGCGCGCAGCCCCCGACTTTCTGCATGCACCTACTTGTCCCCCTGCATGCATCCATTTGCTCCACGGTCCCTTTGCATGTACACACTCACCCCTCTGCCTGCATCCCCCAGCCAGCCCCCTTGCCACCCTGCATGCCTTCACCTGCCCTCTTGCATGCACCCCCTGCCCCCTTGCATGGACCCACCCACCCCCTGTCTTCCTGATGCCCCCCTTACTTCCTGCATGCACTCTGCTGCCTTTACTCCACCTACATGCACCCAACTGCCCCACTGCACACACCCCCCTGCCCTCCTGCACACACCCATGGGTTTCCCCGCACGCACTCACTTGTCCCTCTGCATGTTCCCACTGCTTCCTTGCACATACCCACCTGCCTTCACTACCCCCTGCGTGCACCCTGGGGCCTCTGTTTCATATTTTCCTTACATCAACCTGGATGTGCTTTCAGCTCTTGGGAAATAGTCTCTGAGATGTCGGTCTGCTATCTTCCTGGTGTTGTCATCACTGAAATGGATTACTTTCTTGTGTCACTTCCACTCCTCTCTCTGCCTTTGGATTCTGTCATCATTGAGTGGCCCCACCCGGTCTGTTGGGGGCCCTTAGAGATGGGTGGTCTTGCACCCCCTTGTCCTCGGTCACAGGGTGCTGCAGTTGGAGGGAAGAGACAAGCCTAGTGCTCATGGGGAGACACAGTGCTCTTTCAGGGAAGGACCCCAGGCACCCCCTCCCAGGGAGGAAGAAGGGGCACCCAGGCCTGCAGCAGGTGCGGCTGCGGTCCTGACGTGCCTGAGAGGTTGCATTGCACGACAGAAGCCAGGGAAGCTCTCATCCAAGTTGAACATGAAGAGGAGAGTTTCCCTTGGGATCTTTCTGGATTCGGATCCTACGTTGCTGGAGGTTTATCTCAGGGAAGAGCCCATGAGTGGAACTTCTGACTTGTCCCTTAATGTCCCTGGAGGAACGGTCTGCATAGGTGACAAGATGATTCTTCCACATGGCTGTAGGCAGCTGTGGGGCTCCAGGCAGGCGCTGCTCTGCCCTCAGTGGTGTCCCTGATCTGATCCCCTCCTCCTTTCTCCTGGTGTCCATGAAACAAGCAGAGGGCTGCATCCCCTTATGTGCTCGGGACTGTCAGACCTGATGGACACGTGATTGCTACTGTGCATGTGGCCAGAGGAAATGCCAATGGACACCAAAAGGCTGTTGGCATGAATCATTACTAACAATCACATTGTCTGCAGTTTCAGGGCCTGGAGCGGATCCTCCCGAGACACTCCAACATGTCAGATGGCCCCACTGCCCATAAAGCTTCACAGTGATTGGGAAGGTGCTGCTCTTACCCAATGCACTGTGATAGCATGTCTCTGACCCACTTTCTGGGGGCAGCCTAGCTTGCAGGGACCTATTTCCAGCCTGATTGTCCCCCCCTCCGCACAGCACCTGGTCTCCAGCAACTTCCTTGTCTCTGTGTCTCTCTTCCCTTTCCGTTGGCCTTTCCATCCCCTGTCCCTAACTTCCTGCTGAGTATTCCTACAAGCCAGCTCTTCAGTTCTGGGGAAAGCAGGTGGCCAAGAGAGGCTTGCCACACTCAATGAATTTCAGGACATTCTGGCTCCCCCCCCCCCCCCCAGGCCTAAACACTACCCAGCTCCCTGGGTGCATCCTGACTCTTTGCTGGCAATGAGGGCACTGTTTAAATCTCCACTGTTTTAAAATAGCAAGTATTGGTGAGAATGTGGAGAAAAAGGAACCCCGCTGCGCTCTTGGCGGAAATGCAAACTGGTGCAGCCACTGTCGAAAACAGTATGGAGTTTCCTCAAAAAAGTTAAAAGTAGGGGCGCCTGGGTGGCGCAGTCGGTTAAGCGTCCGACTTCAGCCAGGTCGCGATCTCGCGGTCCGTGAGTTCGAGCCCCGCGTCGGGCTCTGGGCTGATGGCTCGGAGCCTGGAGCCTGTTTCCGATTCTGTGTCTCCCTCTCTCTCTGCCCCTCCCCCGTTCATGCTCTGTCTCTCTCTGTCCCAAAAATAAATAAAAAACGTTGAAAAAAAAAAAATTAAAAAAAAAAAAAAAAAAGTTAAAAGTAGAACCACCCTATGGTCCAGTAATCCCACTCCTGGGGATTTACCTAAAGGAAAGGAAATCACTGTCTGGAAGAGATCTCTGCACATCCATGTTCATGGCAGCATTGTTCCCAATGGCCAGTCATCGAAGCAGGTTAAGTGTCCATCCAATGAGTGATGCATATACAAAGGAATATTGCTCAGCTGTAAAAAAGAACGGGCAGATCTGGAGGATGTTATGCTGAGTGAAATAAGCCAGACACACAAAGAAAAGGCCGTGTGGTCTCACGTAAGTGTGGAATCTGAAGAACAGGCAGAAGCCAAGCACAGAATGGTGTGGGGTGGGGACATGTGGATCTCAGGGTACACGGTGACAGTGATGTAGGAGGAAGCCCAAACACCTGGCACCTGGTATGGTAACCAGCTGACAGCCATATCCTGAGTGTGCATGACCTCAGGTGCTGTCACCCCACACAAAAGGTAGCCAAGTAGAGAGAAGGTAGGTCCGGAGCTTGACTCCAGCCATCACGTCACTGGTATGTGTGCCTCACATCACTGTGCCAGCACCCTAAATAAATGCATTTCTAACTAAAATGTTTTAGGTTTTAAAAGTAAAATAAGACAGGGTGCCTGGGTGGCTCAGTCAGTTAAACATCTGACTTTGGCTCAGGTCATGATCTCTTAGTTTGTGGTTTTGAGCCCTGCATGGGGCTCTGTGCTGACAGCTCAGAGCCTGGAGCCTGCTTCAGATTCTGTGTCTTCCTCTCTCTCTGCCCCTCTTCTGCTTGCATTCTCTCTCTCTCTCTCTCTCTCTCTCTCTCTCTCTCTCTCAAAAATAAGTAAACATTAAAAAAATTAAAAACAAGTAAAATAAAACAACCATCTCTGTGGAGATTTTAGGGGCACAGGTGCCAAGTCCAAACATCAGGCCCATGAGAATGTGTCTCCAGTGCTCACTTCTATACTTAAGATGTCCTGTACAGAATGTGCTATTGCCTGCCCTCCAGGGACTTCAAGCCAGGTAGATGTTGGTCAACAGAAGGGGCAGGACTGTCACCTCCTAGGACTGAAGCCACCTGTGAGCCTCTGTCTGCTAAGCTGTGGGTGATGGGAAGGAAGGGGTACCCCCATCGCATCCATCCAGGAGATCTGCCTGTGGTAAACAAGATGTGAACCAGATGTGTTGCAGATTCTGCCTCAGCAGGTTCATCATTTGTGCTGGTCTCTACATTGACCTCCTCAGATGGGCTCCCAGGGGAACCTGCCTGAGACCCCAGTGGGTGGAGAAGCTTGGAATTCAAGACCCCTTGCAGGGAGAGCCTGGGGACATCCTGACATGTTCTGAGCCCCTGACATCCCCACTCAGGCCTGCTGGGGCCCAGGGAAATAAGCAGATCCCACTTACCACATATAAAATCATGCAAAACAATACATGCCTGTTGCTTTAATCTGGGCATTTTGGTGGTTTGGATGCAGCGGTGGGTGATTCCAGCCGAGTCCAGTTCAGTGGTTGAGCTCAGCTGCCCTTGGCAGCATCCATCCCTCTGGCTCTCTTGCCAGCCCTGCCCTCCCTAGAGAAGCTTCTAGATGCTGGGAAGTCAGACTGAGGGTGGAGGGCTGGGCAATGGGTCTGCTCTCTTTGCTGCACCAGCCCCTGGACCCCCAGCAGTCTGAGATGATTCTCTGTGCAGCCACCCCAACAGACCCCCGAGACACAACACAATGTCCCTGGTCAACAGGGGCAGCCACCCTACTCTGCAGGGATTCAGCTCAAGGCCCCTCAGCCCATAGGCCAAGACCAGGCTGCAGAGACTGGAACGTGGCCTCTGAATAACCTGCTGCACTCAGGTCAGGCCCTATCTCTGTTTCTCTCTCTCAGTCTCAGTCTCTGTCTCTATCTCCCTGTGTGGTCCCTCTGCTGGGTGCCTTCAGAATCCAGCTTGTCACATGGACACTACCTGAGCAGGTGTCCCAAGAGAAGTGGGCACAGCTGCATGGCCTCCTCCATGGGAGCCTTAGGAGTCCCATGGACCATAGAGTCCATCTGGGGAGCTGTGGGGGACCCAAGAAGAGGTTGGCCGTGTCAAAGCCCCACCCCTGTCCCAGGACACAGCTGCCTGGCCAGATCCTCTCCTGCTTGCAGGAAGCCTCCACAATCTGCAGGGCCCTTCATTTTTCTGCTGCTGAGTAGTATTCCACCATGTGAATGCACTGGGATTCCTTTGTCTTTCTACTGTTGTCCACTTGGACGGTTCTTAATTTGAGGTTACAATAAAGCTGCTACGAGCATTCTTGCACACGCCTTTTGGTGAACATGTGCCCTCAGTTTTGTGGGTAAACACCTGGAAGAGGGACTTCCAGGTTAGAGGGCATGGGCCTGTCTGCCTCGAATGGTGCTGCTGAAATGATTTCCAAAGCAGCCGTGCCGTTTCACGCCCCCACCAGCTGCTCCACATCCTCGCCAGCATGGGGTATTGTCAACTCTAGAATTCTAGTGGGCGATAGTTTTCCATGTACGTTTATTACAGCACTAATTACACTAAAGTGTGTATGGGGCAGTTCCTAATTGTGCACTCGGATCTATTTCCCCTTCCTTAGTGTAGTTACTTGTAGCTGGGCTCCCGGTCACTCAGCTAATGACTGAATGTCCCAGCTTCCCTGGCAGCTGCAAGTGGCCCCATGACTAACTTCTGGTCAATGGTATGTGGCAGAGCTGATGCGTGCCACTTCCTGTCCCACTGAATCTGTGAGCATGCCTTTATTCCCTGCAGATGCCATGCTTCCAACGGTCTGCCTGTCCACCTCTGGCAACGTTGTATTAGAAATAGACGTCCACCTTCATTAAGCCACTGTATTTCAGGTCTCTTTATTACCATGTCATTAAAGGAATGCACTGTGATTAAACATTCATCCTCTGGCTTTAACACAGTGGGACCTGTACTGGTTCTGTCAGCCTGGAACCATCTGTTCGCCAGGGTGCTGCTCCTACACCTTGCCACAGGCTTAGTTAGGTGGCTCAGTTCTGACTGTTTGTGGCTCCCCATCTTGTTCAGGGTTATAATTTCAAGGGTTGGGCATGAGACCCAACCGTGGTCCTTCCATGAGACTCTCAGCATGGTGAGAGAGAGTTTTTGTCATTATTGTGGATTGTGGCAGGAGTGGGAGACCAACACCCCAGCAGAACCAGAGGCAATCAGAGAGAGAGGGGAGGAAGAAGCCTGACAATGGCATCTCGCCCCTGGATCTAGCTGTACCTGCAGCACCTTGAGATGTAAGTGGTCCAAGATTGTGAGCTGAACTTCTGTCACCTGCAACTAAGAGTCCCATCTTCTTCAATAATAATAAAACAAACATGTTTGGGAGTGATTTTGTATAAGCATTGTGCTAAGTGGGTATATAAGGGCTGGAGATACCCTTTAAAATGGTAATTCCTTTTTAAAAAATGTGTATTTATTTATTTTGAGAAAGAGAGAGTGTGAGCCAGAGAGAGGTTCAGAGGGAGGGAAAGAATCCAAGCAGGTTCCATGCTCAGCACAGAGCTTGATGTGGGGCTTGATCCCATGATAAAGAGCCAATCTTGAGGCAAAATCAGGATTCAGATGCTTAACTGACTGAGCCACCAAAGCATCCCTAAAATAGTAATTCTTAATTTGGAGAGATTTTGGAGTGTCTATCCAGATATAATGGATGGGGGAGAAAGAGCTATATATTACCCTCCCTCCCCCACTAACCTCTAACTGAAATTAAGCATTTCCTTCAAGTGTCAGTGCAGGCAACAGAACCCAGTGACATTAGTAGGACCTGTGGCCTGCCCCTGACAGGAATCACAGATGTCTTCATGTTGCATCTAAAAACACCGGGCAGCTCATTCCCACTGCACAATTTCTGGTTATCACAACCACTCACTGCTAGGGTGTGTTACTGAATGTGTAAAAATTGTGTATTCAATGGTGTACTCACTGTGTAAAAATTGTGGGTCTTGATCTCTCAAGCATTAGATCATGCCCTGAACCAAAATCGAGAATCACATATTTAACTGACTGAGCCACCCAGGCATCCCTGCATATTCTAATTCTAATCTCTGATCCCCTGTGAGCCCATTTCTATTGTTGGTTCTTTCTACTGGTTCTTGTTAATGTTATCTGGTCTCCTCCCATGTCAGGCTAGATCTGAATGTCAGGCTACACATTGCCTTAAAAATTACCTCTAGAAATAATTTGAAGCTCCTTGCTGACTAACAATGGAAATCACCTAATTCTATCTTCAGAAACTGTGAATCTCTAAGCCCCCAGATGTCTCAGCACCAGCTGCAGTCTGCTCGGTTGTCTTTGCTTTTCCCCCCCATTTACCTCTAATTCATGTTACTCCCAGGGTTCCAATCCAAATGCAGGAGATCACCATGGGTGCCCCTGGGTGATGGCACCCCACATTCTCCTCCCATATCCCCCAGGACGTCAAAGGCACTGCTAACCCACTTAGCATGTACGGGCCACAAGTGCCCCAATCCAAGCTCACGTACCTGCCAGTCTGTTTCCTCTTGAATCTGTCTCATAATTGCTCACTTCTCTGATACCTTCAGACAACCTTTAAAAATAATTGGCCCTGCTTTTCCACTTGTCTTCAGCAGAAAGATTGGATCGAATTTCCTAGTCTATTTCAAGTCCACAAATCAGATGTTACTATTTTGAATACTGGGAGTATGTCATGAGGGTTTAAAACACCAACGTGAAGAGATAATAAGGTTTGGGTAGTAATTTTTAATTAACAAATATGTTTAATTAGTAAATATAAATGGAAATTAGTAAATTTATGTCATCTGAGCTGATGACCCAGGTAAATTGATCTAATAATTCATTCACCTATTCGACAAAATTCTTTAAGCCTTCACTGTGAGCCTGGCACTGCTCAAGGGGTTAGAAATTGCCAGGAAGCAAAAACAGTGGAGGACCCTGCCCACTTAGGGGTGTACCCTGCACCCTGCATTGTCTCCTTAACAATACTGACTGCCTCTGACATGAGGCACAGACTTGACTGGCCGTACATTCTGTGCATGCCAGGGCAAGAGCCAGTACAGGTGTTACAGAGAGGGACTGAGAGATGGGACTGGGTTGGAGGGAGAAGGAAGCAGGAAGGGCAGGGGTCATTGGAGGGAGAAGGAAGCAGGAAGGGCAGGCTGTGGCACCTGCTCCTGCATTGGCAAGGAGGGTCCCCCACCTCTTCTTCCCAGTAGTTAATATAGTAATGTGTCCTAGGTACTGTGAGCCTGGCTGACACTGGGCACAGTCTCAGTCCTGTCCCACAGCTCTAGAGACAGCTCACAGTCAGTGTGGTCAGCAGGAACTGACCACACTCACATGTGAGGTGTTTGCTCATCAATACACTGTCTTGAGGATTTGTAGGAACACAGCTATTGTTCTCACTGTAACCCTTGACTTTTCTCATCCTGAAGATGCTAATGCATTAGTGGACTAAAGTGGTTTCCTCTGGTCACCTCTACAGATGAAAGCAAGGGGCACGTGATTGACTAGGAGTTGGGAAGGAGGTTTTCCAGTCATTGGGAAGCTCTGGGCCAGCTAACCACCCTACATGACCCCCCACACTCCATAGCCCAGCGTGGAGAGTGTTCTCCTGTGAGTCCAGTGGGCACACAGCCTCACCTGGTGCTACAGCCCCTGCCCATTCCTTTGGGGACTTTCCCTCCCTCCTCCTGAAGCCTACTGAGCCTGTGGCCTGAATTCTTTATTTGGAAACTCTATTTCCAACAAACTCAAAGAGAATGACACCAGTTTCCTGCAGAGAGGATGTATCTACTACTACTACGGGTGTAATTTCAGTTCCAGGGATCGGGATGATCTGTGGGGCTCTGAGATGTACTGGGAGCTGGGCTACAGGTGTAGAGGGGCACCAGACAGGCCAGAAGGGTCCCATCCAAAATTTGGGCTATGCCACTCCCCATCCATATTTGCCCACCTGGGATATGTTGCCTCCGGGGGCCACAGAGCCTAGTGGAAAAGCTGAGCCCAGCGCTGCAGGCAGTTTTCTAGAGGCCTAGCTCCATCCAGATGCTCCCCAACCTGTTTGTTTGTGCTGCCCGAGCCTACCTTTTATGTTTTCTCATCCTTTCTAGCTGTCCTCAGGAGGACAAGCAATCTAAATACCTAGGCTTCGGACATCAGAGAAAAAGCGATATTCTTCATTTGAAAAAGCATTCAGATGATACAAAGCATACACAGTAAAATTAAAAGCAACAAGCTCACACCTGCTGTTGCCAAAACCCACTTCCACAGGTAATGACAGCTAATCAGTGCACCTTCTCTCAGAACATGTCCTCGTGTGTTAGGGTAAGGGTTAGGGTTAGGGTTAGGGGTTAGGGTTAGGGTTAGGGATGGGTCCCAGGAGGCTCCAGGAGCTGATCCCACAGCAGTGCAGTTGTATCCCTGAGGGGCTGAGTGACATGCACAAGGGAGTGTGCTGGTCTGGATTAGTCTTTGGGTTCCAAGGCAAGAGAAGTGTATGGGCCACTTTTCGTGTAGGCCTCAGGAATCCTCTCGTTCATTTGCAGCTGGAGTTGGAAATGACGTAGTGATGTTCCAGGTTCTACGCTTAGTGATTCTGCATTGCATCTGGACCCCATGTCCTTGGAGCTGTCAGATTTTAGTATTGGGTTTCCATGTGGAGACAGCTTTAGCTATGGTTGGGGTTCAGTCCAGTGCCATCACCAGGGCCAAAGCAACTCTAGTCTCACGATCTACCTCGAGGCCCGAAGTGAGGGCCCATGTGAGAGTGCTAGTCAAGTGTTAGTTTAGAGTTAGAGATAGGTTTAGGATTCAGTGGAATTTTATGGTTAGGGTTACGATTGGGGTAAGGGTTAGGGTTAGGGTTAGAGGTTAGGGTTAGGGTCAGGGTCAGGGTCAGGGTCAGATTTAGGGGTTGGGGTTAGGGTTAGGGGTCAAGGTTAAGGTTAGGTTTAGGTTTAGGGTTAGGGTTAGTTTGAGTGTTAGGGTTAGTGTTACGTCCAACGAGGCTCCTGGCGCTGAACCCACAGCAGGGCAGTGGTCTCCTGGAAGGGCTGAGTTGAGCGCATAAGGACGGTGCCAATTAGGATTAGTCTTTTGGTTCCATGGGAAGACAAGTGTATGGGCAACTGGCACATACATGTCCTCATACTTAGGATTTGGGTCCCCATTAGGAGAAAGCTTTAGCCAAGGTTAAGTTTCAGTCCAGGGACGTTGCCTGGGTTGAAGCGACACCTTTGCCGTGATCACCTGGGAGGGCTGTATGAGGGTCCATGCATGGGTGTGGGTCATGTGTAGGGTTAGGTTTAGAGTTGGGGTGAGGTTAAGTTTGAGCGGTATGTGAGTGTTGCAGTTAAGGTGAGGGATTAGGTCCCAGGAACCTCCAAGCACTGAAAATCTTGCAGGGTAGTGGTCTCCTCAGAGGATTGAGTGTAGGCCTCATTGGAGCAGGCTGTTCAGGCTTAATCTTTGTGAGCCAGGGCCAACCTTGTGTGTGTGCCATCTTCAGCTGGGCCTCATCAACCCCCTTGTGCAGCTCCATGCGGGCGTTGGAAATGTCATAATGATGTTCCGTGTTCTATGCCGAGTAATCCTGCATTGCTTTGGGCCCGTTGTTTGTGGTGTTCTCAGAGATAGGAATTGCGTCCCCATCCAGAGAGATCCTTAACTAGGGTTAATGCTCTGCCCAGGGACTTCACCAGTGCCGAGGTGACACCGTTCCTGTGTGTTGTGTGCGTTGGGTTAGGGTTTGGGATTGGGTTTGGTGTTGGTGGTTAGGTTTATGGTTAGGGTTGGTGTTAGGGGTTAGTGTTAGGGGTTAGAGTTAGGTTTATGCATTAGGGTTGGGTTTAGGGTTATGGTTAGTGTTTAGGGTTATGGTTAGGGGTTAGGGTCTGGAGTTAGAGTTAGGTTTAGACGTTAGGTTTGGGCTTGGGTTAGGCTTAGGTTTAGGGTTATGGTTTGGGTTTGAGAGTTAGGGTTATGGTTAGATGGTAGGGTTAGGGTTAGTTGTTAGCGTTAGTGTTAGGGTTTGCATTAGGTTTAGGCATAAGGTGAGGTCTAGGTATAGTACTTTGGTAGTATTATGGGTTAATGGATTGGATTAGCGGTTAGGGTTAGTGTGAGAGTTTTATGGTTATGGGTAGAGTTAGTTTTAGGTTTATAATTTTAGGGTTAGCGGGTAGAGTTAGAGTGTTAGGGTTCGGGTTTTAGGGATAAAGTTATAGGGTTAAGGTTAGAGGGTTAGGGTCAAGGTAGTGTTAGTTCGGGTTATGTTTACTATTATGGTTCGGTAGGGTTAGGGTTGGGTTTAGATGTAGGGATAGGGGCAGGGTTTAGTGTCAGGGTTATGGTTAGCATTAGCTGTTAAGTTTAGGTGTTGGGATTCGGCTTAGTGTTAGGGTTAGGGCTAGGGTACGAAGTAGGTCATGTTTGCACTTCCACTTGGAGCAGGAGGAGATTCATGCGTGGACACCGCCATGTATATCGGAAGGATTACGTTCATTTTATTGCTCCTGTCTCTCTGCTCTGGTGGGTGTTTTCGTCTCGCCCCATTCCAGCTTGACTCTAGAGTGTTTCATACCCTCACCCTGCTTCTGTCGGTGTGGTAGGATTTCACATACAGCCTTATCCATTTTTGGTCCATTGGATGCATGGTGTTAATCTTTATATAATTTATTTCTCCTCTGATTTTATTTATTTTCTTCATTATGCTGTTTGGAGGTTTTGTTTGTTGTCCATTGTTTGGCTTTTATAGTTATAAGGTTATGGAGTTTACTTCAGGGTTTTATTTTTTCCCCTGAGGCAGACCTGTATTGCTATAAGCTTCACTGTTAAAACCAGTTTTCCTGCTTTACAGAAGTTTGGATTGTTGTGTTTTCATTTTCATTTGTTTCCATGTCATTTTGGATTTTGTCTTTGATTTCTTGGTTGAGCCATGATTATTTAGTAGCATGTTATTTACCTTCCATGTTTTTGTGCCTTTTCCAGATTTTTTTTCTTGTTGTAGTGTTCTACTTTCATAGCAGTGTGGTCTGAAAAGACACATGGTATGACGTCAATCGGTTTGATTTTGTTTTGGCTTGTTTTATGACCTAATATTTTATCAAGTGTGGGGGAATGTTCCATGTGCACGTGAAAAGAATGTGTATTGTTCTGTTTTATGATGGAATGTCTAAAATATATCGGTTGAGTCCATCTGATCTACTCTATCATTCAAAGTCACTACTTCCTTGTTGATTTTCTGATGGAATGATCTCTCCATTGATGTCATTGGGGTGTTAAAGTGCCCTACTATGATTGTATGACTATCAATTCTTTACTTTAGTTTTGGACTGTTTTGTGTATTAGGATGCTCTCAGGTTGAGCGTATATATGTTTATAATTGTTCTATCTTTTTGTTCGATTGTACCTTTTATTAGTATAGTGTCCTTCTTTGTCTCCTGTTACAGTTTTATTTTTTTATTTATTTTTTTTTTTTTTAATTTTTTTTTATTTTTGGGACAGAGAGAGACAGAGCATGAACGGGGGAGGGGCAGAGAGAGAGGGAGACACAGAATCGGAAAGAGGCTCCAGGCTCCGAGCTGTCAGCCCAGAGCCTGACGCGGGGCTCGAACTCACGGACCGTGAGATCGTGACCTGGCTGAAGTCGGACGCTTAACCGACTGCGCCACCCAGGCGCCCCTACAGTTTTATTTTTAAATCTATTTTGTCTGATATAGGTATGGCTACTGCAGTTTTCTTTTGATACTTTAGTTCTATAACTAGTCTTTTGTAGGTAGGAAATAGATGGGTCCTATATTGTATTCATTCTATCACCCAGTGCCTTTTATTATGAAGAGAGAGAGCACAGGAATGGGAGGGCGGGGTGGGGAGAATGGGGGAAGAGAGAGACAAAGAGAGAGAGAGGGAGAGAGAGAATGAAAATGAGAATGAATCCTCACCAAGTTCCATGCTCAGTGCAGAGCCCAGTTGGGGCTAAATCCCATGATCCTGGGATCATAGCCCGAGCTGAAATCAAGAGTTGAAATCTCAAGCGATGAGCCATCCAGTTGCCCCTATCTGTCACCCAGTGCCTTTGATTTGAGCATTTATTATGTTACCATTCAAAGTAATGGATAGACATGTACTTGTCCTATTATTACTTGAGGTTGGTTGTTTCTGAATTTTTCTGATCCTTTCTTCTCTTTCTCTTTTTTTGGTTTGCTGGGTTTCATCACAATTTCACAGTTGAAATTGCTTGTCTTTATACTCTGCATATGTATTTGTGGTGTTTGGTTTGTGGTTATTATGAGGTTTGTACCTAACCACTTCTGCATATAGAAGTCTATATTAAGTTGATAGTTGTTTAAGTTTGAACCAGTTCTTTACTCCTCTTCTCCCCGTGTTGTAGCTATGTAGTGTTCCTATTTCAAAACCTTTCATATCGTGAATACCTGGACTGATGTTTTACAGATACACTCATTTTTATTGCTTTTGCGTTTCGCACTTTAATATTGTCACTTTAGGTGTTTCTTTTCCACTTAAAGAGTCCCCTTTAACATTTCTTGCAGGGATTGTTTGTTGGTTGTGAACTCGCTGAGTATTTATTTGGGAACCTCTTGATCTCTCCTCCCATCTGAATGATAGTTTGTTGGATAGACTCTCTTTGGCTGCAGATGTTTTCCATTCAGCACCTTTACCATACCATGCTGGTCACTTACGGTTTCAAAGTTTCTTCTGAAAAACATCCAGTGATAACTTTATGGGGTTTCCCTTGTAGGTAAATGTCATCTTTTGTTTTCCTGCTGTGAAAATTTTTCTTCATCACGACATTTTGCGTTTTAATTACTATATGACTTGGTGTGGATCTGCTTCTGTTGAATATATTGGGGGTTCTTTGTGCCTCCTGCTTCTGGATCTGTTTCCTTCCCCGCATTAGGGAAGTTTTCATCTATCGTGTCTTCAAATAAATTTTCTGGTTCTATTTCTCAGAGTTCTGAGAATGAGAAATAGGACAGAAAAGACCTATTGAAGGTTCTCTAATGAGCCACTGGATTTGCATGCGTGGAGGATAGATTTTGGACTCAAATGAACAACCTACCTTTAACTTCAAAGAACTAGAAAAAAAACAACAATCCATGTCCAATGTTCTCAAAAAGGAGAAAGTAATCCATGTGAGAGTGCAAACCAATGAAACTGAGACCATGAAGTCAATAGAAAATATGAAGAAGACCAACAGGGGTTTTCAGAAGAGTGAAACAAAATTGTCAAGACTATACATAGACTACGCTAAGACAGAGAGAGGACCCAACTCAAAAGAATTATAAATAAAAGAGAAGACATTACACTTTATATCAAAGAAACATAAAGGAGACAAAGTGGCGACTATGGCCAAATTAGATGCCAGCAAACCGCCTACCTAGAAGAAATGGAGAGGTTCTTAGAAACACACAACCTACCAAGACTGTATCAGGAAGAAGTAGAAGGTTTGCACAGACCCATTAAAGGAAGACTGTATCAATACAAGAAGATAACCAATGCAAATCATTTGCATCAGTAACTGAAGTTCTCCCAGGGAAGAAAAGCCCAGGACCAGGTGGATTCACTGGTGAATTTGACCAAAAGTTTGTAGAACTAATAGCAGTCATCTCACTGATTCAAAAGGAATGAACACCACAAAACTCATTTCATGAGACTGGAATTATCCTGGTAGGAAGCTGGGAAAGGATACTACCTGAACAGAAATCTATAGGCCAGTATCCCCATTATGAATGTAGTTGAATAATTCCCAATAATGTACAGGCAAACCAAATTCAGCAGCACATTAAAAGGATCATTGACTGTGATGAAGGGTTTTTTCCCTGCAAAGGAAGGATGTTTCAGAAATGCAAATCAATCAATGTGACCCCTCACATAATTGAATGAAAGAAAAATCAACCAGAAACAAGACTCTTAACTATAAATAGCAAACAGAGGGTTACTAGAAGGGAGGTGGGTAGGGGGATGGGTTAAATGGGTGATGGGCTAAGGAGGGCGCTAGTAGTGAGGATCACTTGGTGTTGTATGTAAGTGATGGGTGACTACATTCTATACCTGAAACTAACATTACACTGTATGTTAACCAACTGGTATTTATAAGAAAGTTGAAAAAATAAATACTAAAAAATTCATAAATAAATTTAAACTAAACTAATAAATACATTTTAAAAAATAAAAAGAAAGCTCATGTGATGATGTCAATAGACACAGAAAAAAAGTTTTGAGAAAATTTGGTATCCATTTGTGCTAAAAAATTCTTTAAAATTCAGTGTAGAAGGAATATATCTCACCATAAGAAAGGCCATGTATGTGAAGCCCACAGCTAATATCATACTCAATAGTGAAATTGTGAAAGATTTTCCACTAAAATCAGGCACAAGACAAGGATGCCCTAGATATGTGAAGGGGATTGGGTGAAGCAGGCTTCTGGTTATGCAATGAATAAATCACAGATAGAAGATATAGCATAGGGAACATAGAGAGTGGTACTGGAATAGTGATGCATGGTGACAGATGATTAGCTACACCTGTATTATCGTAGCAGAATGTATACACTTGTCTAATCACTATGTTGTTCATCTGAAACTAATGTAACATAGTGTGTCAGCTATTCCCAAATAACATGTTTTTTTTTTTAAATAAGGTAAAGGACTGAAATAAAAAGTTTAATGTAAAAGAAACTGTTAATATCTAATCAAGAAATGCAGTAAAGTTCCAAAATAGAAAGTCACCATATCAAATTCTGTAGCCTTCCTATACACGAACCAAATTATCCAAGAAGAAGTAAAGAAAACAATCCCATTTACAATAGCATCAAAAACAATAAAATATATAGGAATAAAGCCAAGGAAGTGAAAAATCTCTCTACAGAAAACTATGAAACCTGTGTGCAGGAATGGAAGAAATTTAATTTGGAGAAAGAAACAGGAGAACACACAAGTCAGTGAAAAGCCATCCCATGTCCATCTTTTGGAGGAATTAATATAGATACAATGTCCATAATACCCAAAGCCATCTAGAGATTCAGTGCAATCTCTATCAAGACTCCGATGCAATTTTTATCCAATTAGAAAATCATATCCTAAAATGTATTTGGAACCACAAAAAGAACCCAAGTAGCCAATGCAAGAAAGAACAAAACAGGAGGCATCACACTTCTTGATTTCAAGCTTCATTCTAACACAAAGAAATCAGTTATGTCACTGGCATAAGCACACACACAAGACAATAGAACAGAAATTGAGAGCCCAAACTAAACCAATGCATGCACAGTCAACTAGTATTTGACAAGGGAGTCAAGAATACACAGTGGAGAAGAGTAGTCTCTTGAATAACTGGTGCTGGGAAAATTGGATATTCACATGTATAAGAATAAAGCTTAGCACCGTATGTTACACCACTCCCTAGAGAGTGAAAGGAAGAAACAGAGAGAGATGTGGTTAGAGAGAAACGGAGACAAAGAGGAAGTACAAGGAGGAAAGTAGAGACCTGGTCCAGGTATGTGGACGGGGTGAGATGGGCCAGGGGAGAGGGGATGTATGAAGTGGCTCTGAGTGCTGGGGCAGAAAGGGCTTGTATCATGGGCATCGGACTTCCATGACCCCAAGACTCCAACATCCCTGGGTCCGAGCCCTGCAGAGGCCATTGCAATTGAAAACATGGGTATCCCTCATTTCTTCTAGAATTGTGAGGCTCAGCCTCATGTTCTGTCATGCAGAGGGATGTCTTGAGGGAGAGTGTGTTGCTCTTTGGCAGGTAAACTCCAGAGCCTGCCCTGTGGGGAGGTGTCCCGGGGCCATCTTCCTCACTGCCCCAGGCCCTGTTGGATTTCCCCCCCTCCCCCCACCAGCTGGCCTTCCTCAAGTTCTGAACCCAGGCATCAGGCGTTGTGTTGCCCCCAGGTCCTGCAGTCTGGACCTGGCAGAGGTGGACTAGTGATATTGATAAAAAAATATTTGACAATAAGTTCCATATCCTCCCTCTGGGACTAGCGGTGTGCATCCAAATCGTGGGTTGCTATCCTCCTGTCCGCAACCAATCTGAGGATTCCAGAAGGTAGGTGAACCCTTTAAAACACCATAGTCTTCTCTTACATCAAATTCAAAGACATTTTCTTATTCCAGCTTTCTTTTAATTCTGAAGAGATGGCAATTACTAATTGAAGGCATAATGGTCCTATAGGATATTGACCTATATGACTGATGGACATTATTTCATCCATCCATATCCACAAAGCACATTTCGTTGGAAATATTAGCCAAGGATACATACTGTAAATTCACAACAGATGTGTAGCTCCCTGTAAGTTGCATTCTGACCTTGTCACGTATATGTCATCAAAGATATTATTAGTGACTTTTCAGATAAGCTCTCAACATCAAGATGGTCATGTTAGAGAATCTGGTATAAATGGAATTTCACAGATTCTAAATGAGGAACAATTTTTCATTTTTAATGTTTCTTTTTTTCTTTTTTGAGAGAGCCCAAGCTGGGGAGGAGGGAGAGAGTGGGAGACACCGAATCTGAGGCAGGCTCTAGGCTCTGAGCTCTCAGGACAGAGCCTGATGCGGGGCTCAGACTCATGGACTGCAAGATCATGACTTGAGTCAAAGTCGGACGCTTAACCGACTAAGCCACCCAAGCACCCCAGGAATGATAGTTTATTGGCAAAGGAGAAACTAAAGATAGTGTAAAGGATGTCTATTTTTAATTGAGATATTGTTCACACATTTGTTGTATTAGTTTTAGGCATCTATTGTAGTCATTCCATACGTCTATACATTATGTTGTACTTAACCACAAGTGTAGCTATCATGTGAAAGCATGCAACAGTATTATTACAGGATTGACTCCATTTCATTGGTTGTTCCTTGTATCCCTAGGACCCATTCATTCCATAGCTGGACGCCAGTATCTCTCTCTCAAAGGTGTCCATTCTTTATCTAACCTAAGTATTTTGGTGGTAAACACAATTACCTCTTGTTCAGCATGTGTAAGTTGGCAGTCTATTTTTCTGTGAACATTGCTTAAAACATTACAAATGATGTCATTACGTTAATAAATTCGGTTTCATTCTTCACTCACAAGAAAGTAGAAGGAAAAGATTTCTTTGTGTCCCAGGCCCTGTCACTAAAACCCTTCCCAATGTGGAGAACAGGCTTAGTTGCCCAGAGCACCTTCGGTCTCTCAGCTGAGCGACCAGGGCCTTCAACATTGCAGGAATTCCCATGGTGGCCAGCAGAGAGAGCTCGAGCACCACAGACCCGGAGGGGCGGGTTCCTGTGCCAGGCAGTGATGGCCAGCAGAGGGCGCACCATCAGCTTTTCTGACCCAGAGCACCTGAGAGCAGGAAGGGCTTCTATTGCTCCCAGAGGACTCAGCACCTCTGACGCTGCCTCAGTACAGAGAGCAGAGCTGCATTTCCAGCAGGTTCTGCCGCCGCTCCAGGGGAGACCTTGGGAGCTTTGCAGGAATTTGGCATCTCCTGAATCGTCAGAGAGAAGCTGCCTTGTTGTACTGAGTGCTGAGGAGGTGGCGCCGGGTGGCTTCCCTGGTCAAGCTGGTTGCTGAGCTGCACAGGCCTTTGCATTTTCTGGGCTGTTCCCGTGTTTCATTCCTCCCCTTCCCGGACAGTATTTGAACAAGACGTATTTTACTAAAGGACTCGTGGATTGCGGGGTCCCACGACATCACCTCATCGATGCAGTCGATGGTTTGTTCCAGATCCAGGCTTGTTTCCGGGAAGAAACCCTGACAGAAATTCAGAAGAACGGGAGCTGCATTCAGTTTGGACGTGGATACATGAAATGCTCGTCTCACGACCTTCTAGAAGAATGAGCTGGGACCCACTTTCCGAGTCCTGCTGGAACCAGAGACCGAGGTAAGGGCACAAACTGTCCCCCACATCATACATGCTTTTTAAAAAATTTCATGGTTATTTTTCCAACGTAGTGAAGTGATTGAAAACTATAGAAAACCTGGTTCGTACCTGTCATTAACGTTATCTTTTAATTTAAATTCCAGTGAGTAAAGATACAGTGTAATATTAGTTTCAGGTGTGCAATATAGAGCAACCCTTCCACACGTCACCCGGTGCTCATCCCAGGTGCACTTCTTAATCCCCAGCAGCTGTTTCACCCATTCCCCCACCTCACTGTGGAACTCCTCAGTTTGTTTCCTAGTTAAGAGTCTGTTTGCTTGTCACTGTCTCCTTTCCTCCTCCCCTTTGTTTTGTTTTATTGCCATGTGTTAGTTAAATCATCGGGGATTTGTCTTTCTCTTACAGGCTTATTTCACCCAGCATAACATTCTCTTGCTCTATCCACCTCATGGCAAATGACAAGATTTCATGTTTTTACAGCGAAATAATATTACATTCCATATACTACATCTCAATTTATTCATCAGTTGATGGATGCTTGGGCAGTGTCCATAATTTGGCTGTTGTAGAAAATGCTTCTGTAAACATCAGGGTGCAGGTATCCCTTTGAAGAATTATTTTTGTATTCTTTGTGTAAATACCTCGTAATGAAATTGCTGGATCGTAAGGTAGTTCTATTTCCAGTTTTTTTTTTTTTTGACAAATCTCCATGATGTTTTCCAGAGTGGCTGCACCAGTTTGCATTCCTCCTCACAGTGCAAGAGGTTTCCTCTTTCCCCACATCCTTGGAAACACCTACTGTTTCATCATTCATTGATTTTAGTCATTCTGACAGATGTGATGTGTTATCTCATTGTACTTTTGAATTGTATTTCCCTGAAGATCAGTATCGTTGAGCATCTTTTCATGTGTCTCTTGGCCATGTGTATGTCTTCCTTGGGAAAATGTCTATTTGTGTCTTCTACACATTTTTAATCGGATTTCTCATTTTTTGTGTGCAGTATAACTATATATTTTGGACACTAACCCTTTATCAGATGTCATTTGCAAATATCATTCTCTAGGTGTTTTAGTTTTGTTGATTATTTCCTTGGTGATGGAAGCTTTTTATTTTTATGATGTCCCATTATTTTTGCTTGTGTTTCCCTTACCTCAGGAGATATATCTATAAAGACGTTTGTACAGGCAATGTCAAATAAGATACTACCCTTGTTATCCTCTGGGATTTTTATGGTTTCAGGTTTCACACATAGGTCTTTATCCATGTTGGATTTATTTTTGTGTATGTTGTAAGAAAGTGGTCCATTGTTGTTTTGTTTTGTTTTGTTTTGCAGGTTGCTGTCCAGTTTTTCCAAAACCATATGTTGAGGAGACTTTAAGTTTATGTATTTATTTTGAGAGACAGAGAGAGCATGCAAAAGAGGGGCAGAGAGAAATGGAGAGAGGATCCCACGCATGCTCTGCACTGCCCTGAGATCATGACCAGAGCTGAATTCACAGTCACACGCTTTGGTGACTGAGAAAACCATGTGTCCCAAGACTATCTTTTTTTTTCCATTGGATATTCTTTCTTGCTTTGTTGGGAATTAATTGACCATATAGGTGTGAGTTCATTTCTGGGTTTCTATTCTATTGATCTCTGCCTCTGTGTGTTGTTGTTGTTGTTGTGTTGTTGTTTTGCCAGTACCATACTGTTCTGATCAGTACAGCTTTGTAATATAACCTAAAGTCTGGAATTGTGATGTCTCCAGCTTTGCTTTTCTTCTTCAAGTTTGTTTTGGCTGTTTGGGGACTTTTGTCATTCCATACAAATTTTGAGATTATTTGTTCCAGTTCTGTGACAAATGTTTTTGTTAGTGTGATAGGGATTTCATTACATGTGTAGATTGTTTTGAGGAGTGTAGACATTTTAACAATATTTTGTTCTTGCCATCCATGAACATGAAATGTATTTCCATTTCTTTGTGTCCTCTTCCATTTCTTTCATCAGTGTTTCATAGCCTTTAGAGTATAGGTGTTTCACCTCTTTGGTTAGGTATATTCCTGTTATCTTGTGGTATTTGTTAACCTGTCAATGGGATTGATCCCTTACTTTCTCTCTGTGTTAATTCATGATTCGTGTATAGAAATGCAATACATTTATGTACATTGATTTCTGTATATTGTGACTTGTCGAATTCATATATCAATTCTAGCAATTTTTAAGGGAGTTTTTCATGTTTTTTATAGAGCACATCATGTCAGTTCCAAATAGCTAAAGTGCTACTTCTTCCTTGCCGATTTGGATGCCTCTTATTTCTTTTTTATGTCTGATTGCTGTGGCTAGGATTTCCTGTACTATGTGAATAACAGTGGTGAGAGGGGTCATCCCTGTCTTGTCTCTGACCTTGGAGGAAAAACTTTCAATTTTTCCCCATTGAGGATGAGATTAGCTGTGGGTTTTTTCTAGATGACCTTTATTATGTGCAGGTAGGTTGAGTCTCAACGTACTTTGCTGAGGGTTTTTATCATGAATGGATGTGACATTTTGTCAAATGGTTTTCCTGCATCTGTTGAAACCATCATATTGTTCTTATCCTTTCTTCTATTACTGTGGTGCATCATGTTGATTGATCTGTGAATGTGGAACCACCCTTACAGCCCAGGGATATATCCCACTTGATTATGGTAAATAGTTCTATTAAAGTATTGTTGACTTTAATTTGAAGGTATTTTAATGAGAACTTCGGCATACATAGTCATCAGGCTATTGGTCTGCAGTTTTATTTAAAAATTTTTAAACATTTTTTTAAATGTTTATTTCTTTACTTAGATAGAGTACATAAAAGTGAGGGAGGGTCAGAGAGACAGGGAGAGAGAGAATCCTGGCCATGCCCCGCACTGTCATGGCAGGGTCCAACGTGGGACTCGAACCCACACACCGCAAGATAATGTCCTAATCCAAAATTAAGAGTTGGACAGTAAACCGACTGAGCCACACAGGCACCGCTGCAGTTTTCGGTTTTAGTGGAGGCTTTATCTGGTTTTGGTATCAGGGTAATGATGGCCTCATAAGATGAATTTGTAAGTTTTCCTTCTTTATTTTTTGTAATAATTCGAGAAGAATACATATTACCTCTTCCTTAAATGTATGGTAGAATTCATCAATGAAGCCATCTGGCCCTGAACTCTTGTGTTGGGGGGAGATTTTTTAAATTACTGATTTGATTTCTTTCTGTTTTCATATTTTATGTATCTTCCTGTTTCAGTTTTGGTAGTTTGTGTGTTTCTAGGAATTTGTCCATTTTTCTCAGAGTGTCCAATTTGTTGCATATAGTTTTTCATAATATTATCTTCTAATTGTATTTTTGTGGTGTTGACTGTTATTTCTCCTTTCTTATTTGTGATTTTATTTATTTGAGTCCTTTCTCTCTTCTTTGTGAAAAGTCTGCCTAGGAGGTTTTCAAGTTGATTACTGCTTTCAAAGAACCAGCCCCTGGTTTCATTGATTTGGTCTAGTGTCTTTTCGGTTTCTATATGCCTTATTTCTGCCTTAATCTCCATTATTTCCTTACTTCTGCTGTTCTTTTTCTCATTCCTTTAGTTGTAAGTTAGGATTGTTTGAGATTTTTCTTGCTCTTTAAGGTAGGCTTGTATTGCTATATACTTCCATCATAGACTGCTTTTGCCACATTCCAAAGGGTTTTACCAGTGTATTTTCATTTTTATTTGTTTCAGTGTATTTCTCATTGATTTCCTGTTTGACCCATTCATTTAGTAGCATGTTATTTAACCTCCATTTATTTGTGGCCTTCCCCCCCCTTTTTTGTGGTTGACTTCAAGTTTCCTAGCTTTGTGGTCAGAAAAGATGCTTGGTCTGATCTCTGTCTTTGGGTACCTGTTGAGGCCTGATTTGTGACCTAGAATGTGATCAATTCTGGAGAATGCCCCATGTGTGCTTGAAAAGAATGTGTACTCTGCCATTTTAGTATGGAGTGTTCTGAATATATCTGTTAAACCCATCTGGTCCAGTGTGCCATTTAAAGCCATTGTTTCCTTGTTGATTTTCTGTTTATAGGTTCTGTCCATTGATGTGAGTGATGTGTTAAAGTCCTCTACTATTGTTATGTTATTATAAATGAGTTCCTTTATGTTTGTTGATAAATGTTTTATATACTTGGTGATCGCATGTTGGGTGCATCAAAATTTACAATCATTGGATATTCTTGTTTGGCTGTCCCCTTTAGTATGAGATCGTGTCTGTCTTCATCTCTTGTTATAGCTTTATTTATTTATGTCTGTGTGTATGTATGTATGTATATATTTATGTATTTTAATTTAAGTCTTAGTTGACATACAGTGCATTCTCGGATTCGGGAATAGAATTCGGTGATTCATCCCTTACATACAACACCCAGTGCTCATCACAACAAGTGCTCTCCTTAATACTCGTCCTCCGTGTAGCCCAGCACTGACCCATCTCCCTCCATCAACCTTCAGGGCTTTTTTTTCTCTAACATTAAGGTACTCATGTGGTTTGTTACCACTCTTCTCTTTTCCTGCCCCCTTCCCTAGTTTTCATGTGTTTTGTTTCTTAAATTACACATGAGTGAAATCGTATATTTGTCTTTCTCTGATTGACATATTTCACTTAGCATAATACATTCGAGCTCCATCCACATTGTTGCAAATGGCAAGATTTCATTCTTCTTGAAGCTGAGTTATATTTCATTGTATGTATGTATGTATATATGAAAATACACATATGTACATATGCATATACATATGTACACACACACACACACACACACACACACACACACACACACACACCACAACTTCTTTATACCTTCATCAGTTGATGGATACTTGGGCTTTCTCCGTAGTTTAGCTACTGTTGATAATTCTGCTATAAATATTGGGTGCATGCAATGTCACTATTAGGTATTTACCCAAAGGGTACCAAAATAGAGTCTTGGTTTTAAAGTTTATTTTGCCTGATATAAGTATTGCTACTGGCTTTCTTTTGACATTATTGGCATGATAAATGTTTCTTCATTCCCTCACTTTAAATCTGCAGGTGACTTAAGTCCAAATAAGGCTTTGTAGGCAGCATCTAGATAGGTCTTGTTTTTGTTTGTTTGTTTGTTCTGTCCATTCTGACACCCTATCCAATGTCTTTTGATTGGAGCATTTATTCCATTTATATTCAGAGTGATTATTAATAGGTATATATTTAGTCCCATTCTACTAGTTGTTTTGTCATTGTTTCTTGATGTTTCTCTGATCCTTTCTTGTCTGTAACACTTTTAGTCTTTCATTTCCACTCAAAGAACCCAATTTAAATATTCTTTTCTTTTGACTGGTAGTACATTTCTTTACTTGTTTTTAATATTTCTTCTTTTTTTAAATTTAAGCCCAAGTTAGTTACCTTATAGAGGAATACAGTTTCAGCAGTAGAATTTAGTGATCCATCAAGTACAAAATATACCCAATACTCATCCCAGGTGCCGCGACTAATGCCCATCAACCATTTAGCCCATACCCCTATTCAGTAGCCCTCCAGGAACCCTGAGCTTCTTCCCTCTATTTAACAGTCTCTTATCATTTGACTGACTCTCTGTTTGTACCTTATTTTTGCTTTCCTTTCACTATGTTCATCAGTTTTATTAAATTCGACAGATGAGAGAAATCATAGGATGTGTGTCTTTCTCTGACATATTTTGCTTAGCATAATAAAGTCCGGTTCCATCCATGTTGTTGCAAAGAGCAAGATTTCATTCTTTTTGATCGCCGAGTAATAGTCCATTGTATGAATATACATATCTTCTTTATCCATTCATCTGTCAATGGTCATTTGGGCTCTTTGCATAATTTAGCTATTGTTGATAATGCTGCTTTAAACATTGGAGTACATGTGCCACTTCGAGTCAGCGTTAGTGTATCCTTTGGATAAATATCTAGTAGTGCAATGGCTGGGGCCTAGTGTAGTTCTATTTTTAGTTTTTGTGATGAATCTCCATACTATTTTCCAGAGTGGCTACACCACTTTGCATTCCTACCAGCATTGCAAAAGCGTTCCCTTTCCATGCATTCTTGCCAACATCTGTCATTTCCTGAGATGTTAATTTTAACCATTCTGATAGGTGTTAGGGGATATCTCATTGTGGTTTCAATTTAAATTTCAGTGATGAGAAGTGAGATTGAGCATCTTTTCATATGTGACCAATCTGGATGTCATCTTTCTTAAAGTGTCTCTTCATGTCTGTTGTCCATTTCGTCACTGGATTATTTGGTTTTTGGGTGTTGAATGTGATACGTTCTTATAGATTTTGGATACTAACCCTTTATCTGATATGTCACCTGCAAATATCTTCTCCCACTTCATTCAGTTGCCTTTTAGTTTTGCTGATTGTGTCCTCTGCGGTGCAGAAGCTTTTTATCTTCAGGACCCAACAGTTCATTTTGGTTTATATTGCCCTTGCTTCTGGAGACATGAGAAGCGAGAAGTTGGCTGTGGCCGGGATCAAGGAGGTAGATTGCCTGTTATCTCCTCCAGGTTTTTGATGGTCCCTGACTTACATTTAGATCTTTCATCTATTTTGAGGTGTGTGTGTGTGTCCTTTAAGAAGAGTGTCCAGGTTCATTCTTCTCACTGTCCAGTTTTCCCAGTACTATTTGCTGAAGAGACTCTTTTTTTCCATTGGATATTCTTTCCTGCATTATCGAAGATTACTCAGCCATATGTTTGAGGGTATATTTCTGGGTTCCCGTTTCTGTTCCATTGATGTCTGTCTCCGTTTATGTGCCCATACCATACTGTCTTGATGATTGTGGCTTTCTAATACCACAAATCCAGAATTGTTATGTCTCCAGCTTTGTTTTCTTTTTCAACATGACTTTGGCTATTTGGTGTCTTTTCAGGCTCCTTACAAATTTTAGGGTTGTTTATTCTAGCTCTGTGAAGAAAGCTCAAGTTATTGTGATAGGGATTGCATTGAATGTGTCGATTGCTTTGGATAGTGTTGACATCTTAACAATGTTTGTTCTCCTAATCCATGACCATGGAATGTTTTCCATTTCTTTGGGGTTCTTGAATTTTTCTCATAGACGATTTATGGTTTGTTCGTTGGGTCTCCATTGGGAGAGAGTCTGAGCTAGGGTTAGGGTTCGGTCCAGGGCATCGCCAGGGCCAAAGTGACCCCAGTCTCGTGATCTCCCTCGAGGGCTGAAGTGAGGGCCCAAGTGACGGGGTGGCTCAAGTGGAGGGATAGGGTTCGAGGCGGGCTTAGGTTTCAGTGGAGGGTTCCGGTTCTGGGAGGGTTTAGGGTTAGGGTT